>NC_092149.1:78342380-78542380 GCF_045791955.1 Oncorhynchus clarkii lewisi
CCCTTGCTACAGTATGACCTGCTAGTGGCCTGTGACAGTTTGATAGCCTTGTTCGTATGAACAGGGATACTCTGTATTCAGCTCGCCTGCAGTTCGCTCTCCTCCTGTCTCCGATTCTAGCCTTCTCTTGTGCTTCTCTGCCTCACAAAACCAGGAGACACAGTCTAGTCCAGTCTTGGTGCCAGGGCATGCCTGAGGCAGGCAGGCAGGGAGAGAGAGGAGAGAGAGCGAGACGGAGTGAAGGAAACAGGGAAACATGAGAGATAGCAACAGCCTACTGTTACAAATAGCCAAACTCCAGATGTAATAAGGAAACTGTAGCAATAACTGTCACTTATACTTATCTGCCATACCCATCTATCCATCTCTCTCTCCAGTCATAAACAACCCAGGGCAAGTGTGTCTCTCCTGCCAACCAACCTGCCATCCAACTGGGGCTTATCTATCTGGCCTACTTGGAGTAGAGTGGCTGGCCCTGACCTTGATCTAACTCCATCTCTAGTCTCTACCATGGCCAGCGGCTAACCTAGCTTATGCTGTATGTGTTGACGCAGCCAGCCACTTAGTGTACAAACAGCAGTTGGCCTTCAGGATCTCCACGCTAATGGACTAGAGCCTCAAAAGGAACGGCAGAGACATGGAGAGGTAGGAGAGGGCGAGAGAGCAAGAGAGATGATATCCAAGGGAAAATCCACACTTTGTACCCTGGGGCAAAGCCGTTGACTAGCCTAAGTCTTAGCGGTGTGTGTGTGTGTGTGTGTGTGTGTGTGTGTGTGTGTGTGTGTGTGTGTGTGTGTGTGTGTGTGCGCATGAGAGAGCGCAAAACAATAAAAGACAAAACACTTCCATTGTAGTGCCAACTGGATCAAAGTGGCTTAGGAACACCCTCAATTGTGATCGATGTCACACATTCACAACCCATTCAACCAGAACGAGTGCAAGCAAATATTGATTGAAGCATACAATGTCTTTAATTGAAAGAGGAAAAATCCTTTGCGATGGGTTGTTGAATGAGACTCCCAAGGGCAGTAAGAAGCTGTCTCACACGAACACTGGCTGACTGGGTGGGTGGGTGGGTGGCTGTTGGAGTGAGTAATTCTGAAAGTGCTAGCGGGGGGTGTGTGTTTTATGATTAATGACTCATGGTGTAATTGTAACAACATACAGGAAGTCAAGTTCTTTTGTTCACCTGACCTAGAATTCCTCACAATCAAATACCGACTGTATTATCTCCCAAGAGAATTCTCTTCCGTTATTGTCACAGCTGTGTATAACCCACCTCAGGCCGATACCACAACGGCCCTCAAGGAACTTCACTGGTCTATGCAAACTGGAAACCATATATCCTGAGAATGCATTTATTATAGCTGGGGGCTTGAACAAAGCTAATTTGAGAACAAGGCTACCTAAATTCTATCAGCATATCATCTGTAGCACTCGCGCAGGCAAAATGCTGTACCACTGTTACTCTAACTTCCGCGATGCATACAAGGCCCTCAAATCTGACCACGGCTCTATTTTGCTCCTCCGCTCCTATAGGCAGAAACTCAAATAGGAAGCACCCGTGCTAAGGACTAGTCAATGCTGGTCTGACCAATCGGAAACCACGCTTCAAGATTGTTTTGATCACGCAGACTGGGATATGTTCCGGGTAGCCTCAGGGAATCATATTGACGTATACGCTAATTCAGTGAGTGAGTTTATAAGAAAGTGTATAGGAAATGTTATACCCACTTTGACTATTAAAACCTACCTTAACCAGAAACCGTGGATAGATGCGCAAAACTGAAAGCGCGTACCACCGCATTTAACCATGGAAAGGCAACTGGCAATATGGCCGAATACAAACAGTGTAGTTATTCCCTCCGCAAGGCAATCAAGCAAGCACAATGTGAGTAGAGAGACAAAGTGGAGTCGCAAGTCAACGGCTCAGACACGAGACGTATGTGGCAGGGCCTTCAGACAATCACGGACTACAAAAGGAAAAGCAGCCACATCACGGACACCGACATCTTGCTTCCAGACAAACTAAACACCTTCTTTGCCCGCTTTGAGGATAATACAGTGCCACCGACGTGGCCCACTACCAAGGACTGTGGGCTCTCCTTCTCCGTGGCCGATGTGAGAAAGGCATTTAAACGTGTTAACCCTCGCAAGGCTGCCGGCCCAGACGGCATCCTTAGCCGGGTCCTCAGAGCATGCGCAGGCCAGCCGGCTGGTGTGTTTACGGACATATTCAATCTGTCCCTATCCCAGTCTGTTGTCCCCACATGCTTCAAGATGGCCACCATTGTTCCTGTATCCAAGAATGCAAAAGGTAACTGAACTAAATGACTATTGCCCTGCAGGACTCACTTCTGTCATCATGAAGTGCTTTGAGAGACTAGTCAAGGTTCATATCACCTCCAACTTACCTGTCACCCTAGACCCACTTCAATTTGCTTACCGCCCCAATAGGTCCATATACTATGTGATCGCCATCACACTGCCCTCTCCCATCTGGACAAGAGGAATACCTATGCAGAATGCTGTTCATCAACTACAGCTAAGCATTCAACACCATAGTAGCCTCCAAGCTCATCATTAAGCTTGAAGCCCTGGGTCTCAACCCCCCCTGTGCAATTGGGTCCTGGACTTCCTGACAGGCCGCACCGAGGCTGTGAAGGTAGGAAACAACATCTCCACTTCGCTGATCCTCAACACTAGGGCCCCACAAGGGTGCGTGCTCAGCCCCCTCCTGTACTCCCTGTTCACCCATGACTGCGTGGCATGTACGACTCAAACTCAATCATCATATTTGCAGACAACAGTAGTAGGCTTGATTACCAACAACGACGAGACAGTCTACAGGGAAGAGGGGGTAATATGATATGGAATTATTAAGGTCATACCAACACCTATTAGGTGTTCCTAATGTTTTGTACAGTAAGTGTTTTATATACATGTGTATATGTATTTATATTCCAGTCTCTGACATTGCTTGTTCTGATATTTCTTAATTTCATTTTTTGGGATCTATTTGCTTGCTAACAAGGTAGAACAGTCTAACTGTTATGAATACACCCTCCTGTCCATCTTCAACTGTTCGAACAACACGGCCTGTTCACTTTGTATAGATGTTGAAATTAAGTGACCTACCTGGATAAGAAGATGCTTAATTCTCGGAACGAAAACGAATTGCCAATTCCTCATATGAAAGCGTATTTTTATGCTCATTGCACATTTATATAACACAGACTAGACAGCTAGCACATAAGTCTGTGGCTAAAATGCTGCTAGCGGTAAGTACATTATAGTGCAGACCTCTAGTACGTGGTACAGCAATACCGTGCGCGACAGAAACTGCGCCTTCATTTTCCACAATCATGGTTATTGACACTCCCGCTTTAGTAGGATCAGCCCTGTTCTAAATTTTAGGAGTTGAGACATAAAAAGGGTTTTGTTAGACAAGTTAACTTCTCCTCTATTACAGTAAAATAATGTCTTAATGTGTTTCGGTGTCCATATCACCGATTCTGTTGGACCAAACCTTAAATAGCAAGTTGAAACTGCTTGTTGTGAGAGAAGAAGAAGTGAACTTTCGTCAATGTTGTTGTGTGTCAGGGGGAGGAGTTTGGTATCGGTGTATGAGTGGGAAGGTGCACAGTTCGCACAGCACAGAAGTAGACGAGAACAAAAAGAATTAAACAATCTTAAAAACGCAAACTTAATTTTTGTGATACGGGCAATTGGTTCATTGCGCCAAATTAACCTAATGACCCTTATGAAAAAAGTTTGCAGTAAGAGTGCAGTGTAACTGCAGTATGCAGCAAATACTGGGTCCAAAATAACACTGTTTTTATTACTGCAGTAATTTTTGCAGTGTAACTGCAGTTAGAGTGCAGTATAACTGCAGTTATACTGCATCCAAAATACCAGTCGACTCAACTGCAGTTACTGCACTTTTACTGCAATTTCAAAATGGCAATCTTTTTTTGTAAGGGATTGCCCAGCCCTAGTCCTAAGAGCAGCTGGGACTTTACTCTCCCTCCAAAACCCTAGCAACTTGCCAAAGGCCACACTCAGTGGCTAATTGGAAAATAAATGTTCAAAGAAAATAATTGAATGAATCTTCTTCTGTGAATGTGACTGTGTGTTTTTTCAATTTTATCCATTTAAAATACCAGGGTATGTGATTATAATGAGATGGGTTACAATGTTCTCTTAATTCAGAGGTGTTATTTTTTTACATGAGCTGTGGAGAACAAAGCAGTGCATTAGGCCTAGAGGCAAAAACAAAGCAACAACAAGCCTAATTAACACCCAGATACTGCCACACTTTTTACTTTAGGCAAAATATGAATCCCTACGCTTCCAAGGCTAACTACTAAACAAATCTCTAAAAATATGTGAACAACTATAACTAGCTTTACATCCCTGTCTTCCCTCTCCAGATAGACACCCTGGTGAACAGCTGGCCAGGGGACAGCAGCCAGCCTGGTGAACAGCTGGCCATGGGACAGCAGCCAGCCTGGTGAACAGCTGGCCAGGGAACAGCAGCCAGCCTGGTGAACAGCTGGCCAGGGAACAGTAGCCAGCCTGGTGAACAGCTGGCCAGGGGACAGCAGCCAGCCTGGTGGACAGCTGGCCAGGGTACAGCAGCCAGCCTGGTGAACAGCTGGCCAGGGGACAGCAGCCAGCCTGGTGAACAGCTGGCCAGGGGACAGCAGCCAGCCTGGTGAACAGCTGGCCAGGGGACAGCAGCCAGCCTGGTTGTGTCTCGTCAATCCTGGATGTCTCTGCTCTGCTCCAGAGCCCTGTGACTGGCATCTGACATTTTGTAGAGAATGGAGCAGAGGACCGAGTCAGTGTCGATCTATGTCTACTCTATAGAAAATCAATAGGAGGAGTGGAGCGTAGGAGGGCAGCGACAGGCAAGAGAATTGACGGATTTGGGGCACTTCTGGAAAAAGTATCAATAAAATCTCTCTCCTAAATGATCTTGAAAGGATTGGCATGATGACAACAATTACACAACAGAAGTAAGAATTCTCAGACAAAGGCTTGTTAAGTAAAGACAGTAGGACCCAAACTAAAACTTCATAGTAAGTCACCATTAAGTGGTTCTACTACAGCCAGTAGTGATGTCATTTCTATGACTGATCAAAAATAATTTCCTCGTGCTCTCTTTGGTCTCTCTGCAGCAGACAGAGAGACCAACATCAATATGTTTGGAACATCAAATTGCAAGCAGTATCGAATCGCAATACATATATAATTAAATCAAATATTATTAGTCAAGTCCATCGTAAACTACAGGTGAAGACTAACAGCAGGGGGCCTCCCGGGTGGCGCAGTGGTTAAGGGCTGTGCCATCAGAGTCCCTGGGTTCGCGCCCAGGCTCTGTCGTAACCGGCCGCGACCGGGAGGTCCGTGGGGCGACGCACAATTGGCCTAGCGTCGCCCGGGTTAGGGAGGGCTTGGTCGGTAGGGGTGTCCTTGTCTCATCGCGCACCAGCAACTCCTGTGGTGGGCTGGGCGCAGTGTGCGCTAACCAAGGTATCGGAGGACGCATGACTTTCAACCTTCGTCTCTCCCGAGCCCGTACGGGAGTTGTAGCGATGAGACAAGATAGTAGCTACTACAACAATTGGATACCATGAAATTGGGGAGAAAAACGGGTAAAAAAAAATTTAAAAATAAGACTAACAGCGAAATTCTTACTTACTTACTTTCCAACAAACCAGAGAGAGCGAAAATAGAGATATAATAGACAAGTAATAAGCAGTCAATAAATACACAATGAGTGTACAACTTGGTACTTGTACGCTGTCTATATATAGCCAAGTTGTCAGTCATTAAAAAAACTATTTTTTCAACCACTCCACAAATTTCTTGATAACAAACTATAGTTTTGACAAGTCTGTTAAGACATCTACTTTGTGCATGACACAAGTCATTTTTCCAACAATTGCTTACAGATAGTGAATTATAAGTGAAATAATCTATCACAAATCCAGTGGGTCAGAAGTTTACATACACTAAGTTGACTGTGCCTTACAACAGCTTGGAAAATTCCAGAAAATGATGTCATGGCTTTAGAAGCTTCTGATAGGCTGATTGACATCATTTGAGTCAATTGGAGGTGTACCTGTGGATGTATTTCAAGGCCTACCTTCAAACTCAGTGCCTCTTTGCTTGACATCATGGGAAAAATCAAAAGAAATCAGCCAACAACTCAGAAAAAAAATTGTAGACGTCCAAAATGTCTGGTTCATTCTTGGGAGCAATTTCCAAACGCCTGAAGGTACCGCGTTCATCTGTACAAACAATAGTACGCAAGTATAAACACCATGGGACCACCCAGTCGTCATACCGCTCAAGAAGGAGACGTGTTCTGTCTCCTAGAGATGAACGTACTTCGGTGCGAAAAGTGCAAATCAATCCCAGAACAACAGCAAAGGTCCTTGTGAAGATTCTGGAGGAAACCGGTACAAAAGTATCTATATCCACAGTAAAACGAGTCCTATATCAACATAACCTGAAAGGCCGCACAGCAAGGAAGAAGCCACTACTCCAAAACCGCCAAAGAAAAGCCAGACTACGGTTTGAAACTGCACATGGGGACAAAAATCATACATTTTGGAGAAATGTCTTCTGGTCTGATGAAACAAAAATATAACTGTTCGGCCATAATGACCATCGTTATGTTTAGAGAAAAAGGGGGAGGCATGCAAGCCGAAGACACTACAGAAGGTAGTGTGTACGGCCCAGTACATCACAGGGGCTAAGCTGCCTGCCATCCAGGACCTCTACACCAGGCAGTGTCAGAGGAAGGCCCTAAAAATTGTCAAAGACCCCCGTCACCCCAGTCATAGACTGTTCTCTCTACTACCACATGGCAAGCGGTACCGGAGTGCCAAGTCTAGGATAAAAAGGCTTCTCAGAACCCCACAACCCCTCTTTTTACGCTGCTGCTACTCTCTGTTTATCATATATGCATAGTCACTTTAACTATACATTCATGTACATACTACCTCAATTGGGCCGACCAACCAGTGCTCCCGCAAAATGGCTAACCGGGCTATCTGCATTGTGTCCCGTCACCCACCAACCCCTCTTTTACACTACTGCTACTCTCTGTTCATCATATATGCATAGTCACTTTAACCATATCTACATGTACATACTAACTCAATCAGCCTGACTAACCGGTGTCTGTATGTAGCCTCGCTACTGTATATAGCCTGTCTTTTTACTGTTGTTTTATTTCTTTACTTACCTATTGTTCATCTAATACCTTTTTTGTACTATTGGTTAGAGCCTGTAAGTAAGCATTTCACTGTAAGGTTGTATTCGGCACACGTGACAAATAAACTTTGATTCGATTTGTATGTGAACTTCTGACCCACTGGGAATGTGATGAAAGAAATAAAAGCTGAAAGAAATACTTCTCTCTACTATTATTCTTAAAATGAAGTGGTGACCTAAAACAGGGAATTTTTTAATAGGATTAAATATCAGGAATTGTGAAAAACTGAGTTTAAATGTATTTGGCTAAGGTGTATGTACCACCCACCACTGCGACCTGTATGCTCTAGTCGGCTGGCCCTCGCTACATGTTCGTAGCCAGACCGACTGGCTCCAGGTCATCTACAAGTCCATGCTAGGTAAAGCTCCGCCTTATCTCAGTTCACTGGTCACGATGGCAACACCCACCCGTAGCACGCGCTCCAGCAGGTGTATCTCACTGATCATCCCTAAAGCCAAAACCTCATTTGGCCGCCTTTCCTTCCAGTTCTCTGCTGCCCGAGACTGGAACGAATTGCAAAAATCGCTGAAGTTGGAGACTTTTATCTACCTCACCAACTTCAAACATCTGCTATCTGAGCAGCTGACCGATCGCTGCAGCTGTACATAGTCCATCGGTATACAGCCTACCCAATTTACCTACCTCATCCCCATACTGTTTATATTTTATTTACTTTTCTGCTCTTTTGCACACCAGTATCTCTACCTGCACATGTTCATCTGATCATTTATCACTCCAGTGTTAATCTGCTAAATTGTAATTATTCGCTCCTATGGCCTATTTATTGCCTACCTCCTCATGCCTTTTGCACACAATGTATATAGATTATTTTTTTCTACTATGTTATTGACTTGTTTATTGTTTACTCCATGTGTAACTCTGTGTTGTTGTCTGTTCACACTGCTATGCTTTATATTGGCCAGGTTGCAGTTGCAAATGAGAACTTGTTCTCAACTAGCCTACCTGGTTAAATAAAGGTGAAACTTAAAAAAATAAAAATGTAAACTTCCGACTTCAACTGTACATATACAGGGCCTTCAGAAAGTATTCACACCCCTTGACTTGTTCCACATTTTGTTGTGTTACAGACTAATTTTTAAATGGATTAAATGAAGATAGTTTTGTCACCGGTTTATACACCCTACCCTACAATGTCAAAGTGGAATTATGTTTTTTGAAATTGTATCAAATTAAATTAAATATTTAAAGCTGAAATATCTTGAGTCAATAAGAATTCAAACCCTTTGTTATGGCAAGCCTAAATAAGTTCAGAAGTAAACATTTGCTAAACAAGTCACATAAGTTCCATGGACTCACTCTGTGTGCAATAATAGTGTTTAACTTGATTTTTGAATGACAACCTCAACTCTGTACCCCATACATACAAATGGTCCCTCAGTCAATGGTAAGGTCCCTCAGTCAAGCAGTGAATTTCAAACAGATTCAACAACAAAGACCAGGGAGGTTTTCCAATGCCTCACAAAGAACATATTGGTAGGTGAGTAAAAATAAAAAAGCAGACATTGAATATCCCTTTAAGCATGGTGAAGTTATTAATTCCACTTTGGATGGTGTCTCAATACACCCAGTCACTATAAAGATTCAGGCGTCCTTCCCAACTCAGTTGCCAGGGATGAAGGAAACTGCTCAGGAATTTCGCTATGGGGCCAATGGTGATTTTAAACGTAGAGTTTAATTTCTGTGGATGTTAACCTGTTTAAGGAATTGTGAGAATGTCAATACATATCGGGGACCTAAGTATAGTGATAATATCGCATCTTTAGATCCCTGGCAGTTCTATCACTGAATGGACTAGTGTACTCTGCTCACACCCTCAAACAACCCTCCCAGTCATAGAGCTATGAAGGGGAAATAACAAGGCCTATAGCCTTCTATTGATTAGACCTATATTGTTATTCATGTGAGAGCGCTCTGACCCTGCCCATTGACCTTCCAGCAGTAGAGACTTGAGATGAGACCCATATTAGCCTACTCACTGCACACATACTCCATTGCATAGACACTCAGGAAGAAAATATTCAGACCGTTAGACCTGAATTGTCTTCATCGTCATTACCACCATAACTAGTCACCACCACCATCATCAAAACTAGCATCACCAGCATTATTGTCATCCTGATTATTGTATAAGTGGGATACTACCGCCTACTGTTCAGGCCATTTTGGCAATGTAAACAAAAGTTAGTCTTGCCATTAAAGCCTGTTGTTGGATTCGAGAGACTGAGAACCAGACACAAGAGGTATTGATTGAGCTGGGCAACTGCAACACAGTAGGCCGATACAATAGTATTGCAGACATACTGTACTCACAGGCAATGTAGGCGATCAAAGCGAGGGCGACCAGTAGCTTCATCATCCTTCTGTTTAGTCCTGAGATCACCCAGATGATCCGCTTCATCATCTGCTCAATGCAACATCGAACCCGGAAGCACGCGAGGCTCCGGTTTATAACATTTCAGAACTATGGACCAAAACGCGCGCTCCTTCTAGATTAAGACTTGTTTTGAAAATCTAATATATATCCTGCTAAAGGAACACTTTCTAGCTAGTATATTACAAGCAGGAATTAGGCACCTACGACTGGACAGAGGTTCATACGTGGCTACCTCCTGTCCTGTAAAAGCACAGCTAATTGTTAGCTAGTTAGCTTAGTATGCTACGTTAAACTCACTGCCACTTGTGGCTAGTCTACTCTCTTGGTCGTAGTACGACTTTCATTATCAGTGCCGCAAACCCTCGCCAGCTTTCAATTCAAAATGTACTTAATACACACAGTAGACTTCTGTACAACCACTGAATATTAGCTAGCTAGCTAGCTAGCTAGCTAGCTATCTGCCTGGTCACACACAACATTAGCAATTTCTTGATGAGCGAGACCTGCTATCTTTCATTACCATTACTTCCGCATAGTTTTCTAAAACATAACAACCTTATAATCAAAACAAGTTAGGAAGAAATATAATATCTTCCTAATGTTTAACTTATCCGGATAAAATTGTGCGAAATTCAGAGTTTATTCCCCTACTTGGCCGATAGCTGTCCAGGGTGATCGAGTATTCCTGACCTTGATTGAGCAGCCTGCCGCGATAGCACATATTCAAACATCTGATTTTGTAAGTGAAGACGTGGCATTTTTTGCATTTATTTGCGTACATACATATCTTATAATGATATTATACATGTACAATATTACCACCCAAAAGTTACAACTGCTCTATTTAAAAAACAAATCGCGATAGTGTATGATGAACTTTAACCTTAGGTGTTAATCACGCAGAGAATGTCGATCACAGAATCATTCACCGCATGCACAGTGGCTCATTCATAAACCTATGCACAGTTGAGTAATTGTCCACACCCATTCAAGGAGCTTCTCTGTTCCATGCGTCATTATAAAATATATTTTCTTTCCCCTGTCTATACTGGTAAGGGTCTTACGCTGGTCCTAGTACCCCGGTTGGGACCAACTGCTTAAGTTCATGGTGGCTGCTTTTTTAAAGGAGCCATTACTGTCTGGTGGTGATGTTCTCTGTGGAAAGTGATCCAGCTTTAACACTGGGTCTATTGCAATGAACATAAAAAAGAAAATGAATTAGCTATGAAGTCAAAACATTGAATAGATCTTCAGCAAAGCAGAATGAGATTAAGTGTTTTCTGAATATCACTTCTACACAGAGAGAGGTTGTGTGTTTATATAACCTTCATATCTAGTACATTTATATTTGCAGAATAACACTTAATGAATGATCCGTGGTTCGATTATTTCAACAGATAAAAAATTAAACCTATCTATGACAAAAGCCATTTTATTTCCTACAGTGATATTTTCAACTCCAGAGTTATAGTTACAGTGCATTCGGAAAGTATTCAGACCCCTTCACTTTTTACACATTTTGTTACATTACAGCCTTATTCTAAAATGGATTATATTTCCCCCCCATCAGTCTACACACAATAACTCATAATGACAAAGCAAAAATAGTTTTTTTGAAATTTGTGCAAATGTATAATTATATTATTTTTACTGAAATATTACATCTACATAAGTATTCAGACCCTTTACTTAGTACTTTGTTGATGCACCTTTGGCAGCAATTACAGCCTTTAGTTTTCTTAGGTACTATACTGCAAGCTTAGCACACCTGTATTTGGGGAGTTTCTCCCATTCTTCTCTGCAGATCCTCTCAAGCTCTGTCAGGTTGGACGGAGAGCGTCGCTGAACAGCTATTTTCAGGTCTCTCCAGACACGTTCGATCGGGTTCAAATCCAGGCTCTGGCTGGGCAACTTAAGGACATTCAGTCACTTGTCCCGAAGCCACTCCTGCGTAGTCTTGGCTGTATGCTTAGGGTCGTTGTCCTGTTGGAAGGCGATCCGTCGCCCCAGTCTGAGGTCCTGAGAGCAGTTTTTCATCAAGTATCTCCGTTCTTTGCTCCAATCATCTTTCCATACTGAATGGTCTCCTAGTCCAAGCCGCTGAAAAACATCCTAATAGCATGATGCTGCCATGACCGTGCTTCACCGTAGGGATGGTGACAGGTTTCCTCCAGACGTGGCGCTTGGCATTCAGGTCAAAGAGTTCAATCTTGGTTTCCTCAGACCAGAGAATCTTGTTTCTCATGGTCTGAGAGTCTTTAGATGTCTTTTGGCAAACTCCAAGTGAGCTGTCATGTGCCTTTTACTGAGTAGTGGCTTCCATCTGGCCACTACCATAAAGGCCTAATTGATGGAGTGCTGCAGAGGTGGTTGTCTTTCTGGAAGGTTCTCCCATCTCCACAGGGAAACTCTCGATTCTGTCAGAGTGACCATCGGGTTCTCTGTCACCCCCCTGACCAAGGCCCTTCTCCCCCAATTGCTCAGTTTGGCCAGGCAGCCAGCTCTAGGAAGCGTCTTAGTGGTTCCAAACTTCTTCCATTTAAGAATTATGGCGGCCACTGTGTTCTGAAGACCTTCAATGCTGCAGAAATGTTTTGGTACCCTTCCCCAGATCTCTACCTCGACACAATCCTGTCTCGGATCTCTACAGACAATTCCTTCGACCTCATGGCTTGGATTTTGCTCTGACATGCACTGTCAACTGTGGGACCTTATATAGACAGGTGTGTGTCTTTCCAAATCAATGTGACGCCCTGACCATAGAGAGCCCTTGTTTCTCTATGGTGTAGTAGGTCAGGGCTTGACTAGGGGGTATTCTAGTTTATAATTGCTATGTTGTGTTCTAGTTTATATTTTCTATGTTGGTGTTTTGTATGATTCCCAATTGGAGGCAGCTGGTAATTGTTGTCTCTAATTGGGGATCATATTTAAGTATCTATTTTTCCCACCTGTGTTTGTGGGATATTGTTTTGTGTTTGTGCATGTGCACCACGTAGTCATATTTAGTTGTTTGTTTATTGACGTATTTTGTTTTAAATATGTGGAACAGTCCCCAGTCCAGAACCGCCGGCAACGGTCCCCGGTCCGGAACCTCTGGCGACGGTCCCCGGTCCGGAATCTCCGGCGACGGTCCCCGGTCCGGAACCTCCTGCGACGGTCCCCGGTCCGGAACCTCCTGCGACGGGCCCCGGTCCGGAACCTCCTGCGACGGTCCACGGTCCGGAACCTCCTGCGACGGTCCACGGTCCGGAACCTCCTGCGACGGTCAACGGTCGGGAACCTTCTGCGACGGTCCCCGGTCCGGGAACCTCCTGCGACGGTCTACGGTCCGGAACATCCAGCGAGGGTCAACGGTCTGGAGCTTCCAGGAAAAGCGTCCAGTCCAGGGAAAGAGCCTTCCTCTGCGCCGGTGGCCAGTCCAGCTCCAAGGCCGGAGCCTTCCTCTGCGCCGGTGCCCAGTCCGGGCACGGCGTCCAGTCCCGCTCCATAGCAGGAGCCTTCCTCTGCACCGGTGCCTAGTTCGGGCACGGCATCCGGTCCTGCTCCATAGCAGGAGCCTTCCTCTGCACCGGTGCCTAGTTTGGGCACGGCATCCGGTCCCGCTCCATAGCAGGAGCCTTCCTCTGTGCCGATGCCCAGTCCAGGCATGGTGTCCAGTCCAGCTCCAGGGCAGGAGCCTTCCTCTGCGCCGGTGCCCAGTCCAGTGGCCGGAGCCTTCCTCAGCACCAGTGTCCAGTCCAGGCACGGCAACCAGCCCAGCACCAAGGCGGGAGCCTTCCTCTGCGCCGGTGCCCAGTCCAAGCACGGTGGCCAGCCCAGCTCCATGGCCGGAGCCTTCTTCTGCGCCGATGCCCAGTCCAGGCACGGCGTTCAGCCCGGCGCCATGGTCGGATCCGGGGTTCGGTGGGGGGGCGATGACCCGCACCGGAGCTGCCACCGACACTAGTCACCCCCCCCCCATTTAGTTTCAGGTTTTGCGGCCGGAGTCCGCACCTTTAGGGGGGCGGGTACTGTCACGCCCTGACCATAGAGAGCCCTTGTTTCTCTATGGTGTAGTAGGTCAGGGCTTGACTAGGGGGTATTCTAGTTTATAATTTCTATGTTGTGTTCTAGTTTATATTTTCTATGTTGGTCTTTTGTATGATTGGATGCAGCTGGTAATTGTTGTCTCTAATTGGGGATCATATTTAAGTAGCTATTTTTCCCACCTGTGTTTGTGGGATATTGTTTTGTGTTTGTGCATGTGCACCACGAAGTCACATTTAGTTGTTTGTTTATTGATATATTTTGTTTTGTTTAAGTTTCTCTTTGAATTAAATATGTGGAACTCAACATCCGCTGCGCCTTGGTCCCGTTCTTACGACAGCCGTGACAATCATGTCCAATCAATTGAATTTGCCACAGGTGGACTCTAATCATGTTGTAGAAACATCTCAAGGATGATCAATGGAAACAGGATGCACCTGAGCTCATTTTCAAGTCTCATAGCAAAGTGTCTGAATACTTATGTAAATAAGGTATTTCTGTTTTTTTTATTTAATATATTTGCAAAAAATTCTAAACATGTTATGGTGTATTTTATGTAGATTGCTGAAATGTTTTATTTATTTAATACATTTTAGACTAAGGCTGTAATGGAACAAAAAGTGCAAAAAAGTTGAGTGCTCTGAGTACTTTCCGAAGGCACTGTATATATTTGTTTGTACTTCCGGCGCCGACAGAGATGGCCGCCTCGCTTCGCGTTCCTAGGAAACTATGCAGTTTTTTGTTTTTTTACGTGTTATTTCTTACATTAGTACCCCAGGTCATCTTAGGTTTCATTACATACAGTCGAGAAGAACTACTGAATATAAGATCAGCATCAACTCACCATCAGTACGACCAAGAATATGTTTTTCGCGACGCGGATCCTGTGTTCTGCCTTACAAACAGGACAACGGAGTGGATCCTATGCAGCGACCCAAAAAAACGACTCCGAAAGAGAGGGAAACGAGGCGGTCTTCTGGTCAGACTCCGGAGACGGGCACAGCGCGCACCACTCCCTAGCATTCTTCTTGCCAATGTCCAGTCTCTTGACAACAAGGTTGATGAAATCCGAGCAAGGGTAGCATTCCAGAGGGACATCAGAGACTGTAACGTTCTGTGCTTCACGGAAACGTGGCTTACTGGAGAGACGCAATCCGAAGCGGTGCAGCCAACAGGTTTCTCCACGCATCGCGCTGACAGGAAAAAACATCTTTCTGGTAAAAAGAGGGGCGGGGGCGTATGCCTTATGACTAACGTGACATGGTGCGATGAAAGAAACATACAGGAACTCAAATCCTTCTGTTCACCTGATTTAGAATTCCTCACAATCAAATGTAGACCGCATTATCTACCAAGAGAATTCTCTTCGATTATAATCACAGCCGTATATATCCCCCCCCAAGCAGACACATCGATGGCTCTGAACGAACTTTATTTAACTCTCTGCAAACTGGAAACAATTTATCCGGAGGCTGCATTCATTGTAGCTGGGGATTTTAACAAGGCTAATCTGAAAACAAGACTCCCCAAATTTTATCAGCATATCGATTGCGCAACCAGGGGAGGAAAGACCTTGGACCATTGTTACTCTAACTTCCGCGACGCATATAAGGCCCTGCCCCGCCCCCCTTTCGGAAAAGCTGACCACGACTCCATTTTGTTGATCCCTGCCTACAGACAGAAACTAAAACAAGAGGCTCCCACGCTGAGGTCTGTCCAACGCTGGTCCGACAAAGCTGACTCCACACTCCAAGACTGCTTCCATCACGTGGACTGGGAGATGTTTCGTATTGCGTCAGATAACAACATTGACGAATACGCTGATTCGGTGTGCGAGTTCATTAGAACGTGCGTTGAAGATGTCGTTCCCATAGCAACGATTAAAACATTCCCTAACCAGAAACCGTGGATTGATGGCAGCATTCGTGTGAAACTGAAAGCGCGAACCACTGCTTTTAATCAGGGCAAGGTGTCTGGTAACATGACCGAATACAAACAGTGCAGCTATTCCCTCCGCAAGGCTATCAAACAAGCTAAGCGCCAGTACAGAGACAAAGTAGAATCTCAATTCAACGGCTCAGACACAAGAGGCATGTGGCAGGGTCTACAGTCAATCACGGACTACAGGAAGAAACCCAGCCCAGTCACGGACCAGGATGTCTTGCTCCCAGGCAGACTAAATAACTTTTTTGCCCGCTTTGAGGACAATACAGTGCCACTGACACGGCCTGCAACGAAAACATGCGGTCTCTCCTTCACTGCAGCCGAGGTGAGTAAGACATTTAAACGTGTTAACCCTCGCAAGGCTGCAGGCCCAGATGGCATCCCCAGCCGCGCCCTCAGAGCATGCGCAGACCAGCTGGCCGGTGTGTTTACGGACATATTCAATCAATCCCTATACCAGTCTGCTGTTCCCACATGCTTCAAGAGGGCCACCATTGTTCCTGTTCCCAAGAAAGCTAAGGTAACTGAGCTAAATGACTACCGCCCCGTAGCACTCACATCCGTCATCATGAAGTGCTTTGAGAGACTAGTCAAGGACCATATCACCTCCACCCTACCTGACACCCTAGACCCACTCCAATTTGCTTACCGCCCAAATAGGTCCACAGACGATGCAATCTCAACCACACTGCACACTGCCCTAACCCATCTGGACAAGAGGAATACCTATGTGAGAATGCTGTTCATCGACTACAGCTCGGCATTCAACACCATAGTACCCTCCAAGCTCGTCATCAAGCTCGAGACCCTGGGTCTCGACCCCGCCCTGTGCAACTGGGTACTGGACTTCCTGACGGGCCGCCCCCAGGTGGTGAGGGTAGGCAACAACATCTCCTCCCCGCTGATCCTCAACACTGGGGCCCCACAAGGTTGCGTTCTGAGCCCTCTCCTGTACTCCCTGTTCACCCACGACTGCGTGGCCACGCACGCCTCCAACTCAATCATCAAGTTTGCGGACGACACAACAGTGGTAGGCTTGATTACCAACAACGATGAGACGGCCTACAGGGAGGAGGTGAGGGCCCTCGGAGTGTGGTGTCAGGAAAACAACCTCACACTCAACGTCAACAAAACTAAGGAGATGATTGTGGACTTCAGGAAACAGCAGAGGGAACACCCCCCTATCCACATCGATGGAACAGTAGTGGAGAGGGTAGCAAGTTTTAAGTTCCTCGGCATACACATCACAGACAAACTGAATTGGTCCACTCACACAGACAGCATCGTGAAGAAGGCGCAGCAGCGCCTCTTCAACCTCAGGAGGCTGAAGAAATTCGGCTTGTCACCAAAAGCACTCACAAACTTCTACAGATGCACAATCGAGAGCATCCTGGCGGGCTGTATCACCGCCTGGTATGGCAACTGCACCGCCCTCAACCGTAAGGCTCTCCAGAGGGTAGTGAGGTCTGCACAACGCATCACCGGGGGCAAACTACCTGCCCTCCAGGACACCTACACCACCCGATGTCACAGGAAGGCCATAAAGATCATCAAGGACATCAACCACCCGAGCCACTGCCTGTTCACCCCGCTATCATCCAGAAGGCGAGGTCAGTACAGGTGCATCAAAGCTGGGACCGAGAGACTGAAAAACAGCTTCTATCTCAAGGCCATCAGACTGTTAAACAGCCACCACTAACACTGAGTGGCTGCTGCCAACACACTGACACTGACTCAACTCCAGCCACTTTAATAAATGGGAATTGATGGGAAATGATGTAAATATATCACTAGCCACTTTAAACAATGCTACCTTATATAAATGTTACTTACCCTACATTATTCATCTCATACGCATACGTATATACTGTACTCTATATCATCGACGGTATCCTTATGTAATACATGTATCACTAGCCACTTTATACTATACTATGCCACTTTGTTTACATACTCATCTCATTTGTACATACTGTACCCGATACCATCTACTGTATCTTGCCTATGCTGCTCTGTACCATCACTCATTCATATATCCTTATGTACATATTCTTTATCCCCTTACACTGTGTACAAGACAGTAGTTTTGGAATTGTTAGTTAGATTACTTGTTATTACTGCATTGTCGGAACTAGAAGCACAAGCATTTCGCTACACTCGCATTAACATCTGCTAACCATGTGTATGTGACAAATAAAATTTGATTTGATTTTTGTATTCCTGACTGACTAACATTGTTATGATCTTGCTCGCTCTGATATTTCTTGTCATGCCCTGACCATAGTTTGCTTTGTATGTTTCTATGTTTTGTTTGGTCAGGGTGTGATCTGAGTGGGCATTCTATGTTGGATGTCTAGTTTGTCTGTTTCTGTGTTTGGCCTGATATGGTTCTCAATCAGAGGCAGGTGTTAGTCGTTGTCTCTGATTGGGAACCATATTTAGGTAGCCTGTTTTGTCATTGTGGGTTGTGGGTGATTGTCTATGTTAGTTGCTTGTGTCAGCACAGTGCTTAGTATAGCTTCATGGTCGTTATTCGTTTATTGTTTTGTATAGTTTGTTCTCTGTTCATTAAAGGATGACGATCGTGACATTTCTTCATTTCTTGGGAGTTTTTTTTATTTTTGGGATTATGTGTGTATTGTTATTGTATTGATATATATACTGCACTGTTTGTGCTTGAAACATAAGCATTTTGCTGCTCTTGCGATCTTCAATTCTGTGTACGTGAATAATCAACTTTAATTTGATTTAATCCATTGCTGAAGAACATTATTTGTGCAGGGCTCCCTTGTAAAATATACCTTGGTCTTAATGGTACTCCACGCTGATAGGATGAAGGTCAAATAAAGTATTTTGAAAATGTTTTTGTCCATAAGTATCATTTGCAATGCCTTATGTGGGCCAATATATTGAGTGTGGTTTTATACATGCATGATATTGCCTGCCTATGGCAGCAGTGGGAAGTCTATTTCAGGACCATCTCAGCCCTGCTCTGACTGCTACCTCATTCACCTACCTCTCTCTGTCCTGGGTTTACCCTCTGGGGATTAAGAGACAGAGTAGGAATGAGTGTTGAGTAGGAGTTGTCTTCGTCTTCAACATTGTTTGGTGAAGAGCAGAGAAGGGCACTTGTGGAGGACCGGTGGTGAAGAACATTCAGGGAAACAGTGAAACAGGCAAACGAGATCATTAGTCGAAGGAGACATGGAACGCTGGTGAACTTCAGAGTCCATGCTGTATTCAACCCTCCTCGCTGTGTTGTGACCATCCATCAGGAGGGGCCAGTATTGTGTCTGGAGAGCCATTGTATTAATCCCTTAACAAACGTAGAACATCAATTATGCTTCAACATATGAACTCATCGTAATCTTAGTTGTATCAGGTGTGTTTGTGCTTGGGTTGGAAGAAAACTTTACACCCACTGCGTTTCCTAGTGTTTTCCAATGTGAAAATGTTCTAATGCAACATCATAGAAAGAATCGCTCACAAATAGTTAATACATGCACACACAATAACACTCGCATGACTGTATTCATCTTCACCTTGACACCAGGCCAGCCATAACATAAAATAAACTCTAGAACTGAACGTAAGGACTCTCATTTAAAATGTAATTACACTATAAGAGAAGTAAGAAGTCTCAGCAATGGGTACATCAAGCACTGCTCCAGCACCCCTGAAACCCAGGTGTAATAAGCAAGCTGCTGCTGTTGCATTTCTCTCAGATGTGTAATTTACTAACCACACATGTTGAGCCGTTGTACAGAGCATGCCCTAAACTACTGAGAATAAAAATATATTCACTAAATTATGATCCAGGTTGCTTTATTGAGAGGTAATGCATTACCAG
Source organism: Oncorhynchus clarkii lewisi (assembly GCF_045791955.1). Lineage (NCBI taxonomy): Eukaryota > Metazoa > Chordata > Actinopteri > Salmoniformes > Salmonidae > Oncorhynchus > Oncorhynchus clarkii. The sequence goes on from NC_092149.1 coordinate 78,361,887, forward strand.
TTAGGTAGCTGGCTTTTTCTATATATGAATAAAGCCGCCCACCTTAATCACACACACTTCACATGTGCAGACATTTGTTGTGACAGTTTTGTCAGGTCAGGAAAGGAAGCAAATGATGTCAGTCTCTTTTCAAAGTCATGGATTGTGTGGTAAGATTGTCACTTGACTGGTGGTATTTCAAAACACACATAAACACGTCACCTACACTGACTTGCATTGATGTGAAATGCATATGTTTAATCTCAAACACACAGACACACAGACACACACACACACACACACACACACACACACACACACACACACACACACACACACACACACACACACACACACACACACACACACCCACCCACGCCTATTTACTCCCATTTATTTCCTGGCTTCTGCTCGGCTTCTTGCTGCGAGGCAGGTGTTTGATTTAATTTGTTTTTCGCGAAGATTCCCCCTGTCTCTATTTATAATGTTTACACCCCTCCAATAAATCTGAATTATTCCATTTGATTCGCAGGGAAACTATTGTACCCTAATATCATCAGAAATGTATCACGAATCCAATCTCTATTATAGTTTTTTTCGATGGCTAAACGACAGTGGGCACAACTGGAGTCACATGTGCAAAACTCTAACTACAGTCTGCACTACCAACAGTCACCTGAGCTAAACAGTTCACATCACCTGCAAAACTCATTCCAAGCAACACAACTCTTAACACATGGCTCAAAACACGCTCAGTGCAGCCAAACACTATGCACAACCCTCACTGAGATAACACACACTGCCACTCAGAACACACTGAGAGTAAAAACACTAGCATCAAACACCAATACAGAAAATACAAACTATTCATCATTACAGTTTGAACAATTTCAGTGACTTCATACAAAGTAATATTTTCTTCAAAGAAAAGAGTGACATTATTTCACATGATTTATTACAATTTTTAGAACATAACAATTCTTTAAGGTAAATGAAAATTAGCAGTTTGCTTCAATAGTCTGTAGTAATTTACGGAATTACAGTAATGAGAAAAAAAAGGTAGAAACTAAAAGTACATACTGTAATTCGAACAAATAATTGAGGGGCTAATCCTGCCTCTCTCTAGCATCAGGCCACAGGTTTTCTTCAACATCACATCTAATGTTTTCTCTTGCCATGCACCTGGGGAAGAACCTTCTGGAGTGCCTTATCCATCCCTGGCAGTCCTCTGGACTCGTGTCCTCACATCCGGCACGCATGGCTTCCAAAAGAGACATTTGGTCATGTGGGTGGTGACCAAACACTTTCCACCTCCAGGCAGAGAAAAACTCCTCTATTGGATTGAGGAAGGGTGAATATGCAGGCAGGTACAAAACCATAAATCTGTGATGTGCTGCAAACCAATCTGTGACAGCTGCAGAGTGGTGAAAAGCAACGTTATCGCAAACTATGACAAAAACTTGGGGGTTTCTTACTGGCTCCCCCTGTTCTGCTGGCACTAGCTGAACATAGAGCTGTTCTAGGAAAGCTATAAGCCTTTCTGTGTTGTATGGGCCAATGAGTGGTGTGTTGAGAAGCAAACCATCATTGGCCATTGCAGCACACATGGTGATATTTCCCCCCCTTTGGCCTGGAACCTCCACAGTGGCCCTTTGACCTATAACATTCCTTCCTCTGTGCCGTGTTTTGGCAAGGTTAAATCCAGCTTCATCGATAAATACAAATGAATGTGGTCTTTCCAGTGCTTCCACATCCATTACTCTCTGAAAAACAGTAAGTGCACAGTTTTACTGTAGAAATGCTAGTGTTTTTTTTTACTGTAAATATTTTGTATAGCTGTGTACGTAACCTCAGACGTCTTACCTGGACATATTGGTATCTTTGCTCTTTTACCCGTTCACTGTTTCTCTCGACCGGTACAGTGTATAACTGTTTCATTGTAACTTGGTGTTTCTTTAGGACTCGAGAAATAGTTGTTGTGCTGACAGAATTAACATTTTCAAATATATCATTATCAGCCAGCACTCTATCTTGAATCTCCCGCAGTTTTATTGCATTGTTGACAACAACCATGTCAACAATAGCATTTTCCTGCGGATCTGAAAATATTTTTCCTCTTCCCCCTGTTGGGGGCAGCCTTTGGGTCCTGTTGTAAAAATATATTTTACAGTCAAACTTACTGTAATATATATCTGTGTAAATATTCTATAATTGCAATACAAAATAGTTTCCTGTAATGTTTTCATTTACTGTAAGGATGTAACTCTCACCTGTTTGCATGATGGAAAATTCGCATTACAGATGCCACTGTGGATCTTTGCAGATTGGGTTGCACCCTCAACCCTGCCTCTCTCAATGAGAGACCATGGTTCACAACATGGTCTATACGTGTAGCCCTTATTTCATCTGAAATAACAGCTCTTTGTCTTCTTTGTCTTCCTCCACGCATCCACCCTCTCCCTGCCACCCTTCTCCCTCCACGAACCCATCTTCCTTGTTCCATTTCCAAAATGAGTCTTTCTGAGCTCTACCTATATATACTGTAATATGTGTGTGTGTTCACTAACAAGTCTAAAACAAGACACCTGCTCAGCCTTTCAGCTGAAATTGCAATCAGCAGTGTTTGAAAGGCACAAGGCTAAAATCTATTCCGTTTTGAATGTGTGGTTCACAGTTTTGACAGCAGTGTGTTAGCATTTGAACAAAGTGCTGGAAATCCACAGTGTTGTGCAGGTTGTGGTTAAAGTCATGGGATAAGTGTGTAGAGTTTTGAAAACTGTGTTCAAGCAATGAAAAACGAACTAGAGTTTGGTCCACATGAACTGCTGCTGTGCAGACTGTAGTTAGAGTTTTGCACATGTGACTCCAGTTGTGTCCACTGTCGTTTAGCAATCGAAAAAAACTGTAACAAGAATATTCCAACGCACATCTGGAATCCGGTAACATGGAATTCTGCTGCTAACAGCTTACTTTTTTCTCCTCTTGTTCAAAAGTCGCCAGCAGACCAGCAAATGAGCGTGAAGCTCCTTGGAATTGTCCCAAGACACTTCATTGGAGTGTTTACAAGCAAATAATCAACAAAAACAACTTTTAGAACTTTGAACGATGTCCTTAAGTGTACAACAGAAAGCAGGTTTCCATCCAACTTTTTTTTATGCGAGTAAGGTAGGCCTACATGTCGGGTAACAAATGTCACGACAGGCTTAATGGAAACAGTAGATTTGTCTATAAACTTTCCAAATGCCTACATAACAAAATACGCTAGACAAGGTGGGATTTTTTTGTGTCGGTAAAATTGCAGTGGAAATGCCTTTATGGGCCAATATTGATATAATATATTGATATAATATTAATATAATAAACATTATATCAAAGTAAACTTGGAGTCACGCATTGATATTATGTGTGGAAAGCATGCAATTTTTATTAGGCAACAGATTAAATAGTTTATAATGAACTTCACACGGTGATGAGCTTGATGCTCCTTTCCAATAAATATTGAGGGTCTTAATCATGTGACATGATGATTGATGCTTGGCTGCCGTTTGACAAATTGTCACGATCGTTATAAGGACTAGACCAAAGCGCAACGTGATCTGGGTTCTACATATTTTTATTACAAAGTGAAACGCACAAACAATAAACTCAAACGAAATGTGAAGCTAACATAGTGCTCACAGGCAACTATACAAAGTCAAGATCCCACAAAGCACAAAGGGGAAATGGCTGCCTAAATATGATCCCCAATCAGAGACAACGATAAACAGCTGCCTCTGACTGGGAATCATACCAGGCCTACATAAGTACCTAGATGACCCACACTAGTCACACCTGACCTAACCAACATAGAGAATAACAGGCTCTCTATGGTCAGGGCGTGACAGTACACCCCCCCCCCCCCCCCCCTCCCCTCAAAAGTGCGGACTCCGACCGCAAAACTTGACTCAATAGGGGAGGATCTGGGTGGGCATCCCCAATCAGAGACACCGATAAACAGCTGCCTCTGATTGGGAACCATATCAGGCCACCATAGAAATACAATTTCCCTAGATAACCCACCCTAAATCACACACCGACCTAACCAACATAGAGAATAAACAGCTCTCTATGGTCAGGGCATGACACAAATAAAAATAATCTCGCTCTTTTTGTCCTTAATAATCTCCTCACGTAGGCTATACCCGAAGTGTGTCTGCGAGCTGTTGGTGGAATTGTATGGTGGAATTGTAAGCCAATTGTATGGAAACCTAGCTAGAGATAGCAACATTTTCTGTCCACTGAAATGCTAAGAAAATACCATATTACAGGCCAAAGACCATATAACAGGCCAAAGTTGTGTGATTTATCTCAAAAGTTTCTGTTTTTAATATGTCCAAGAGAAGGAAGGGTTTAGACCGATTTTAACAAGTAAACAGTGTGACAATGCATTGTAAACTAAATCACACCATGCATTCACAAGCCATAGTTCACACCATTACATTGTTTATCAGAGTGTGTGTGTGCTTGTGTGTTTATCTGAACTGTCTTTCTCATTATTATGACACAACAGGAAGCACTTTAGGTGATGTGCAGTGAAATATTAATGAGTGGGAATTAGCCTTCTGAGACATCATACACACATAGACACAAACACCCCCACACAGAGAAACATAAACACACATACTCCCACAGTAGACTTGATCTGAAACTCAAGCTACCAGTGTTTATCATAACTAGACCAAAACACACACTCGCCAACAAAAGATGTGATCTGAAACTCAATCGTGGTTGTTGTTTACAGAAAAACACCTTTACTGCAGGAACGATGGGAGTGGAATGGAATCCGATGTCGGAGCAGAGCTGCGGAGAATGATAAGGATTCAGAACACCGCCTGCTCGCTCCTCATGGGAAATCCTCCATCTGATTGGTAATAAGACAACAGTTTGTCACAGAGCAGAAAACAAATCAGAGAAATGAGGAGCCTCATTTTTATGCCTGTCCTGTCCACCTGTTGAATGATAGCACAAGAGGAACGATGTATGGTAATGGTGGAGTGTGTGTGTGCGTATGTGTGTGTGTGTGTGTGTGTGTGTGTGTGTGTGTGTGTGTGTGTGTGTGTGCGTATGTGTGTGTGTGTGTGTGTGTGTGTGTGTGTGTGTGTGTGTGTGTGTGTGTGTGTGTGTGTGTGTGTGTGTGTGTGTGTGTGTGTGTGTGTGTGTGTGTGCGTGTGTGCGTGTGCGCGTGTGCGTGTGTGTGTGTGTGTGTGTGTGTGTGTGTGTGTGTGTGTGTGTGTGTGTGAGAAGCGGCCCTCTTCCGGGGGTCCGGAACTGTTTGAATCGTCCCAGAAGCGGGTGTTGGACTCAGCCCGGAATCAAAAAGAATGACTGCCCAGAGCCGGCCCAAGTACATTGGCCGTTTCCGTCTCCCGGAATTCAGCCGACTTTGCAGACATCTTACCAGAATCTCCCCCAGAAGCGGCCCGATGCAAATTTAAATAAATGTATACAAAATGGCCCGATTTAGTAATTTTAGATATTACTATTTTACATTTTATACATACAAATTATACACATTCACAAAAAAATGTTTTGTGTTGGAGGAAACACCATACACCTGGTGACTGTGTCAGCATGCACTGCGCCCAGCCCGCCACAGGAGTTGCTAGAGCGCGATGGGACAATGACATCCCTGACGGACAAACCCTCCCCTAACTCGGACGACGCCGGGCCAATTGTGCATCGCTTCAGGTGCAGCACAGTTCTTGGACATATTGTAGCCTGTTTAGGAACTTGGAAGATGCGCCAACAAACATGTCCATTACAATAGTCCAGATGAGATTAAAGGCGTGGATGAGTGGCTCCGCTGCAGGTTGTGATTGCATAGGTCATAGGTCACCTGGTAATGTTCCGTAGATGGAAAAATTTGACTCTTGATGTGTGCCTCAAACGAGAGCTGACTGTCAAATATCACACCCAGGTTGACACCATCCATATTGAGGCTGTAGCAGCTGAACATCCTGGAGGGGAGGACCTTGACACCATCAGTATTGAGGCTGTAGCTGCTGCTGTTGTTTATGATGGTGCGAGGGCCAATCAGTACGACCTCCAGCCTTCTTGCAGTTTAACTTCAGGAAACTCAACTGCATCCACGCTTTTGATGTCCTGCAGGCAACTGACCAGGAGTGCAGTGTTATTAGCAGTGACAGTGTTTGTGGAGACATACAACTGAGTGCTGTCAGCATAAAAGTGAAAGCCCAGTCTGTGTTTCCTCAAGATGTTTCCCAGTGGCAGCATGTAGATACAAAACAGTAGTGTCACCAGGACCACAACTGTGTCTGACCTACTAGAACCGATGGCTACAAACTGGTTGCGATCAGTGAGATAGGACCTGAAACAGTCTGGGACAGAATGGCATGGCTGACCATGTCGAATGTTGCACTGAAGACAAGCAGTTTGAGGATGCCCGCAAGCCCAGAGTCAGCATTCATGAGGAGGTTATTGGTGACGCTTACCAGGGCAGTCTCCATTACATTGACAATCATCATCATGATCTTCATCATCATCATCACCGTCACATCAAACATCCTTCACCAAACAGCCTCCATCAAGATACCTCCATTATACTGACAATCATCATCATCATCCTGTGAAATACTGTTTATCTTGCTGTCATGGCAAACGCTTCAAACATCCATTTCCCCTGGAAATCTATTTCTCCTGCTAAGCAGCTTGAATCCCGTTTTTGAAATAGTCTTTCCACAGGACTTAAAATCATCTAAAAAGCATCTTTAAAATAAATAAAATAATGAAATATAAAGTGAGGCCTTCCAACGTAGAACAATATTCTGTGAAGCGTGGAAGCAATTTGTCTTAACATCTTCATGTAATTCAGTCTGAAAACAAGGATGAGGAGTTTTAAATGTGCATTGATCATGGTTAGGAGTTATACTCTGTTTAATTAGCCCTCCAGAGCATTAGGGGAATGTTGTTAAAAACGTCTTCATTCTAGGGTCTATTTTTCTCAATTTCCACCTGACTTGCCCAAAGTTAACTGCCTGTTGCTCAGGCCCTGAAGCCAGAATACGCATATAATTGGTACCATTGGAAAGGAAACACTCTAACATTTGAAGAAATTTTAAAATAATGTAAGAGACTATAACACAATAGATAACATAATTAAAATAAAAAAAAAACAATTTTTTCTTTTTGAGAGCCCATGGTCTTTCAATGGAACAATAATAATAATTAAATCTAGCCCCCAGTACGCAATTCCTATGGCTTCCACAGGGTGTCAGTAGTCTTTGTTCAATGTTTCAGGCTTGTTTCTTTCAAAACGAGTAAGAAATATGAGTTTTACTACAGGGACACAGACTATGAAATTCATGAATGCGCGCGATGAAGAGGACGTGCACCTGCTAATATCGCTTTCCTATTGAACATACTTCTTTCCGAGATGAAATGTTATAGTTTAATTACATTTTAGGGTATCTGAGGATTAAATAGAAATATATTTTGACTTGTTGAAACAAAGTTTAGGGATACATTTTCGGATTCCTATCTTGGCATGTTGAACGTGTGGATTACTCAACTCGATGGCGCCAACTAAACTGACTTTTTGGGATATAATGAAGGATTCTATCTAACAAAACGACACTACATGTTATAGCTGGGACCCTTTGGATGACAAATCAGAGGCAGATTTTCAAAAAGTAAGTGAATATTTCATCGCTATTTGTGAATTTATGAATCCTGTGCCGGTGGAAAAACATTTTGATTTGGGGCGCCGTCCTCAAACAATCGCATGGCATGTTTTCGCTGTAAAGCCTACTGTACATCGGACAGTGCGGTTAGATTAACAATAATTTAAGCTTTTAACCGATATAAGACACTTGTACCTAAATGTTTAATATCCATACTTTTTATGATTATTTATTTGAATTGCGTGCCCTCAAGTTTCAGCCAAAAGTTGTCCCGCTAGTGGGATGCCTAGCCTTTTAAGGATGCAAAACTGTTGACTTGTAATTTCAGATGGGTATTTGGTCCAGTACACGCTGTACACAGACTGACTTAGCTATGTTCTCCTATACGCAGTGCAGTGATTGTGCATAATTCGTCCAAATTAAATCCAACTTCATACATTTCACTTGTTTTTCATAGAATTACAAGAGAAAGGCAAGAGTATGTGATCTAAAATCTGGGTTTACACTGAAGTAAATGCATATTCAAATTAAATACATTAATGTACAGTACAAAATATACATATTTTTTAAATAAAATGAATAAAACTTTAAAATGACCATTCATAGGCCGTGTTCAAAACCTTAGAACCTGTTGTAATTTAGACATTAGCTAACATGAATGGTTTTATGGGTCGTACAGGACTGGCACTACATAGTGTAATAATTCCAATACACATCAAAGGCAGATGTCTCTGTAGGAACATAGGCCTCTGTGATCAAAGGGTTTTCAATCTGCCATTTTGTTGTACCCCAGTAACAACACTATCTACCTCTGACCACATTCAGCTCTCAGAAAGGAGGGAGTGTTTTTTTTAAGGGCCTTTGAAATAGGTGAGGTGAAGGCGAGAGGAAGGTTAGGGCCACCAACAAAATCATCCTTTCATCCATGCCGTATCCTGAAAAGCCAGAGAGAGAGAGAGAGATGGAAGGAGGAAGAGAGAGAAAAAGAGAGAAAGAAAGAAAAGGTCATGCGTGAGGGAGAGAGAAAGAAATGTAAAGCTTACATGAGTGCAGATTGTTCCTGTAAAAGAGCAGATCCTGTGTGTTTGATGTGACCTGCAGTTGATTGACCTTATCCAGCTATTGTATTTACTGCAGGCAACATCCTCCCGCATCCATCCCCACCGGACCCCATTCCCATCTCTTCTATCTTCATTCCACTAACCAAACCATGTGCAAATCAATTCCGAAATCCAACTATCTTAGCGCTTTGACTTACACTGTCTGTTGGATTACAGCATCAAGTTGCAGTTTGGAACACAAGTACTGGCATCATACACACATTTTTACATCGCTGTCTCTCTCGATCATTGTTCAGAGTGGTGTACTACGAATCTACTGTAAACAAATGATAGTGTTCAGAAACTATATTATTAGACCGCTTTTTATGAATAATGTTTTGTTGTTGCATTTGCGCTCAGGGATGATAGACGAGTTTCCCACTAGAAATGGCCAGTTAGAGGGGTGTTCAAGTGGATGTTTCCCAGTCGTATACCATCCCAGCACTTGGTTATGGGCACAGAATGAAGAGGTAGAGTGTGTTGTCGTCCCTTCATTCTCCCTTCATATTTTATTAACCAAATGTTCTTGTGTTTTAAAACTAGTAATATTCAAATACATACCACACAACACAAGTTAGTAATGAAAGGATGAAATACAATTATTGTATTGATAAGCACACGAAAGCACACTAAAGAAAGAATATAGAAAGACTCAACTTCTAATAGCCCATTTCACACCATAGCCTGATCAATTTGCAGGTTAACTTCTCTTCCATTTTGATTCCGGCAAAAATGTTCATGTGGCACTGACTCGCCCATGGATTGATGCTACAGCATTGTCTCAATGAAGATATTTACCTTCGTAACATGGATGAAGCCTGAGCTGGAATGTGAGTCTGACTGAAGCTCATTTTAGCAGCATAGGAGCACAGGAAATATACCAAGACAAACACAAAACCACAGTCATGGAAAACAACCAATTACTCAGTAAAGAGGTCCTCAACCAAGTGAATTGCCCAAAGGCCACCGATGCATCTGTAAGGTCAGAAGGCCACCTGTTCCTACTTAGAACAGCTGCCATGAGTGCAGAGGAAGCTGAAATAATTTAGAGCTTTGAAAATAGCTTAACAATATATATATATTTAAAAACCAAATGAATGACAACAACAATACCTCAGCTCAGAAATAAAACCTACAGTACCGTCACAAGTGTTAGGGGCTGTAGTCTTCTACTGTCTACTGGGGACAGGTCATACAGTGTCCTCGGGAAAGTATTCAGACCCTTTCACCGTTTCCACGTTTTGATATGTTACAGTCTTATTCTAAAATTCATTAAATAGTTGATTAAATTAAACAATTTCCTCAGCAATCTATACACAATACCCTATAATAACGAAGCTAAAACAGTTTTTAGACATTTTAGACACATTAAAAACAAAGAACAGAAATACCTTATTAAATAAAGGTTCAGTTGAACAAAAAAAAAGTTAAATATAGGTTAAATAAAATAAAAATTATTCTTAGTTTTAATGTCTTCACTATTATTCTACAATGTAGAAAATAGTACAAATAAAGAAAATCCCTTGAATGAGTAGGTGTCCTAAAACGATCGACCGGTAGTGTATTTAAATATCATAATATAAATGTATTGGTCAATTGTACAACCAAAATGTTACCTCCGCATTTAAATGATTTCTTATTTTACTTTTGATACTTAAGTATATTTTAGCAATTACATTTACTTTTGATACTTTTGATACTTAGGTATATTTAAAACCAAATACTTTTAGACTTTTACTCAAGTAGTATTTTACTGGGTGACTTTCACTTTTCTCATTTTCTATTAAGGTATCTTTACTTTTAGGTACTGTACTTTTTCCACCACTGCTGTGCACCCGGGGAGCTGTTGTTGTGGTGGGGTTAAGTGCCTTGCTCAAAGGCACAATGGCAGGCAATGTCATCTAGGAGTTGTCATTAAAGGGTTATGTCTACATCCATCTCAACACAGAGTCCCACAGTAGATCACAGGAATGAACTGAAAGTCAGAGTGGGGGGGAAACACACACATCCCAAGGACGAGGAAGGAAATAAAAACATGACTCTCTCTCTCTCTCCGGCTAGTTCGTCTTTCTGGTACGTTACCATTAGTGCTGGAGAGAGGGCTCATTAATCAGATCGGTTAAATCTGGAACGGCTCATCTGTCTATTTGTGTGGTTAGTAATGAACCAGTAGACAGCTGCTAATGGCAGGATAACACCAAAGTGGAGCTTCACCAAAGGCCCTGCTCCCTCAGCCCTGTGCAGATTGAGCCGGGCATAATTCAAATTGATTAAATCGTTTTTCCCCTCATTAATATGCACGCAAACCTCCTTAATAACAAAGAAAAAAGGGGGTTTAGAATTTTTGTACATTTATAAAAAATAAAACACTGAAATATGACCTTTTAAGTATTCAGACCCTTTAAGTACTTTGTTGAAGAACCTTGCAGCTTCAGGTCTTCTTAGGTATAATGCTACAAGTTTGGAACACCTGTATATCTGACACACCTTGGCACACCATATCTTCTCTGCAGATCCTCTCAAGCTCTGTTAGATTTGATGGGGAGAGTTGCTGCGCAACTATTTTAAGGTCTCTCCACAGATGTTAGATCGGGTTCAAGTCCGGGCTCTGGCTGGGCCACTCAAGGACAATTAGAGACGTGTCCCGAAGCCACTCCTGCATTGTCTTGGCTGTGTTCTAAGGATCATTGTCCTGTTGGAAGGTGAACCTTCACCCCAGTCTGAGGTCCTGAGCACTCTGGAGCAGGTTTTCATCAAGGATCTCTCTGTACTTTGCTCCGTTCATCTTTGCCTCGATCCTGACTAGTCTCACAGTCCTTGCTTCTGAAAAACATCCACACAGCATGATGCTGCCACCACCATGCTTCACCATAGGGATGGAGCCAGGTTTCCTCCAGATGTGAAGCTTGGCATTCAGGCCAAAGAGTTCAATCTTGGTTTCATCAGACCAGAGAATATTGTTCCTCATGGTCTGAGAGCCTTTAGGGGCCTTTTGGCAAACTCCAAGCGGGCTGTCTTGTGCCTTTTACTGAGGAGTGGGTTCCATCTGACCACTCTACCATAAAGGCCTAATTGGTGGAGTGCTGCAGAGATGGTTGTCCTTCTGGAAGGTTCTCCCATCTCCACAGAGGAACTCTGGAGCTCTGTCAGAGTGACCATAGGGTTCTTGGTCACCTCGCTGACCAAGGCCCTTCTCCCCTGATTGCTCAGTTTGGCCGGGTGGCCAACTCTAGGTGTCACAGATCCCTCTGGATCTTTCATGGCAAACACCTGGCCCCTATTACCACTGATTGTATTTGTATACAGTTGAAGTCGGAAGTTTACATACACTTAGGTTGGAGGCATTAAAGCCCATTTCTCAACCACTACACAATTTCTTGTTAACAAACTATAGTTTTGGCAAGTTGGTTTAGGACATCTACTTTTTCCAACAATTGTTTACAGACAGATTATTTAACTTATAATTCACTGTATCATTCCAGTGGGTCAGAAGTTTACATACACTAAGTTGACTGTGCATTTAAAAAGCTTGGACAATTCCAGAAAATGATGTCATGGCTTTGGAAGCTTCTGATAGGCTATTTGACACTATTTGAGTCAATTGGAGGTGTACCTGTGGATGTATTTCAAGGCATACCTTCAAACTCAGTGCCTCTTTGCTTGACGTCATGGAAAAGTCCAAAGAAATCAACCAAGATCTCAGAAAAAAATTGTAGAGCTCCACAAGTCTGGTTCATCCTTGGGAGCAATTTCCAAACGCCTGAAGGTACAACGTTAATCTGTACAAACAATAGTACTCAAGTATAAACACCATGGGACCACGCAGCCATCATACCGCTCAGGAAGGAGACGCGTTCTGTCTCCTAGAGATGAACGTACTTTGGTGCGAAAAGTGCAAATCAATCGCAGAACAACAGCAAAGGACCTTGTGACGATGCTGGAGGGAAAAAAAAAGTACTATATTTTAAAACTGTGAAATGTCAGAATAATAGCAGAGAGAATTATTAATTTCAGCTTTTATTTCTTTCATCACATTCCCAGTGGGTCAGAAGTTTACATACACTCAATTAGTATTTGGTAGCATTGTCTTAAAGTTGTTTAACTTGGGTCAAACGTTTTGTGTAGCCTTCCACAAGCTTTCCACAATAAGTTGGCTGAATTTTGGCCCATTCCTCCTGGCAGAGCTGGTGTAACTCAGTCAGGTTTGTAGGGCTCCTTGCTCGCACACACTTTTCAGTTCTACCCACACATTTTCTATAGGACTGAGGTCAGGGCTTTGTGATGGCCACTCCAATACCTTGACTTTGTTGTCCTTAAGCTATTTTGCCACAACTTTGGAAGTATGCTTGCGGTCATTGTCCATTTGGAAGACACATTTGTGACATTTGTGAAGCTTTAACTTCCTGACTGATGTCTGAGATGTTGCTTCAATATATCCACATACTTTTCCTCCCTCATGAAGCCATCTATTTTGTGAAGTGCACCAGTCCCTCGTGCAGCAAAGCGCCCCCACAACATGATGCTGCCACCCCGTGCTTCACGGTTGGGATGGTGTTCCTCGGTTTGTAAGCCTCCCCCTTTTTCCTCCAAACATAACGATGGTCGTTATGGTCAAACAGTCTATTTTTGTTTCATCAGACTAGAGGACATTTCTCCAAAAGTACAATCTTGGTCCCCATGTGCAGTTGCAAATCGTAGTCTGGCTTTTTTATGTCGGTTTTGGAGCAGTGGCTTCTAGCTTGCTGAATGGCCTTTCAGGTAATGTCGATGTAGGACTCGTTTTACTGTGGATACAGATACTTTTATACCTGTTTCCTCCAGCATCTTCACAAGGTCCTTTGCTGTTGTTCTGCGATTGATTTGCACTTTTCGCACCAAAGTACATCCATCTCTCAGAATAGATTGTGTAACATATGGCAGGATATGATAAGCAATGTATTGGTCTGGATTATTCTTGTATACAATGTATGTATCAGTGTGTGTTATTTAGTCATTAAGGGTGGATTGTTAATGGGATTGATCTGTTAATTGCATGATTAGAATATTCCACCCTGAAACCATATAATTGTATGGAATTGATTAGAATGTACAAAATTATAATCAATAAATGTGTAGTTCTAATCAGAATTATGGTAAAACAATGTAGCTAATGTTTATGTCTTCATGGTGTTTTAAACACAGACTGTCTGAGCTCGGTGCCGATCTGACTAGAGAATTGGGAGAGAACGGGGAGTACGTCTCAAGGACAAGGTCTCCCTAATCTCTGTCGGCTGGGCTGTGAGACAGTATGTGCGTAGGATACCTTCTGGTAGTGTGAATGTGTGTGCGTATGGTGGTGTGAATGGCTGTGCGTGAGAAGTCAGTATAAAATTAATTGTTTTGTATTCTTTACTTTAGAATGTTCCCGTGAATAAACCTTTTTGACTATTTTAGCTGGGCCTCCGTCTGTTTTGTCGCAGACTGAGTAGTATAATTGAATTGGGTTATGAACATTGAGAACATAATTCTCTTAACAGAGACAGAACGCGTCTCCTTCCTGAGTGGTATGATGGCTGCGTGGTCCCATGGTACGTGCGTACTATTGTTTGTACAGATGAACGTGGTACCTTCAGGTGTTTGGAAATTGCTCCCAAGGATGAACCAGATTTTTTTTCTGAAATTCAGCCATCGCATTGTGTTGTGTGACATAACTGCAAATTTTAGAGTTGCATTTTATTGTCCCTTGCACAAGGTGCACCTGTGTAATTATCATGTTGTTTAATCAGCTTCTTGATATGCTTCACCTATTAGGTGGAATGATTATCTTGGCGAAGGAGAAATGCTCACTAACAGGGATGTAAACAGATTTGAGCACAACATTTTAGAGACATTTATGGGATGTTTTATTTCAAAACAGGAAACATGTGACCAACACTTTACATGTTACATTTATATATTTTTTCAGTATATATACAGTACCATTCAAAGGTTTGGACACACCTACTCAATCCAGGTTTTTTCTTTATTTTTACTCCATTCTACATTGTAGAAAAAGTGAAGGGGTCTGAATACTTTCCGATTGCACTGTATTACACCATTACTAGCCTCTTCCTGTTAAGGCTAGGGCTGATTTGAAGGTTTTACTGCTTACCTACAAAGCATTGCATGGACTTGCTCCTACCTATCTCTGATTTGATTTGTTCTGATTTGATCCTGCTGTACATACCTACACTTACGCTAAGGTCACAAGACTTAGGCCTCCTTATTGCCCCTAGAATTTCTAAGCAAACATCTGGGGGCAGGGCTTTCTCCTATAGAGCTCCCTTTTTATGTAATGGTCTGCCTACCCATGTGAGAGATGCAGACTCGGTCTCGACCTTTAAGTCTTTACTGAAGACTCATCTCTTCAGTAGGTCCTATGATTGAGTGTAGTCTGGCCCAGGGGTGCGAACGTGACTGGCAAGGCACTGGAGTGATGAACCCCTACTTGCTGCCTCTGCCTGGCCGGCTCCCCTCTCTCCACTGGGATTCTCTTTATCTGACTCTATTACGGGGGCTGAGTCATTGGCTTACTAGTGCTCTTCCATGCTATCCCTAGGAGTGGTGCATCACTTGAGTGGGTTGAGTCACTGACTTGTCCGGTTTAGCTCCCCCTAGGTTTTAGCGGTTGAGGAGATCTTCATGGGCTATACTCAGCCTTGTAGTAGTGAGTTGGGGGTCTGTTAATATCACTCTAGTGGTGTGGGGACTGTGTTTTAGCAAAGTGGGTGGTGTTATATCCTGCCTGGCTGGCCCTGTCTGGTTGGCACCCCCCTATCCACATCGATGGAACAGTAGTGGAGAGGGTAGCAAGTTTTAAGTTCCTCGGCATACACATCACAGACAAACTGAATTGGTCCACTCACACAGACAGCATTGTGAAGAAGGCGCAGCAGCGCCTCTTCAACCTCAGGAGGCTGAAGAAATTCGGCTTGTCACCAAAAGCACTCACAAACTTCTACAGATGCACAATCGAGAGCATCCTGGCGGGCTGTATCACCGCCTGGTATGGCAACTGCACCGCCCTCAACCGTAAGGCTCTCCAGAGGGTAGTGAGGTCTGCACAACGCATCACCGGGGGCAAACTACCTGCCCTCCAGGACACCTACACCACCCGATGTCACAGGAAGGCCATAAAGATCATCAAGGACATCAACCACCCGAGCCACTGCCTGTTCACCCCGCTATCATCCAGAAGGCGAGGTCAGTACAGGTGCATCAAAGCTGGGACCGAGAGACTGAAAAACAGCTTCTATCTCAAGGCCATCAGACTGTTAAACAGCCACCACTAACACTGAGTGGCTGCTGCCAACACACTGACACTGACTCAACTCCAGCCACTTTAATAATGGGAATTGATGGGAAATGATGTAAATATATCACTAGCCACTTTAAACAATGCTACCTTATATAAATGTTACTTACCCTACATTATTCATCTCATACGCATACGTATATACTGTACTCTATATCATCGACGGTATCCTTATGTAATACATGTATCACTAGCCACTTTATACTATACTATGCCACTTTGTTTACATACTCATCTCATTTGTACATACTGTACCCGATACCATCTACTGTATCTTGCCTATGCTGCTCTGTACCATCACTCATTCATATATCCTTATGTACATATTCTTTATCCCCTTACACTGTGTACAAGACAGTAGTTTTGGAATTGTTAGTTAGATTACTTGTTATTACTGCATTGTCGGAACTAGAAGCACAAGCATTTCGCTACACTCGCATTAACATCTGCTAACCATGTGTATGTGACAAATAAAATTTGATTTGATTTGATTTGATTTGATTTGATTTGTCTGACAGTGTCCCCGACACCCCCCCCCCCCCCCATCTCATCCTCTAGTAGGAATATGTCTCTTGACTACCTGGCCTGATGACTCCTGGCTGTCCCCAGTCCACCTGGTCGTGCTGCTGATCCAGTTTCAACTGTTCTGCCTACAGCTATGGAACACTGACCTGTTCACCGGAAGTGCTACATTGTCCTGAACCTGTTGTTTTCCACGCTCTCTATCTCTCTCCCTCCCTCCCCTTCTCTCTCTCTCTCTACCGCACATGTTGTCTCGACCTCTGAATGGCCGGCTATGAAAAGCCAATTTACATTTATTCCTGGCGTGCTGACCTGTTGGCAATCTATGAACGTTTTAACATCTTGGCCGTGTACTCTTATAATCTCCCCCCGGCACAGGCAGAAGAGAACTGATTAGACCCTGAGAACTGATTACACCCCTTAGACCCTGGTTCCTCTCTATGTTTCTTCCTAGGTTCCTGCCTTTCTAGGGAGTTTTTCCTAGCCACCGTGCTTCTACATCTGCATTGCTTGCTGTTTGGGGTTTTACGCTAGATTTCTGTATAAGCACTTTGTGACATCTGCTGATATAAAAAGGGCTTTATTAACAAGTGTGATTTGATGTGAATGACATGTTCAGTCAGCTGTTATCACAGATAAATAACATTAAAACACATTGAGGTCCGTTTATGATGCTCATAAAGGTGTACTATATCTCTGGGTATCATAAACGGATCTAATCTATTGGATGTTGACGCTGTCCTGTCACTGTATGAGCACATGAAGGCCACTTTATGATATGTTTCATGTCGTACAATAGGAGCATGACTCGCCAGCGAACACTGGTCTATGTATGTAACATTACAACTCCCACGTGGAATATAAAACACATTCTCTCTCACATTCATCTCAATCACAACAGCAAGAATGAATAGTAGAGAGGGTTAGGGGTTTATATCACACACTGTGCCATTTCCCCATTGTAATTAGGGGAAGGCGGATACCTAGTCAGTTGCACAACTGAAGGCATTCAACTGAAATGTGTCTTACGCATTTAACCCAACCCCTCTGAATCAGAGGAGTGCAGGAGCCTACCTTAATCATGTCCAAGGCACCCGGGGAGCAGTTGTTGTTCGGGGTTAACTGCATTGCGCAAGGGCAGAATGGCAGTTTTCCATATCGCTGGCCCAACACTCTTAACCCCTAGGCTCCTTGCAATGTAATGCAACGTACATCTAATCAATTCTAAACGAGCATGCCTAATGAGCACTAACAAGCAGACGGCTCAGCTTTGAGGAAAATGGAATGAAAACTGGATGAGACATTACTCACAGATATTCTAATGTGCAGGCATTAAGATATCTCCATTGGGAGATTGAGGGAGAAAGGGTCCCTTGGTTGTGAGATGTTAGGCTGAGGGTGTGATGAGTTGTTGTGTGACTCATCTTTTATGATGTTGATTATGTAGTTCTTATTTTGCTCAGCCCAGCTGCAAATGGAACAAAGAACTTTGAGTGAAAAGAATGAAATTGAAGGTTATTTAAATGTGTGTGTCAGTGAGGGATCTGTCTATGTGGGATGATGTGGCTGTCAGAGGGTCAACTACTACAGCACTGCCTGCACGAAAAACCTTTTGCTCAGAGTAGGTTTTTTGTTAATCTCTGAAGAAATATGAGAGATCTCAATTTTGTATAATTTAGTGATCGCGTATATCTGTTTCTTCTAAGGCTCTTATGAAAAAGATAATTCATTATTGGATTGAGACTTACAGTACAGTCAAAAGTTTGGACATACCTACTCATTCCAGGATTTTTCTTAATTTTTACTATTTTCTACATTGTAGAATAATAGTGAAGACATCACAACTATGACATAACACATATGGAATCATGTAGTAACCACAAAAGTGTTAAACAAATCAAAATATATAAAATAGTCACAATAAAGTAAAAAGCCTTGAATGAGTAGGTTTGTCCAAACTTTTGACTGATCTGTACATAAAAGATGGCGCCGGAGAACAAGGCTGACGTTTTACGTATTCCTGACCAATTGTGTTTTTTTGTTTGTTTCTTTACATTGTTTGTAACTTATTTTTTAAACGTATTTTGTACATAATGTTGCTGCTACCATCTCTTATGACCGAAGATAACTTCTGGACATCAGAATATGCATTACTCGCCATGGACTGGCAGCACCCTTTTTTTATTTTAACGAGTCCGATGAGCCCGACATGAATAATATACTGCTTTCCCGGAAAAAATGCCCAGATCCCCGTCATTTGCGTGAAGAGAAGGTGAAGAAAAAGGGTCCAGGGGGCGGGCTGTCTTCTGAGAATTCATAGGTGATCGTATAAACCCCCACTTCCTTCCATGCTACTAGCAAACATGCAATCTTTGGAAAATAAAATTGATGACCTACACAGAAGATTAAAATATCAACGGGACATTCAAAACTGTAATATCTTATGCTTCATGGAGTCGTGGCTGAACGACAACATTATCAACATACAGCTGGCTGGTTATAGGCTTTATTAGCAGGATAGAACAGTGGCGTCTGGTAAGACAAGGGGCGGCGGACTATGTACACTGCTCAAAAAATTCAAAGGAACACTTAAACAACACAATGTAACTCCAAGTCAATCACACTTCTGTGAAATCAAACTGTCCACTTAGGAAGCAACACTGATTGACAATACATTTCACATGCTGTTGTGCAAATGGAATAGACAACAGGTGGAAATTATAGGCAATTAGCAAGACACCCCCAATAAAGGAGTGGTTCTACAGGTGGTGACCACAGACCACTTCTCAATTCCTATGCTTCCTGGCTGATGTTTTGGTCACTTTTGAATGCTGGCGGTGCTTTCACTCTAGTGGTAGCATGAGATGGAGTCTACAATCCACACAAGTGGCTCAGGTAGTGCAGCTCAAACGGTCAGAAACGGACTCCATGAGGGTGGTAAGAGGGCCAGACGTCCACAGGTGGGGGTTGTGCTTACAGTTTGCCAGAGAACACCAAGATTGGCAAATTCGCCACTGGCGCCCTGTGCTCTTCACAGATGAAAGCAGGTTCACACTGAGCACATGTGACAGACTTGACAGAGTCTGGAGACGCCGTGGAGAACGTTCTGCTGCCTGCAACATCCTCCAGCATGACCGGTTTGGCGGTGGGTCAGTCATGGTGTGGGGTGGCGTTTCTTTGGGGGGCCGCACAGCCATCCATGTGCTCGCCAGAGGTAGCCTGACTGCCATTAGGTACCGAGATGACATCCTCAGACCCCTTGTGAGACCATATGCTGGTGCGGTTGGCTCTGGGTTTGTTGTCAGCACATTCAACTATGTAAAGAAAAAAAGTATTTAATAAGAATATTTCATTCATTCAGATCTAGAATGTGTTATTTTAGTGTTCCCTTTATTTTTTTGAGCAGTGTATTTTTGTAAATAACAGCTGGTGGAAGTCTCTAGGTTTTGTTCACCTGAGGTAGAGTACCTCATGATAAGCTGTAGACCACACTGTCTACCTAGAGAATTTTCATCTGTATTTTTCATAGCCGTCTACATACCACCACAGACTGATGCTGGCACTAAGACTGCACTGAATGAGCTGTATTCCGCCATAAGCAAACAGGAAAACGCTCATCCAGAGGCAGCGCTCCTAGTAGCCGGGGACTTTAATGCATGGAAACTTAAATCTGTTTTACCAAATATCTATCAGCATGTTAAATGTGCAACCAGAGGGGAAAAACTCTGGACCACCTTTACTCTACACACAGAGACGCATACAAAGTTCTCCCTCACCCTCCATTTGGCAAATATGACCATAATTCTATCCTCCTGATTCCTGCTTACAAGCAAAAATTAAAGCAGGAAGCACCAGTGACTCGATCAATACAAAAGTGGTCAAACGAAGCAGATGCTAAGCTACAGGATTGTTTTGCGAGCAGACTGGAATATGTTCCGGGATTCCTCCGATGGCATTGAGGAGTACATCTCATCAGTCATTGGCTTCATCAATAAGTGCATCGATGACGTCGTCCCCACAGTGACTCTACGTACATACCCCAACCAGAAGCCATGGATTACAGGCAACATCCACACTGAGATAAATGCTAGAGTTGCCGCTTTCAAGGAGCGGGACTCTAACCCGGAAGCTTATAAGAAATCCCGCTATGCCCTCTGACGAACCATCAAACAGGCAAAGCATCAATACAGGACTAAGATTGAAAAAGGAACACCTATGTGAGGGTGCTATTCATTGACTACAGCTCAGCATTCAACATAATAGTGCCCTCAAAGCTCATCATTAAGCTAAGCACCTTGTGACTAAACACCTCCCTCTGCAACTGGATCCTAGACTTCCTGATGTGCCGCCCCCAGGTGGTAAGAGTAAGTAACAACACATCCGCCACGCTGATCCCCAACACAGGGGCCCCTCAGGGGCTCCAACACCATCATTAAGTTTGCCGATGACACAACCGTGGTAGGCCTGATCACCGACAACAACGAGACAGACTATAAGGAGGAGGTCAGAGACCTAGCCGTGTGATGCCAGGACAACAACCTGTCCCTCAACGTGATCAAGACAAAGGAGATGATTGTGGACTACAGGAAAAAGAGGGCCGAGCACGCCCCCATTCTCATCGACGGGGCTGTAGTGGAGCAGGTTGAGGGATTCAAGTTCCTTGGTGTCCACATCACCAACAAACTAACATGGTCCAAGCACACCAAGACAGTCGTGAAGAGTGCATGACAAAACCTATTCACCCTCAGGAGACTAAAAAGATTTGGCATGGGTCCTCAGATCCTCAAAAGGTTCTACAGCTGCGTCATCGAGAGCATCCTTACTGGTTGCATCACTGCCTGTTATGGCAACTGCTCGTCCTCCGACCGCAAGGCACTACAGAGGGTAGTGTGTACAGCCCAGTACATCACTGAGGCCAAGCTTCCTGCCATCCAGGACCTCTACACCAGGCAATGTCAGAGGAAGGCCCTAAAAATTGTCAAAGACTAGCCACCCTAGTCATAGACTGTTCTCTCTTCTAACGCACAGCAAGTGGGACCAAAGCTCCAAGTCTAGGTCCAAGCGGTTTCTTAACAGCTTCTACCCCCAAGCCATAAGACTCCTGAACATCTAATGAAATGGCTACCCAGACTACTTGCATTGCACCCCCATTTATGCCGCTGCTACTCTCTGTTGTTATCATCTATGCATAATCACTTTAATAACTCTACCTACATTTACATATTACCTCAACTAACCGGTGCCTCTGCACATTGACTCTGTACCTGTACCCCCCTGTATATAGTCTTGATATTGTTATTTTACTGCTGCTCTTTAATTACTTGTTACTTCTATTTCTTATTCTGACTCATATTTTTTTTTAACTGCATTGTTGGGTAGGGGCTCGTAAATAAGCATTTCAATGTAAGTTCTACCTGTTGTATTCGGCGCATGTGACTAATAACATTTGATTTGACATACATACATAGCATAACATTTACAGCAAAAATACAGAAAAAATAAACAGAAGGCATTTCAACCCAATCTGGCACAAACATTCTGGCACATTCGAATTGAATTCACTTCAGTTGACAACTCAACCAAATGTAAATTCAAAGTAGACGTTAAACTGATGTCTGTGCCTGTTATACCCGGGGTGTAGTGGAGGAAGGAGTCAGACGCAGGAGACAGATAGTTCAGAGCAGCGCTACTTCTTTATACACCGACCAGGTGAAAACAGACGCCACTCAAAACAAATACCCCAAACCACAGGGGAACGAAACAGTATAACAAAAACCAGCTCACGTACACGCACAACCGTGACATACATGTGTGTACAACGAGTACATATGAAACAATCCCGCACACCCAGCAGGCGGGCCGGCTGGCTAATAATGCCCAACTAATAACCTAATTGACAACAGGTGTAACTAATAAACAGACAAGGAGGGGGAGGAAAAAAATCAGTGGCAGCTAGTAGGCCGGTGACGACGAGCGCCACCCGAACGGGAAGACGAGCGCCACCCGAACGGGAAGGGGAGCCACCTTCGGTAGGAGTCGTGGGAGGGCTCTGCGGATCAATCAATGGGAAGGCTCTGCGGATCAATCAGTGGGAAGGCTCTGCGGATCAATCAGTGGGACGGCTCTGCGGATCAATCAGTGGGAAGGCTCTGCGGATCAATCAGTGGGAAGGCTCTGCGGATCAATCAGTGGGAAGGCTCTGCATTGTAGTATTTACTCAATAGCTATTTTGCCCAATGTCAAGTAAAAGTACAGACTGGTTACTGTAAAAATCCATTACTACCAGGTGGTAGACTCTGGCCACAGATACAGTAGATGTTTCCAGTAGATGTTTCCAGTATACAGTAGATGTTTACAGTTTACAGAGTAAGAAGAGTAAGTGTGCTGATTGTCATTTCAAACCAGGACACTGCATAAACATTACAGGTTTAATTGAATAGCACGGCAAGATCTCACAATTTGACACGGTTTGACTTCAGTATTCAACGTTTGTCCGGGGGGAGGTGGATAAATGTCAAATTTCGACAGTTTAGGCATTCATTCCGAACGGTTAAAGGAAGGGATAAGGTTTGGGATAGGGGTTAAAAAATGTAAATACAAAAACAAGTGCATAGCACTGGGATTGAACACTTGACCTAAATGGGATTGAACATGTGACACTCAGAGCCAGTGCTCGCGGCTTACGCCCATCCGTCATCCCCATCCACAGCACCCTAGCAAGTCGCAAGCATACTTGATGGTAATAGCACTCACCGTTGCCCCTAGTGACCGGTTTTGAAGGCATCTCCTGACATCCTGGGGAATTGGACAAACGTTGAATATCGCCTTGGATCTCTAGTGACCTGGCTGGAATATGTCAAACTGAGCCACTACGCCTATACCTCTCTGCTCTTACCTCATGCAAGTAAGACCTGACAGGATATATAGGGATAAGCCACATGGTGGAGAATCCACTCAGCCTGCCACAAAGCTAGATTGAGTCAATACCTATCCAGGCCTCTCATATCCTGGAATGGGAATCCAGAGGTGCCACATGTGTTGATTTGACATTGGTGTTGATTTGACATTGGACCAAAGATAAAGTACAACTTCCTGTCTCTGTCCCTCATATCTCTCTCTCTCTATGACTTGCCTAGTTAAATAAAGGTTCAATAAATAAATTAAATAAAATATGTCTCCCCCTTTCTCTCCCTGGCACAGACACACACTTCATCTCAAACTCCCCACCCCTCGTTCTCTTTATTTGGTTCTTCATGTCAATCCCTGTTGACCTTAACATTCAAAAAGCACTCACACATCTGAGTTCTCATTGCAGGTACATGGGAATAATGTGATAACTTCAGAGAAAAGAGAAACCTGCACACTGCTCTTGCTTGTATCACTTATTTTATTCAACCTTACATGTTGGCCTCTTGGCCTTCTTCAGAGACCTTCCAAGAGGCTGACCTGTAAAGCTTTAATCAAATAAGTAATACGAGCAAGAGCAGTGTGCAGGTTTCTCTTTTTATTTTAAATCCCTTTTAACGTGCTTGACTTTTAGATACAAACGGGAGGATGATGATGAGGTGAGCGTCATTCCTCCTTGTTCTCTCTCTCTCTCTCTCTGTAAGGCTTACAGCTGGGGATGGAATTCACAGCAACACTGGCACCACAGCCTCTGGCAAGACCAGCTCCCAATCCTCTCACATCTGAGAGCTCACACTGACAACTGTGAAACCAGAAAGATGCCCTAAAGGCTTCCAAGCCAAGTATTTCCTCAGAACATATCCAAATATGGCCAAGAAAGCAAAACAATTGATGCCATAACATGTCAACGAAGACCACTCAAATGAGTTGGTTTTCCAGAATAGTCCACTATCTTTCTCCGGAATTTCAATGGAAATGGTTCATGGAATGGTTCATGGAATGGTTCATGGAATGGTTCATGAAATGGTTCATGGAATGGTTCATGGAATGGTTCATGAAATGGTTCATGGAATGGTTCATGGAATGGTTCATGGAATCGTTCATGGAATGGTTCATGGAATGGTTCATGGAATGGTTCATGAAATGGTTCATGGAATGGTTCATGGAATGGTTCATGGAATCGTTCATGGAATGGTTCATGGAATGGTTCATGAAATGGTTCATGGAATGGTTCATGGAATCGTTCATGGAATGGTTCATGGAATCGTTCATGAAATGGTTCATGGAATGGTTCATGGAATGGTTCATGAAATGGTTCATGGAATGGTTCATGGAATGGTTCATGGAATCGTTCATGGAATGGTTCATGGAATGGTTCATGAAATGGTTCATGGAATGGTTCATGGAATGGTTCATGGAATGGTTCATGAAATGGTTCATGGAATGGTTCATGGAATGGTTCATGGAATGGTTCATGGAATCGTTCATGGAATGGTTCATGAAATGGTTCATGGAATCGTTCATGGAATCGTTCATGGAAAACTTGATGTGGAATGTAACACAATAAAATATAAGGAATAATAAGGAATAGAGAGGGTTTCATTAATTGAAAGGAATCCATTGTATGGCCAGGAGCATATCCGAACACTGGTTACAGTTGAAAATGTACAGCATGCACAGATTTACAATTACACTTATTATCAAATCAAACAGCTGGCATTGGACCTTGAACCAACCACTGTCCAGTAACAAGGCAAGCGCACTACCCCCTGTGCTATAAAGCACCACACCTCTCAACAGAGACCAAAATGTATAGTACACAATATAAGATGCAAATGGTTATTTAGAAGATGATTCACTTAAATTACTTCTTTGAGATCGACAACATCCGATGAAATTGCAGAGCTCAAATTTCTAAATGCAAAAATCGGAATATTAAACATTCATGAACATACAAGTGTCTTACAACGTTTAAAAGCTTAACTTCTTGTTAATCCAACTGCGTTGTCAGATTTTAAAAAAGGCCTTATGGCAAAAGCATACCATGCGATTATCTGAGGACAGCGCCCCACACATACAAGCATTAAAAACATTTTCCAAACCAGCAGAGGCTTCACAAAAGTATTTTAGCGATAAAATAAATCCATTACCTTTGAAGATCTTCCTCTGTTTGCAATGCCAATGGTCCCAGCTACACAACAAATTGTTGTTTTGTTCCATAAAGTCCTTCCAAAAAATTGTTTAGTTGGCTCGTTTGATTCAGTAATCCACCCGTTCCACTCGTTCAACATGCATACAAAGGAATCCCAAAAGTTACCAAATAACTTCGTCCATACAAGTCAAACAACATTTCTAATCAATCCTCAGGTACCCTAAAATGTAAATAAACTATCAAATTTATGACGGAATGTAGTATGTTCAATACCGGAGATAAATCAAATCAAATCAAATTTATTTATATAGCCCTTCGTACATCAGCTAATATCTCTAAGTGCTGTACAGAAACCCAGCCTAAAACCCATAACAGCAAGCAATGCAGGTGTAGAAGCAAAGTGGCTAGGAAAAACTCCCTAGAAAGGCCTAAACCTAGGAAGAAACCTAGAGAGGAACCAGGCTATGATGGGTGGCCAGTCCTCTTCTGGCTGTGCCGGGTGGAGATTATAACAGAACATGGCCAAGATGTTCAAATGTTCATAAATGACCAGCATGGTCAAATAATAATAATCACAGTAGTAGCTATCTAACCTCCAAACGAGCTTCAATGCCATACAACACTCCTTCCGTGGCCTCCAACTGCTCTTAAACGCTAGTAAAACCAAATGCATGCTTTTCAACCGTTCGCTGCCTGCACCCGCACGCCTGACTAGCATCACCACCCTGGATGGTTCCGACCTTGAATATGTGGACATCTATAAGTACCTAGGTGTTTAGCTAGACTGTAAACTCTCCTTCCAGACTCATATCAAACATCTCCAATCCAAAATCAAATCTAGAGTCGGCTTTCTATTCCGCAACAAAGCCTCCTTCACTCACGCCGCCAAACTTACCCTAGTAAAACTGACTATCCTACCGATCCTCGACTTCGGCGATGTCATCTACAAAATTGCTTCCAACACTACTCAGCAAACTGGATGCAGTTTATCACAGTGCCATCCGTTTTGTCACTAAAGCACCTTATACCACTGCAACCTGTATGCTCTAGTCGGCTGGCCCTCGCTACATATTCGTCGCCAGACCCACTGGCTCCAGGTCATCTACAAGTCCATGCTAGGTAAAGCTCCGCCTTATCTCAGTTCACTGGTCACGATGGCAACATCCACCCGTAACACGCGCTCCAGCAGGTGTATCTCACTGATCATCCCTAAAGCCAACACCTAATTTGGCCGCCTTTCGTTCCAGTTCTCTGCTGCCTGTGACTGGAACGAATTGCAAAAATCGATGAAGTTGGAGACTTTTATCTCCCTCACCAACTTCAAACATCTGCTATCTGAGCAGCTAACCGATCGCTGCAGCTGTACATAGTCTATCGGTAAATAGCCCACCCATTTTTACCTACCTCATCCCCATACTGTTTATATTTATTTACTTTTCTGCTCTTTTGCACACCAATATCTCTACCTGTACATGACCATCTGATCATTTATCAATCCAGTGTTAATCTGCAAAATTGTAATTATTCGCCTACCTCCTCATGCCTTTTGCACACAACGTATATAGACTCTCCTTTTTTTCTACTGTGTTATTGACTTGTTAATTGTTTACTCCATGTGTAACTGTGTTGTCTGTTCACGCTGCTATGCTTTATCTTGGCCAGGTCGCAATTGTAAATGAGAACTTGTTCTCAACTAGCCTACCTGGTTAAATAAAGGTGTTCTCAACTAGCCTACCTGGTTAAATAAAGGTGTTCTCAACTAGCCTACCTGGTTAAATAAAGGTGTTCTCAACTAGCCTACCTGGTTAAATAAAGGTGAAATAAATAAAACATTTAAATAAAAAGTTGTCGAGGGTGCAGCAAGTCAGCACCTCAGGAGTAAATGTCAGTTGGCTTTTCATAGCCGATCAAAAAAAGTATCTCTACCACCCCTGCTGTCTCTAGAGAGTTGAAAACAGCAGGTCTGGGACAACGGCCAGGTGGACTGGGGACAGCAAGGTGTCATCATGCCCGGTAGTCCTGAGGCATGGTCCTAGGGCTCAGGTCCTCCAAGAGAGAGAAAGAAAGAGAGAAAGAGAGAATTAGAGAGAGCATACTTAAATTCACACAGGACACCGGATAAGACAGGAGAAGTACTCCAGATATAACAAACTGACCCTAGCCCCCCGACACATAAACTACTGCAGCATAAATACTGGAGGCTAGGACAGGAGGGGTCAGGAGACACTGTGGCCCCATCCGATGATACTCCCTGACAGGGCCAAACAGGAAGGATATAACCCCACCCACTTTGACAAAGCACAGCCCCCACACCACTAGACGGATATCTTCAACCACCAACTTACTATCCTGAGACAAGGCCGAGTATAGCCCACAAAGATCTCCGCCACGGCACAACCCAAAGGGGGGCACCAACCCAGACAGGAAGATCACATCAGTGACTCAACCCACTCAAGTGACGCACCCCTCCTAGGGACGGTATGAAAGAGCCCTAGTAAGCCAGTGACTCAGCCCCTGTAATAGGGTTAGAGGCAGAGAATCCCAGTGGAAAGAGGGGGACCGGCCAGGCAGAGACAGCAAGGGTGGTTCGTTGCTCCAGAGCCTTTCCATTCACCTTCACACTCCTGGGCCAGACTACACTCAATCATATGACCCACTGAAGAGATGAGTCTTCAGTAAAGACTTAAAGGTTGAGACCGAGTTTGCATCTCTCACATGGGTAGGCAGACCATTCCATAAAAATGGAGCTCTATAGGAGAAAGCCGTACCTCCAGCTGTTTGCTTAGAAATTCTAGGGACAATTAGGAGGCCTGCGTCTTGTGACCGTAGTGTACGTGTAGAGGTATGTACGGCAGGACCAAATCAGAGTGATAGGTAGGAGCAAGCCCATGTAATGCTTTGTAGGTTAGCAGTAAAACCTTGAAATCAGCCCTTGCCTTGACAGGAAGCCAGTGTAGGGAGGCTAGCACTGGAGCAATAATATCACATTTTTTGGTTCTAGTCAGGATTCTAGCAGCCGTATTTAGCACTAACTGAAGTTTATTGAGTGCTTTATCCAGGTAGCCGGAAAGTAGAGCATTGCAGTAGTCTAACCTAGAAGTAACAAAAGCATGGATTCATTTTTTCAGCATCATTTTTGGACAGAAAGTTTCTGATTTTTGCAGTGTTACGTAGATGGAAAAAAGCTGTCCTTAAAACAGTCTTGATATGTTCGTCAAAAGAGAGATCAGGGTCCAGAGTAACGGCGAGGTCCTTCACAGATTTATTTGAGACGACTGTATAAATAAATAACGAAGTGCCCACCCTCATCCACGGGCGCCACAAGACTACAGTCCAAAATGAGAGCCACCTTGAAAAACTGCAATTACTAAGTCATTTTTCAAAAAACAAGCCTGAAACCCTTTCTAAAGACTGTTGCCATCTAGTGGACGCCATAGGAACTGCACTCTGGGAGGTATTCTTTTGACTCTCCCATAAACAAGCATTTGAATGGGCTGTGACCTCAAAAAAGAAATTTCCAGATGGATTCTCTTCGGGTTTTCACCTGCCCTATCAGTTCTGTTATACTCACAGACATTATTTTAACAGTTATGAAACTTCAGAGTGTTTTCTATCCAATACTACCAATTATATGCATATCCTAGCCTCTGGGCCTGAGTAACAGGCAGTTTACGTTGGGCACGTCATTCATTTGAATTTCCAAATACTGCCCCCTATCCCTAAAAAAGTTAAATTAGGAAAACACATTTGTGTATACAAGACATCCAGCGAAAAAGAAAAGTAAGAATATGACATACGGTATCTTTGTATTTGAAAAG
Source organism: Oncorhynchus clarkii lewisi (assembly GCF_045791955.1). Lineage (NCBI taxonomy): Eukaryota > Metazoa > Chordata > Actinopteri > Salmoniformes > Salmonidae > Oncorhynchus > Oncorhynchus clarkii. The sequence continues at coordinate 78,391,376 of NC_092149.1, forward strand.
AGCTAATCTGGCAAGCAGGACTGTTTAAATCCAATCAAATCAAATCAAATTGTATTTGTCACATACACACATTTAGCAGATGTAATTGTGGGTGTAGCGAAATGCTTGTGTTTGTGAAATGCTTGTGTTTCTAGCTCCAACAGTGCAGTAATATCTAACAATTCACAACAATACACATAACCTAAAAGTAAAATAATGGAATTAAGGCTAAATAAAAATATTAGAATGAGCAATGTCGGAGTGGCATAGACTAAAATACAGCAGAATAGAATACAGAATACACATATGAGATGAGTAAAACAAATATATGTAAACATTATTAAAGTGACTAGTGTTCCATTAATAAGTGGTCAGTGATTTCAATTCTATGTAAATGGGGCAGCAGCCTCTAAGGTACAGGGTTACATAACCGGGTGGCAGCCTCCTAGTGACAGCTATTTAACAGTCTGATGGCCTTGAGATAGAAGCTGTTTTTCAGTCTCTCAGTCCCAGCTTTGATGCACCTGTACTGACCTCGCCTTCTGGATGATAGCGGGGTGAACAGGCAGTGGCTCAGGTGGTTGATGATCTTTTTGGCCTTCCTGTAACATTGGGCGCTGTAAGTGTCCTGGAGGGCAGGTAGTTTGCCCCCAGTGAGGCATTGCGGTCTGCACCACCCTCTGGAGAGCCCTGTGGTTGTGGGCGGTGCAGTTGCTGTACCAGGCTGTGCTACAGCCCGACAGGATGCTCTCAGTTGTGTAATTGTATACCTGATTGCTGGATGTTCGTTTCGAACTCAGACAATATATTCATGAATCCTTCAGCTCACAGCATCTCCAGAATTTTATTTTGGATGAGGTTACCCGTTTTTTAATTCTGCTGTTACAGAAAGGCTTATGTCCATAAGCTGGCCAAACCCTTTTGGGGGAATTGATCAAATACTCATTCATATTAATTGTACATCTCTAGATTGGTTTCTCTCATTCTATCCACAAGTCCAAATTCCACTTTATTATGACAAATACTTAGGTTGTTTTCACACTTGGTCCCTTTCAGACATTTTTTTGTGTGTTTTGTGAATAGTGTGTTTGGCTTAATTTTTTGGGGCAGTGTGAACACTCCAAAGGAAGTCAGACCCCTCAAAAGAGCCCCCAAAGCGAACCGAACTGAGACCCTCTCCAGAGGTGGTCTGAGTTCAGTTCGCTTGAATTCCGTGGTCGGTTTCACTTTTTTAGGACAATGTGAACACTAAGCTACCCAGGTTCGCTTGTTATTATTCTCACACCACACACTAGACTACTGCCAGTGGTGTAAAATACTTAAAATACTTAATTACTTATATACTTCAAAGTACTACTCAAGTAGTTTTTTGGGGTATCTGTACTTTACTTTACTATTTATATTTTTTAGCAACTTTTACTTTTACTTCACTACATTCCAAAAAAAACAATGTAGTTTTAACTCCATACATTTTCCCTGATGCCCAGAAGTACTCGTTTTTGACAGAAAAATTATCCAATTCACACACTTATCAAGAGAACATCCCTGGTAATCCCTACTGCCTCTGATCTGGCGGACTCACTAAACACAAATGCTTGTTTGTAAATTAAGTCTGAGTGGTGGAGTGTGCCCCAGGCTATCTGTCAATAAAAAAACATTTAAAAAATTGTCCTGTCTGGTTTGCTTATTAATGTAAGGAAGTTGAAATTATTTATACTTTTACTTTTGATACTTAAGTACATTTTAGCAATTACATTTACTCTTTATACTTACGTACAGTGGGGCAAAAAAGTATTTAGTCAGCCACCAATTGTGCAAGTTCTCCCACTTAAAAAGATGAGAGAGGCCTGTAATTTTCATCATAGGTACACTTCAACTATGACAGACAAAATTAGAAAAAAAAATCCAGAAAATCATATTGTAGGATTTTTAATGAATTGATTTGCAAATTATGGTGGAAAATAAGTATTTGGTCAATAACAAAAGTTTATCTCAATACTTTGTTATATACCCTTATTTGGCAATGACAGAGGTCAAACGTTTTCTGTAAGTCTTCACAAGGTTTTCACACACTGTTGCTGATATTTTGGCCCATTCTTCCATGCAGATCTCCTCTAGAGCAGTGATGTTTTGGGGCTGTTGCTGGGCAACACAGACTTTCAACTCCCTCCAAAGATGTTCTATGGGGTTGAGATCTGGAGACTGGCTAGGCCACTCCAGGACCTTGAAATGCTTCTTACGAAGGCCTCTCTCATCTTTTTAAGTGGGAGAACTTGCACAATTGGTGGCTGACTAAATACTTTTTTGCCCCACTGTATATTTAAAACCAAATACTTTTAGACTTTTACTCAAGTAGTATTTTACTGGGTGACTTTCACTTTTACTTGAGTCATTTTCTATTAAGGTATGTTTACTTTTACTCAAGTATGACTATTGAGTACCTTTTCCACCACTGACTACTGCAACACCGTTTCCTCTGCCATGCACCCTCACATTGGTGCCACAAAACAGAGACGATGATTTGGAGGTTCGCGGGAAAAAAAATGTGCGCTGTTTTTGGATATTGACTAGCGATTGTCAAGGACGCAAAGAAATTCCATGTGTGGAGTTTTTAGTTCAGATTATTTGTTTGCAATATGTGATCTAAAGGCTAAGAGAGCTTCATAAACTGTTATTGGTTGTGGAGTTTGAATAGTATGAAAAAACAACAGATTTGGTGAGAATCTATTCTAGCTCTTAAAGGGGCAGTAGCCTACTTTGGGTGTACAATTTTCAATTACAGCATTATTTATTCTGCAGTTATTATGTTGCTTTTTATTCTGTTACCAATCAAATCGACACGTTAATAGTATCTTCTGATTACAATTATGATGTCTTATATTTTTAAATGTAAGGAGGTACAGTATATCTAGCTGTCAATATAACGCATTCTGATTGAATGGCTTGTCCTGCACTTTGTAAAAACCCAGGGGGCATCTTGGGAAAAGATCTTGGTTCTATTGTAAACATAGCAATGTGAATGCAAAGAGGACTAGGTCCACAAAATAGTTGAAGTGAAAATATTTGAGTCTTCATTTAAAGGCAAGGGCCGTGTGAATACAAAGAGAACTGCGTTATTTTCCTTCCAGTGGTATTTTCCTTCAGAGTTCACATAGAGTGTCATGGAAGCCTTCTTTTTTTTAACACATTTTCATGATTTTCTTCTTGTCTCATCGCTGCAACTCCCGTATGTCCTCGGGAGAGACGAAGGTCGAGAGCGTGCATCCTCCAAAACACAGTCCAGCCCAGCCAAGCTTGAAACAATGCCCACTTAACCAATGTGTCGGAGGAAACACCTTGCAACTGTGTCACGTGCACTGCGCCTGGAGCGCAGGAGTCGCTAGTGCACGATCGGGCAGGGTCATCCCTGCCCTCCCCTAACTCGGACAACGCTGGGCTAATTGTGCGCCGCCCCATGGATCTCCCGGTCGCGACCGGCTGCAACAGAGCCTGGACTCGAACCCATAATCGCTGCAGTGCCTTAGACCACTGCGCCACTCGGGAGCACCATCACCGAAGTTTTTTGTCAATGTTCCCAGTGGGCGCACATTGATTGAATCAACGTGGTTTCCACTTTATTTCAATTAAATTGTTGAACCAATTTGGAATAGATGTTGAATTGACTGACCGCTGTGCCCAGTGGGTTATTATTGTCACATAATTAAACTGACTTTCCTATGTTTACAACATTTAACCATGGATCATTTGGATTTGGAGGTAAAGTGTCCATTTATGCTTTGTATTGCAGAGCGCTGACGGCTAGGGTTCGATGCCAGTCGATTACTCGAGCAGGACGATTCTCTCTCTATCGTGACGTAAAATCTGGCTATAATAATCTGCACTGTACTTGGAACGGAGGACTCTCAGGCTCGCGCGCCCTCACTGATCACTAAATTCAACAGTAGCAAAGGAGCGAGGTACACAAGAACTGAAGATGGGATTTAGATCACAAAGACAAAAGAGAGCCAATTTTTACAGTCGCCTGGCCATTGAATAAAAAAATAGAAATTGTATGCTATCTTGAACAAAAACATAAAATTGTAGGCTAAATCTAAAAGTATTTTGCAAGAAATCTGCCAAATTAAGATAAATGGTTAATGCGCTCTTAATGTATGTCGGTCAGCGATAATATAATGAACAATAATTAATCATGTATTTTAGTAATTTCCTAGCAATTGGGAACAGTGTGTGAAACCCTGTGACATTCGAGATTTGTGAATGAACGGTGAAGCCCGCGCGTAACGGCGATGGACACCCGGGACGAGCCTCGCTGCACACCCCGGGATTGATTTGCACCATCGCCACGCAGTTGAGATATCACCTCCTCCAATCTTCAGTAGACTTGATGGGACACAGTATCACCACAAGTATGCTGTTAGCTTGCACTTGTAAGAACGTTATTTGAAAAACACATTTTTTCCCCCAGTGAAACTCAAAGCTAGAGAAAACTACCGCCGCGCAGTAGTCTAGTGGATGTGTTTTTGACGTAACAAAACTGTACTGATGGAAAGAGTAATATTTCACCGTGATTAACGGCGTGGATTAACGCGACAAGCTGTAGACTAGTCTATTAAACGGAGGTCTGGACATTATGTGAAGGGCTGACATGGGGGCGAGAGATAGAGAGACACATGGCCAGGTAATGATGGTATGAGCTCCGCGCGCACTGCATGCCCCAACTCAGCCAAACGTCTCCCAGCCTGAGTAATATGAGCGTTCGTGAACATCATCCAGGATGTTTTCTGACCTGGCTGGCCTCAACTACACCTACAACGTGAGCGACGACCCGTTCAGTTTCCTGGACCGGGAGTGGCGCGACGCGCCGAAAGAGACTCTGTCCAGGACTGGCTTCATCGTGCTCTCTGTGTTCCTGGGCTTGATCATGACATTCGGCTTCCTCAACAACTTCGTCGTACTGCTTCTCTTCTGCAAGTTTAAAACTCTGCGTACTCCGGTCAACATGCTCCTACTCAACATCAGCGTGAGCGACATGCTGGTGTGCACGTTCGGCACCACGCTCAGCTTCACCTCCAGTATCAAGGGAAAGTGGCTCCTGGGCCGCCACGGCTGCTTGTGGTATGGCTTCATCAACTCCTGCTTCGGTGAGTCGACCCGAGATGCGGCTCTACAGCCTAATAAAGGCTGTTAGTGAGAAATTAGAGCAAATTGATTCATATATATTGGCAGTAAATCTGTTAACAATTTATTCCTTGGCCACAGACCTGGTGGCATAGCAGGATTTTCCAGTGGCTTTCACCAAGAAAGGTTCTGATTTCAAACTCCAGATGAGGTTTAGTCCCAATTGTGCTTGCTCATGGTGAATCATTTTACAAGAATGTTACTTTTGACTAAAAGTATGAAATTCACTCAACATGTCATTTAAAACACATTTGTCAGTTTCACTTACTATACTAGGTTGAACATACTTTAGATGAAGTTAACGCAACATGACATTCAGATATTATTTAACTTAAACTTTTAAGGCAGCAGGGTAACAAACTTTTAAAAGTTGACTCAACAAATATTTTTTACAGTGTAGTAGGGCTGCTGTATATTTACTCAGTTAATGGAACTTTAAACTTTTATCATCTTTAAAAAGTAATTTCATAGTCCTTATTAAATGTTTAGCCTGAACTAAAACCTTCAGATGGTTTAGCATGCCCTATTCATGTAGGTTCGTTTTATCTGGTCTTACTGCAAGAATTTCAACCGCTCTGGCAACTAAATCACTGGGTAGCAGCTTCTTATACTCAAATCAAGTTTTATTTGATTAACTAGGCAAGTCAGTTAAGAACAAATTCTTATTTTCTATGACAGCCTAGGTTAACTGCCTCGTTCAGGGGCAGAATGACAGATTTTTACCTTTTCAGCTCGGGGATTCGATCTTGGAATCTTTCGAGATACTAATCCAACGCTCTAACCACTAGGCTACCTGCCTCTAACCACTAGGCTACCTGCCTCTAACCACTAGGCTACCTGCCTCTAACCACTAGGCTACCTGCCTCTAACCACTAGGCTACCTGCCTTTAACCACTAGGCTACCTGCCTTTAACCACTAGGCTACCTGCCTCTAAACACTAGCCTACCTGCCTCTAACCACTAGGCTACCTGCCTCCCCAGTTTTTTGGAATATTATTCTAAATGTCTTCAAATTAGTTATTTTCACAAAAATGAATAGCTAAAAGTTGTTTTCTAAATGGGTCCCCAACTTGTCACAATAATGTCAATGGAGCATTTCGAGTTTGTCTCTGTGTTGATGTCCAGATGCGCAATGTGCGTAATAGCCTACCCACTCAGCTGACTAAATTCTGACGGTGAGACGGGGTGTCGGCTAGTGGTTTTTGAAATGCGCTAAAGCAGAGCATAGGTTACAATGCACGGAGTAGTGAAGAAGGCATAGTCTACATCAAGCATACAATATCATCAACACACTGTACTATAAGCACACAATGCATTGTGTAATAAAACATAGAAGGCAAAGGCTACATACACTAAGGCATAATAATGATTATTTATTGGATTTATATATAGTATATATACAGTAACGGTTAGATACATTATACATTATATGGATAAATGTTTGGATTATATATAAATCCAAATAATTATTGGATTATATACAGTATATTTGCAGTGCCTTTGGAAGGTACTCAGACCTCGTGACTTTTTTCAACATCTTGTTACTTTACAGCCTTATTCTAAAATGGTTTAAATAAAAAAAAATGTCCTGAGCAATTTACACACAACACCATATAATGACAAAGCGAAAACAGGTTTTTAGAAATGTTTGCAAATGTATAAAAAACAACAACTGAAATACCTTATTTACAGAAGTATTCAGACCCTTTGTTATGAGACTTTATCTCAGGTGCATCCTGTTTCCATTGATTATCCTTGAGATGTGTCTACAACTTGGAGTCCACCTGTGGTAAATTCTGTTGATTGGACATGATTTGGAAAGGCACACACCTTTCTATATAAGGTCCCACAGTTGACAGTGCATGTCAGAGCAAAAACCGAGCCATGAGGTCAAAGGAATTGTCCGTAGAACTCTGAGACAGGATGGTGTTGAAGCACAGATCTGGGGAAGTGTACGAAAAAATATTTGCAGCATTGAAGATCCCCAAGAACACAGTGGCCTCCATCGTTCTTAAATTGAAGAAGTTTGTAACCACCAAGACTCTTCCTAGAGTTGGCCACCCAGCCAAACTGAGCAATCGGGGGAGAAGGGTCTTGGTCAAGGAGGTGACCAAGAACCCGATGATCACTCTGACAGAGCTCTAGAGATCCTCTGTGGAGATGGGAGAACCTTCCAGAAGGACAACCATCTATGCAGCATTCCACCAATCAGGCCTTTATGATAGAGTGGCCAGACGGAAGCCACTCCTCAGTAAAAGGCACATGATAGCCCGCTTGGAGTTTGCCAAAAGGCACCTAAAGACTCTCAGACCATGAGAAACAAGATTCTCCGGTCTGATGAAACCAAGATTGAAGTCTTTGGCCTGAATGCCAAGAGTCACGTCTCGAGGAAACCTGGCACCATCCCTACGGTGAAAAATGGTGGTGGCAGCACCATGCTGTGGGGATGTTTTACAGCGGCAGGGACTGGGAGACTAGTCAGGATCGAGGCAAAGATGAACAGCGCAAAGTACAGAGAGATCCTTGATGAAAACCTGTTCCAGAGCGCTCAGGACCTCAGACTGGGGCGAAAACTTTTGACCGGTAGTATAAATATATATATATGCGTGAATTTTTATATAGTCCAATAATTTATCCAATAATTTATATTGTTCGGATTGATATTTATATATTAAGTAAACATTTAATTTAATAGTCAGCAGAGCAGAGGTTGCTGTCCTTATTCTCCCAGGGATCACAACAACACAAAAGTGCCATGTGGACTGAGGTTAGAGCTCCAACAAAAGACATTATATTTCCTGCTGAGGAGCTTTTAGCCATGTGGGCTGCAGTCTGCAGACTCTTAAGTCTCTTTAGACAGATGTATTTTCTCCCCTTTTGAAGTGGCCAAGAAAATCTGAAATTATTCCCAGACCTAGTGCTGTTGCTATAGGACTGGGATGTCTGAGATGACTCCCTTGCTATAACAAGACACGTGGTTCTGGCTGAGATTTGGCAAATGTCACAACGAGTTATCTGAATTCTGTGATAACCGTCCCGGCCATTTCCTGAACTGAGATTGGCAGTAACATGGCCATGGTCCGTTTATATACACAAATGCTATGGGCTCACTGTGGGTGGGAAAAGGGATTGAGGAGTGTGGCTTGAAGAAAGAAACTCCACATGGTCATGCTTTTCAAGTGGACTACTGACTCTTTGATTTCATTTATTTTGGTAATGTTATGCAGAAAAACCCATCCTCTCTTCCGTGTGATGTGTTCAACTCCACCTAGGCTTTGAAGTAAAACCATTTGCTTTGGGTCATCCGAATTAGCAAACAGGCTAATCAAAGGAATAGCTATTTGTAACGACATCCGTTACTCTGAGGAGGGTTTCTGGGGAAGCCAAACCACTGGGCACACACTGGTTGAATCAATGTTATTTCCACGTCATTTCAATGAAATGATGTTGAACTAATGTGGAATTTACATTGAATTGACGCCTGTGCCCAGTGGAAAGGGTCCTTCTGTCTCAAACAGAGTGCAGAGATCCTTGGTAGGAGGTGGCAGAGTGAAGTGAAGAAGTCTGAATGAGAGATTGGGAAAAAATTATGTTCTGGAGCATAGCGTAGAATGTAGCAATTTGAATGCACAGTATTGGAGTAGGAGAAGTACTTGGAAAAGGAAATTCTCACTAGAGTAAAGATGCATTCCTGTCATATTAAATAGAGTTATCAAATCAAAATGTATTTGTGACATGCGCCCTCAACCAACAGTGCAGTTCAAGAAGTAGCGTTAAGAAAAAATTTACTAAATAAACAAACGTTTTAAAAATCGAATCAGTCAAAAGGCAACACAAGAACTGTACATAACAATATACAGGGGGTACCGGTACCGAGTCAATATGCAGGGATACAGGTTAATCAAGGTCATTTGTAAAGTGACCATGCATAGATAATAAACAGCGAGTAGCAGCAGTGTAAAACCAAAGGGGGGGTCAATGTAAATAGTCCGGGTCACCATTTGGTTAGTTTAGTTGTTCAGCAGTCTTATGGCTTGGGGGTAGAAGCTGTTAAGGAGCCTTTTGGTCCTAGACTTGGCACTCCGGTACCGCTTACCGTACGGTAGCAGAGAAAACAGTCTATGACTTGGGTGACTGGAGTCTGACAATTCTTTGGGCCTTCCTCTGACACCGCCTAGTATATAGGTCCTGGATGTCAGGAATCTTGGCCCCAGTGATGTACTGGGCCGTACGTACTACTTTCTGTAGCGCCATACCAGGTGGTAATGCAACCCGTCAGGATGTTCTCGATGGTGCAGCTGCAGAACCTTTTGAGGATCTGGGGACCCATGCCAAATCTTTTCAGTCTCCTGAGGGGGAAAAGGTATTGTCGTGCCCTCTTCACAACTCTCTTGATGTGTTTGGACCGTAGTTTGTTGGTGATGTGGACACTCTTGACCCGCTCCACATCAGTCCCGTAGATGTTAATGAGGCCCTCCTTTTCCTATATTCCACAATCAGCTCCTTTGTCTTTCTCACATTAAGAGAGAGGTTGTTGACCTGGCACCCCTCCTGTGCTCCCTGGTCACCCACGACTTCAAGGCCAAACACCAAACACTAAGCAGGCACCCCTGATTGCCCCAGTGTTGAGGATCAGCGTGGCAGATGTGTTGTTGCCTACAATTACCACCTGGGGGTGGCCCATCAGGAAGTCCAGGATCCAGTTGCAGAGGGAGGTGTTTAGTCCCATGGTCTTTAGCTTAGTGATGAGATTTTTGGGCACTATGGTGTTGAACGCTGAGCTGTAGTCAATGAACAGCATTCTCACATAGGTGTTATTTTTTACAGGTGGGAAAGGGCAGTGTGGAGTGCAGTTGAAATTGCGTCATCTGTGGATCTGTTGGGGCGGTATGCGAATTGGAGTGGGTCTAGGGTTTCTGGCATGATGATGTTGATGTGAGCCATGACCAGCCTTTCAAAGCACTTCATGGCTACCGACGTGAGTGCTACGGGCGGTAATCATTTAGGCAGGCTACCTTTTCTGTCTTGGGCACAGGGACTATGGTGGTCTGTTTGAAACATGTAGGTATTACAGACTCAGTCAGGGAGAGATTGAAAATGTCAGTTGGTCTGCGCATGCTTTGAGTACACGTCCTGGTAACCCATCTGGCCCCGCATATTTTTTGTGAATGTTGACCTGTTTAAAGGTCTTGCTCACATTGGCTACGTAGAGCGTGATCACACAGTTATCCAGAACAGCTGGTACTCTCATACATGTGTCAGTGTTCCTTGCCTCAAAGAGAGCATAAAAGGCATTTTGCACATCCCGTAGGCGCGAGTGACTGGGCAGCTCATGGCTGGGCTTCCCTTTGTAGTACCTAATCGTTTTTACGCCCTGCCACATCTGACGAGTGTCAGAGCCGGCATAGTAGGATTCATTCTAGGAGGCAGTTAACATTATTATAAAGATGTATTTTCTTCTTGCTCAGCTCATCTCAGGCCAGTGTATAGAGCTTCCCGCTGCCTCAGATTTTCATGTTTCTGTGGACTTGAATTCTTGATCTACAGTCACTAAATATGTGTCAGATATTTTTTTTAACACAAAAGTGAAGAGAGAACTACATAAGTGAGATTGGAAAATCTTTTAAGGTTGTGTGTATTTTAAAATCATTCAAAGCTATAACGAGTGCGCTGAGAGTCAGGAAGCAAGTTCAGGGAGTGTGTTTTATTAAATAAAAGAAACAATGGACACGAAACAAACAATGCACCGACATGAAAACAGAGTCAATAACACCTGAGGAAAGAACCAAGGGGAGTGACAGATATAGGGAAGATAATCAAGGAGGTGAAGGAGTCCAGGTGAGTGTCATGAGGCGCAGGTGCGTGAGACGATGGTGACAGGTGTGCAGGATAATCAGCAGCCTGATGACCTAGAGGCCGGAGAGGGATTATACGTGACAAAGGCAGTGTACCAGTGAATTTTCTGTCCTTCAGTGAAATTGATTCGCATCTCAACTACACACACACACACAGGAGGAGTAATAATGGTTGTTTTTCATGGTTCGGGCTAGGCCCCTTAGTTCCAGTGAAGGTAAATCGTAACATTAGAGCTTACAGTGACATTCTAGACAATGCTTCCAACATTGTGGCAACAGTTTGCGGAAGGCCCTTTCATGTTTAGGAATGACAATGCCCCTGTGCACAAAGCGAGGTCCATACAGAAATAGTTTGTCGAGATCGATGTGGAAGAACTTGACTGGCTTGCACAGAGCCCTGCCCTCAACCCCATCTAAGATCTTTGGGATGAATTGGAACGCCGACTGCGAGACAGGCCTAATCGCCCAACATCAGTGCCTAACCTCACTAATGCTCTTGTGGCTGAATGGAAGCAAGTCCCCTAAGCAATGTTCCAACATCTAGTAGAGAGCCTTCCCAGAGGATTGGAGGCTGTTAAAGCAGCAACAGGGGGACCAGCACCATATTAATGCTCATGATTTTGGAATGAGAGGTTCGACGAGCAGGTGTCCACATACCTTTGGCCTTTGTACATCCCTGAAATAGCAACAGCAGGTGGATGTCTTCATGAAGACAGAGGAAAGGTTTGAAGTGAATAAAAAATGTCCTTCCCTATTCGTTTCCACTCCGCTATCTAACTCAGACAAGCAGGGAATATCTCATTCTTTCCATAAGGCCAACCCCAAGGCTTTAAGAAGGAATATTTGAAGATATTCTCGGTTATATCCTCCTTTCTCATTATTCTCACTTCCACTGTGACCGGATTGGACTTTCTCTGAACTCAGAGAACATGTCTTTGGGTCTGGCTGCTTCTTTGATTTCTACTCTCACAAACATGTGTTTGACTGTCTCTCACTGACATGTCTGTCTGGGTTTGACTGTCTCTCACTGACATGTCTGTTTGGGTTTGACTGTCTCTCACTGACATGTCTGGGTTTGACTGTCTCTCACTGATATGTCTGTCTGGGTTTGACTGTCTCTCACTGATATGTCTGTCTGGGTTTGACTGTCTCTCACTGACATGTCTGGGTTTGACAGTCTGTTATTAACATGTTTGCCTGTGTTTGACGGTCTGTCATTAACATGTCTGTCTATGTTTGACGGTCTCTTACTAACATGTCGGTCTGTGTTTGAAGGTCTCTCACTAACATGTCAAATCAAATCAAATTTTATTGATCACATACACATTGTTAGCAGATGTTAATGCGAGTGTTGCGAAATGCTTGTGCTTCTAGTTCCGACCATGCAGTAATATCTAACAAGTAATCTAACAATTTCACAACAACTACCTTATACACACAAGTGTAAAGACACATGTCTGTGTGGGTTTGACGGTCTCTCACTGACATGTCTGTGTGGGTTTGACGGTCTCTCACTGACATGTCTGTGTGGGTTTGACGGTCTCTCACTGACATATCTGTGAAAGAGGAGAGGAGATGGGTGGTTGGAGGAGGTGGGTGGTTAGAGGAGATGGGTGGTAAGAGGAGATGGGTGGTTAGAGGAGATGGGTGGTTAGAGGAGATGGGTGGCAGAAAGGGAGAGGGGTGGATAGAAGAGATGGGTGGTTGGAGGAGATGGGTGGTTAAAGGAGAGGGGTGGTTAGAAGAGATGGATGGTTAGAGGAGAGGGATGTTAGAGGAGATGGGTGGCAGAAAGGGAGAGGGGCGGTTAGAGGAGATGGGTGGTTGGAGGAGAAGGGTGGTTGGAGGACATGGGTGATTAGAGGAGATGGGTGGTAAGAGGACATGGGTGGTTGGAGGACATGGGTGGTTAGAGGAGATGGGTGGTAAGAGGAGGTGGGTGGTAAGAGGAGGTGGGTGGTTGGAGGAGATGGGTGGTAAGAAGAGATGGGTGGTTAGAGGAGATGGTGGCAGAAAGGGAGAGGGGTGGATAGAGGAGATGGGTGGTTGGAGGAGATGGGTGGTTAATGGAGAGGGATGTTAGAGGAGATGGGTGGCAGAAAGGGAGAGGGGCGGTTAGAGGAGATGAGATGGGTGGTTGGAGGACATGGGTGGTAAGAGGACATGGGTGGTTAGATGACATGGGTGGTTAGATGACATGGGTGGTTAGAGGACATGGGTGGTTAGAGGACATGGGTGGTTAGAGGACATGGGTGGTTAGAGGAGATGGATTGTTAGAGGTGATGGGTGGTAAGAGGAGATGGGTGGTTGGAGGAGATGGGTGGTAAGGAGGAGATGGGTGGTTAGAGGAGATGGGTGGTAAGGAGGAGATGGGTGGTTAGAGGAGATGGTGGCAGAAAGGGAGAGGGGTGGATAGAGGAGATGGGTGGTTGGAGGAGATGGGTGGTTGGAGGAGATGGGTGGTTAATGGAGAGGGATGTTAGAGGAGATGGGTGGCAGAAAGGGAGAGGGGCGGTTAGAGGAGATGAGATGGATGGTTAGAGGACATGGGTGGTTGGAGGAGATGGGTGGTTAAAGGAGAGGGGTGGTTGGAGGAGAAGGGTGGTTAGAGGACAAGGGTTGATAGAGGAGATGGGATGTTATAGGAGATAGGTGGTTCGAAGAGAGGTTTGGATAGAGGAGTTGGGTGGTTAGAAGAGAGGGTTGGATAGAGGAGATAGGTGGTTAGAGGAGATGGGTGGCAGACAGGGAGAGGAGTGGTTAGATGACATGGGTGACAGAAAGGGAGAGGGAGATTAGAGGAAATGTGTTATTAGAGGAGATGGGTGGTTAGAGGAGATGGGTGGTTAGAGGAGATGGGTGGTTAGAGGTGATGGGTGGTTAGAGGACACGGGTGGATGGAGGAGAGGGTTGTTAGAGTAGAGGGGTGGTTGGGGGAAAAGGGGTCTTTGGGGGAGAGGGGTGGTTGGAAGACATGAGTGGTTAGAGGACATGGGTGGTTAGAAGAGATTTGTTGTTGGATTATATGGGTTTTTAGTGCAGAAGGGTGGATAGAGGAGATGTGTGGTTAAATGAGATGGTTGGATAGAGGAGGTGGGTGGTTGGAGAAGGGTGGTTAGAGGAAAGGGGTGGTTAGAGGAAATGGGTGGTTGGAGGAGATGGGTGGTAAGAGAATATGGGTGGTTAGAGGAGATGGGTGGTTAGAGGAGATGGGTGGCAGCAAGGGAGAGGGGTGCATAGAGGAGATGGGTGGTTGGAGGAGATGGGTGGTTGGAGGACATGGTTGGTTGGAAGAGATGGTTGGTTGGAAGAGATGGATGGTTAGAGGAGAGGGATGTTAGAAGAGATGAGTGGTTAGAGGAGAAGGGTTGATAGAGGAGATGGGTGGATAGAGGAGATGGGTGGTTAGAGGAGACTGGTGGTTAGAGGAGATGGATGGCAGACAGGGAGAGGATTGGTTAGATGACATGGGTGACAGAAAGGGAGATGGGTTGTTCGAGGAGACGGGTGGTTAGAGGAGATGGGTGGTTAGAGGACACGGATGGATGGAGGAGAGGGTTGGTTAGATGAGATGGGTGGTTAGAGGAGATGGGTGGTTGGAGGAGATGGGTGGTTGAAAGAGATGGGTGGTTGAAAGAGATGGATGGTTAGAGGAGAGGGATGTTAGAAGAGATGAGTGGTTAGAGGAGATGGGTGGCAGAAAGGGAGAGGGGTGGTTAGAGGAGATGAGATGGGTGGTTGGAGGAGAAGGGTGGTTAGAGGAGATGGGAGGTTATAGGAGATGGGTGGTTAGAAGAGAGGGTTGGATAGAGGAGATGGGTGGCAGACAGGGAGAGGAGTGGCTAGATGACATGGGTGACAGAAAGGGAGAGTGGGGTTAGAGGAAATGTGTTATTAGAGGAGATGGGTGGTTAGGGGTGATGGGTGGTTAGAGGACATGGGTGGATGGGGGAGAGGGTTGTTTAGAGGAGAGGGGTGGTTAGAGGAGAGGGGTGGTTAGAGGAGAGGTTGGTGGAGAGGGGTGGTTGGAAGACATGAGTGGTTAGAGGACATGGGTGGTTAGAGGACATGGGTTGTTGGATTATATGGGTTTTTAGAGGAGAAGGGTGGATAAAGAAGATGGGTGGTTAGATGAGATGGTTGGATAGAGGAGGTGGGTGGTTGGAAAAGGGTGGTTAGAGGAGAGGGGTGGTTGGAAAAGAGGGGTGGTTAGAGGAGATGGGTGGATAAATGAGATGGGTGGATAGAGGAGATGGGTCGTTAGAGGAGATGGGTTGTTAGAGGAGATTGGTGGTTGGAGGAGATGGGTTGTTGGAGGAGAAGGGTGGATATAGTAGTAGGGTTGATAGAGGAGATGGGAGGTTGGAGGAGATGGATGGTTTGAAGAGAGGGTTGGATAGATGACGTGGGTGGTTAATAGAGAGGGTTGGATATAGGACATGTGTGGTTAGAGGAGATGGGTGGCAGACAGGGAGAGGAGTGGTTAGAGGAGATGGGTGACAGAAAGGTAGAGGGGGGGTAGAGGAGATGGGTGGATAGAGGAGATGGGTGGTTAGAGGAGAGGGGTGGTTAGAGGATATGGGTGGTTGGATTAGATTGTTTTTTAGAGGAGAAGGGTGGTTTTATGAGTTGGTTGGATACAGGAGGTGGGTGGTTGGAGAAGGGTGGTTAGAGGAAAGGGGTGGTTTGAGGAGAGGGGTGGTTAGAGAAAAGGGGTGGTTAGAGGAGATGGGTGGATAGAGGAGATGGGTCGTTAGAGGAGATGGGTTGTTAGAGGAGATTGGTGGATAGAGGAGAAGGGTGGATAGAGGAGAAGGGTGGATAGAGGAGATGGTAGGTTGGAGGAGATGGGTGGTTGGAAGAGAGGGTTGGATAGAGGAGATGTGTGGTTAGAGGAGATGGGTGACAGAAAGGTAGACGGGGGGGGGGGGGGTTAGAGGAGATGGGTGGTTGGAGGAGAAGGGTGGATTGAGGTGATGGGTGGTTGGAGGTGATGGGTGGTTGGAGGAGATGGGTGGTTGGAGGAGATGGGTGGATAGAGGAGATGGGTGGTTAGAGGAGATGGGTGATTGGAGGAGATGGGTGGATAGAGGAGATGGGTGGATAGAGGAGATGGGTGGATAGAGGAGATGGGTGGTTAGAGGAGATGGGTGGTTAGAGGAGATGGGTTGTTTGAGGAAATTGGTGGTTGGAGGAGAGGGGTGGATAGAGCACAGGGGTGGTTCGAGGAGAGGGGAGGTAAGAGGAGATGGGTGGCAGAAAGGGAGAGGGGTGGTTAGAGGAAATGGGTGGATAGAGGAGATGGGTGGTTAGAGGAGATGGGTGGTTAGAGGAGATGGGTTGTTAGAGGAGATTGGTGGTTGAGGAGAAGGGTGGATAGAGGAGAAGGGTGGATAGAGGAGATGGTAGGTTGGAGGAGATGGGTGGTTGGAAGAGAGGGTTGGATAGAGGAGATGTGTGGTTAGAGGAGATGGGTGTCAGACAGGGAGAGGAGTGGTTAGAGGAGATGGGTGACAGAAAGGTAGATGGGTGGTTAGAGGAGATGGGTGGTTAGAAGGGTGGATTGAGGTGATGGGTGGTTGGAGGTGATGGGTGGTTGGAGGAGATGGGTGGTGGTGGGTGGATAGAGGAGATGGGTGGTTAGAGGAGATGGGTTGTTTGAGGAGATTGGTGGTTGGAGGAGAGGGGTGGATAGAGCAGAGGGGTGGTTCGAGGAGAGGGGAGGTAGAGGAGATGGGTGGCAGAAAGGGAGGGGTGGTTAGAGGAAATGGGTGGATAGAGGAGATGGGTGGTTGGAGGAGATGGGTGGATAGAGGAGATGGGTGGATAGAGGAGATGAGTGGATAGAGGAGATGGGTGGTTAGAGGAGATGGGTTGTTTGAGGAGATTGGTGGTTGGAGGAGATGGGTGGTTGGAGGTGATGGGTGGTTGGAGGAGATGGGTGGATAGAGGAGATGGGTGGATAGAGGAGATGGGTGGTTAGATGAGATGGTTGGATAGAGGAGGTGGGAGGTTGGAGAAGGGTGGATAGAGGAGATGGGTGGTTAGAGGAGAGCGGTGGATAGAGGATAGGGGTGGTTACAGGAGAGGGGTGGTAAGAGGAGATGGATGGCAGAAAGGTAGATTGGAGGTTAGAGGAGATGGGTGGCAGATTGGCAGATGGGTGGTTGGAGGAGATGGGTTGTTAGAGAACATTGGTGGTTAGAGGAATGGGGTGGTTGGAGTATATGTGAGTTTGGAGGACATGGGTGGTTGGAGGAGAGGGGTGGTTAGAGGAGATGGGTGGTTGGAGGAGAGGGGTGGATAGAGGAGAGGGGTGGATAGAGGAGAGGGGTGGATAGAGGAGAGGGGTGGTAAGAGGAGATGGATGGCAGAAAGGTAGATTGGAGGTTAGAGGAGATGGATGGATAGAGGAGATGGATGGATAGAGGAGAGGGGTGGTTAGAGGAGAGGGGTGGTTAGAGGAGATGGGTGGCAGAAAGGGAGAGGGGTGGTTAGTGGACATGGGTTGTTGGAGGACATGGGTGGTTAGAGAACATTGGTGGTTAGAGGATTTGGGTGGTTGGAGTATATGGGAGTTTGGAGGACATGGGTGGTTGGAGGAGAGGGGTGGTTGGAGGAGAGGGGTGTTTGCAAGACATGGGTGGTTAGAGGACATGGGTGGTTAGAGGAGATGGGTGGTTGGATTAGATGGGTTTTTAGAGGGGAGGGTGAATAGAGGAGATGGGTGGTTAGATGAGATGGTTGGATAGAGGAGGTGGGGGGTTGTAGAAGGGTGGATAGAGGAGATGGGTGGTTAGAGGAGATGGGTGGTTGGAGGAGATTGGTGGATAGAGGAGAGGGGTGGTTAGAGGAGATGGGTGGTTAGAGGAGAGGGGTGGTTTTAGGAGATGGGTGGCAGAAAGGGATAGGGGTTGTTAGAGGAAATGGGTGGATAGAGGGGAAAGGTGGTTAGAGGAGATGTCTGGCAGAAAGAGACATGGGTGGTTAGAGTAGAGGGTGGTTAGAAGAGAATGTTGGTTAGAGGGGATGGGTAGTTAGAGGATATGGGTGGTTAGAGGATATGAATGGCTGTAGGCTGTGAACAGCAAAAGATGAAGACCTTAGATTGTTCATCTCTCCTACACACTGCACTCTACAGGGTAAGACTGAGGGGAGAGCCTAGTACAATGCCCTTTGTACAACACACATGCATGCTTGCAAGCACACACAGACACACACAGACACACAAAAACACACAGAGACACGTGCGGCAGGGTAATCTTTGTTTTTTAAATCCAGATTATAGGCAGAATAGGTCTCAGCTGCAAGGGAGGCCAGATAAATCTCTATGATGATCAATTTTATTGCCTTAGATATTTACACTAAACCTCCTTCATCCAGCTGTGGCAGAAAAACATATTTTTTTCAGATTCTGATTTGCTGGAATTCAATTCAATTTGCATAGTGGGAGACCTGGCACTGCCAAACAAATCACATTATTGCCTGCCCAACATCAAAGTGCATTTTTAGTAATCAGAGCGAGCCAGGCGGAGGCAGAGGTTTTAATGGCCAGGTGGTGGGACAGAGACCTTCCCATCAAAGAGTAGCAGATATACATCCTGGTTGTTTATTTCAGGCTATATATACACACACCACATTTAAGGTGCAGGCTAAATAACTGCTTAGATGCCCATAGAATGTTAATGAAGAACCCTGTGAACCACTGGTAACCCAACAGAACCCCACAGTGCTGGAGGATTTAATGTGGTAAAACTCTGCAGAGAAAAACTCAGAGAACAAAAAACTGTGTCACATCTGTTACATCACTCCTTAAAACAGAGTTAAGTAGTCAGGAGGAATGAACATTGAACAAGGACAAATAAACACAAACAAAGTTAAATAAACGTCAATAAAAGTTGACATGTACAGTCGTGGCCAAAAGTTTTGAGAATGACACAAATATTAATTTCCACAAAGTTTGCTGCTTCAGTGTCTTTAGATAATTTTGTCAGATGTTACTATGGAATACTGAAGTATAATTACAAGCATTTCATAAGTGTCAAAGGCTTTTATTGACAATTACATGAAGTTGATGCAAAGAGTCAATATTTGCAGTGTTGACCCTTCTTTTTCAAGACCTCTACAATCCACCCTGGCATGCTGTCAATTAACTTCTGAACCACATCCTGACTGAAGCCCATTATAGCATAATCAATACTTGGAGTTTGTCAGAATTTGTGGGGTTTTGTTTGTCCACCCGCCTCTTGAGGATTGACCACAAGTTCTCAATGGGATTAAGGTCTGGGGAGTTTCCTGGCCATGGACCCAAAATATCGATGTTTTGTTCCCCGGGCCACTTAGTTATCACTTTTGCCTTATGGCAAGGTGCTCCATCATGCTAGAAAATTCATTGTTCGACACCAAACTGGTCCTGGATGGTTGGGAGAAGTTGCTCTCGGAGGATGTGTTGGTACCATTCTTTATTCATGTCACGCCCTGACCTTAGAGAGCATTTTTATGTTTCTATTTGGTTTGGTCAGGGTGTGATTTGGGTGGGCATTCTATGTTCTTTATTTCTAGGTTTTGTGTTTCTATGTTTTGGCCCGGGTATGGTTCTCAATCAGGGACAGGTGTCAATCGTTGTCTCTGATTGGGAATCATACTTAGGCAGCCTGTTTTGCCACCTTAGGTTGTGGGATGTTGTTTTTTTTGTTAGCTCTGTCGCCTTCAGAATGTGACGTTCGTTGTTCTTTTGTTTGGATTAAATAAAAAAATTTGAACACGTACCGCGCTGCACCTTGGTCCACTTCTTCCGACGAGCGTTACAATTCATGGCTGTGTTCTTAGTCAAAATTGTGAGTGAACCCACTCCCTTGGCTGAGAAGCAACCCCACACATGAATGGTCTCAGGATGCTTTACTGTTGGCATGACACAGGACTGATGGTAGCGCTCACCTTGTCTTCTCCGGACAAGCTTTTTTACAGATGCCCCAAACAATCGATAAGGGGATTCATCAGAGAAAACGACTTTACCCCAGTCCTCAGCAGTCCAATCGCTATACCTTTTGCAGAATATCAGTCTGTCCCTGATGTTTTTCCTGGAGAGAAGTGGCTTCTTTGCTGCCCTTCTTGACACCAGACCATCCTCCAAAAGTCTTCCCCTCACTGTGCGTGCAGATGCAAGCTCTGTACTGATGGTGCCCCGATCCCGCAGCTGAATCAACTTTAGGAGATGGTCCTGGCACTTGCTGGACTTTCTTGGGCACCCTGAAGCCTTCACAGCAATTGAACCGCTCGCCTTGAAGTTCTTGATGATCTGATAAATGGTTGATTTAGGTGCAATCTTACTGGCAGCAATATCCTTGCTTCTGAAGCCCTTTTTGTGTAAAGCAATGATGACGGCACATGTTTCCTTGCAGGTAACCATGTTTGACAGAGGAAGAACAATGATTCCAAGCACCACCCTCCTTTTGAAGCTTCCAGTCTGTTATTCGAACTCAATCAGCATGACAGAGTGATCTCCAGCCCTGTCCTCGTCAACACTCAGACCTGTGTTAACGAGAGAATCACTGAGATGATGTCAGCTGGTCCTTTTATGGCAGGGCTGAAATGCAGTGTGTTACGTTTTTCTTCCTGGGAAGGAGA
Source organism: Oncorhynchus clarkii lewisi (assembly GCF_045791955.1). NCBI lineage: Eukaryota > Metazoa > Chordata > Actinopteri > Salmoniformes > Salmonidae > Oncorhynchus > Oncorhynchus clarkii. Next base: position 78,412,015 of record NC_092149.1, read on the forward strand.
GGAGGACCAAAATGCAGCGTGGTTATGGTTGAACATCTTTAATAAAGATGATAACGTGAACAATATACAAAATAAGAAAACCGAAACAGTCCTAACTGGTGCAAAATACAGAGACAGGAAACAATCACCCACGAAATACCCAAAGAATATGGCTGCCTAAATATGGTTCCCAATCAGAGACAACGATAAACACCTGCCTCTGATTGAGAACCACTCTAGGCAACCATAGACTTACCTAGAATACTACACTGAACACAACCCCAAAACCCATAGACAAGACAAACACATAATCACCCACGTCACACCCTGGCCTAACCACAATAATAAAGAAACAAAATACTAAGGCCAGGGCGTGACACAGTGGAAATATTTTTGGGGGATTCAGTTAATTTGCATAGCAAAGAGGGACTTTGCAATTAATTGCAATTCATCTAATCACTCTTCATAACATGTTAGAGTATATGCAAATTGCCATCATTACAAACTGAGGCAGCAGACTTTGAGAAAATTAATATTTCTGTCATTCTCAAAACTTTTGGCCACAATTGTAGTGTCACCCATCATTACTATTTAGGGAGAGATGCTATGGCTTCAGTTGTACCACAACTGATCTGCTGGTCTTCGAGAGTGCTGCGTAGTTGGTGCAGTGTTCCAGGGGTGGGCAAAGTGTTTGGCTCGAGGGCCACATCGGGATTTAGAAACAGAGGGCCACATGTATTTTTATTTTATCGATTTGTTAGTCAAAATCAGTTTTTAGGCCAGAAAAAGGGAAGTTATTTGAAAATACACAGAGTATACCAAACAATTAGGAACACCTTCCTAATATTGAGTTGCAACAAGGATGCTGGCCCATGTCGACTCCAATGCTTCACACAGTTGTGTCATGTTGGCTGGATGTTCTTTGGGTGGTGGACAATTCTTGTTTCACACGGGAAACTATTGAGCGTGAAAACTCCTGCAGCGTTGCAGTTCTTGACACAAACCAGTGTGCCTGGAACCTACTACTAGCATACCCCGTTATTAAAGGTACATAAATATGTTGTCTTGCCCATTCACCCTGAATTGGCACACATACACAGTCCATGTCTCAATTGCCTTTATCTATACTGATTGAAGTGGATTTAACAAGTGACATCAATAAGGGATCCTAGCTTTCACCTGGTCAGTCTATGTCATGGAATGACACAATTAAGCACTATAATACATTCATATGTAGTTTTGTTAAGTATTTAAAAGTATTTAAAAGCTTCCTGAAGTATTGGACAGGAGTACTCTGTATTATGTAGTATTACACACAGACTAATGACTCCTCTATAATAGAGTTCCATTTCCCCGTTTGACTGCTAGGTTTTATGGGTATTATAACACCTCTACTGTTAATTTTAAATTTTTTGATTTCACCTTTATTTAACCAGGTAGGCCAGTTGAGAACAAGTACAGTGGGGCTCTATGGACACTCACATTCTCTCTGTTTCCCTGTATCTTTTATCTTTATTAATTTACTGTTTCACTAACTTTATAATCAAATATAACCAGTATTTAGGTTTTGAATGCCCAGCAGTTCCTGCTCCACCACCACCAGCCTTTATTCTTAATAAAATGGATATCAGATGGAACATCCTAAACGCTAGAAAAAAAAGGGAGCAGGATAGGCAGGATAAAATTGACTGAGCGGATACATTTTTGGGGGGCATTCTCTGTACTCACTCGTAGAATATGCCTGTTTGATGCCCCCCTTTATTTAACCTTTATTTAACTAGACAAGTCAGTTAAGAACAAATTCTTATTTGCAATAACAGCCTACTGGGGAAGGTTTACTGCCTTGTTCGGGAGCAGAATAACAGATTTTTACCTTGTCAGTTCAGGGATTTGATGAAGCAACCTTTCGGTTACTGACCCAACACTCTAACCACTTGGCACTGCCGCCCCACCGTCATGCCTGCATGATGATGATGATGCATCTAGCAGCATTATTATTATTATTATTAGCATTATCATCATCACTGACCCTGTCTTGGAAGGGAAGCTCCCCCTGATGAGTTGGCTGACCGAGGGACAGTCCATGGCTTTGGCTGACTGTGGCAGTTTCACCAAGATTAAGCTCATTGTTCAGATCATCAAACGCACTCTCTGTCTTCAGCTCTCCGGCAGAGTCCTTGGAATAACCTTAGTTGTCCAACGTAGATTGTTTTTGTCTGTAAACTTTACGTGCCCCATAACACAATCGATAGAAGCTCCAATACATAATGATTATATCACCCATGGAATGTTTATTTTTAGGCTTTGATTTACTGAAACCCTATCTTAGTCCTGCAATCGGGAAGGAAGCACGAAACACTGCAACGAATAAGCTTTGATTGACGATTTGGGGCTCTTGGTTGTACAGGTGACTTGTTTTTTGCTGTTCACTGTTAAGGTAAACAGTGGATTGTCAACAATAGTCGATGTAGGTAATCGACAGAAGTACAAACAAATCGTAGACTTAGCTTGCTGCTTTTACATTCTAACCAATGTCATAGCTGCTGCTTTCTTAACGCAACCCCTATAGAGGCAGGTTTCCTGAGGACAGCAGTCTGTTAACATAAAGTGGGTGGCAGGTAGCCTAGCGGTTATGTCTGTTAGCATTTGGTGGGTGGCAGGTAGCCTAGTGGTTAAGTCTGTTAGCGGTTATGTCTGTTAGCGTTTGAGTCTGTTAGCGTTTGGTGGGTGGCAGGTAGCCTAGTGGTTAAGTCTGTTAGCGGTTAGGTCTGTTAGCATGTAGTGGACGGCAGGTAGCCTAGCAGTTGAGTCTGTTAGCGGTTAAATCTGTTTATCATATAGTGGACGGCAGGTAGCCTAGCGGTTAAGTCTGTTAGCGGTTAAATCTGTTAGCATGTAGTGGACGGCAGTTAGCTTAGCGGTTGAGTCTGTTAGTGGTTAGGTTTGTTAGCATATAGTGGACGGCAGGTAGCTTAGCGGTTAAGGCTGTTAGCACATAGCAGATGAGTAAATAACAGGAGAAACTGCCTGGAATACACATGGCTTGATCTGCTCATCAGAATGTAGAGTCACTACTACTGCTGCTATCACTCTTCATGTGTACCAGGCATCCCAGGGGTTCTCTGTGGGTTGTATGTGGGTTGTCTGTGCTCAGATTGAGAATGAGCTCTCAGCAGAGCACTGAGCGAACACCAACACCTCCCAGGACGACTGACATGTCAACATCACACATGTCAAAAGAGACGAAGGGAAACATTCTCTTAAAAAATTTGATGTAAAGGAAAAGTGTGTGTGTGTGAGTGGGAGGGGCTTGCACTTGTGTGTTGATGTGTTTGGGTGTGCGTGTGCGTGCATGCATGTGTTCATTGCAAAGGCCTCTAGATTCCGACTCACACGGTTTGGACGACTCTATCAGAGCAGTGGACCCGGACTCTTTTTACACAAGCATGCATGGTTGGAGGGCTGTGTGGAATGTGGCTCTAAACAGATTCCATCACACTGTTGTTATCCCTGTTGATGTAGAAACAGCTGATGAGAACGGAAGGGAGCAGTCACAGACCCCATGATAAATGCAGCTCTGTATCAATAATATCAACTGGGTTTGTGTAGGTGCCCAGAGTTCATGAAGCCTTATACTGTATTTGACAGTGTTGAAAGAGTGGAGAACTGAGAAAGAGAAATGGTGGTGGAAATGGAGGGAACGGAGGGAAGAAAGTAATAGACAAAGGGAAAAGAAAAGGAATCAGCAAAAGAGGGGAGGAGGAGGTGGGGAGGAGTAGATAGGGAGGGGTCGGGGAGGAGGTGGGGAGGAGTAGATAGGGAGGGGTCGGGGAGGAGGTAGGGAGGAGTAGATAGGGAGGGGTTAGGGAGGGGTCGGGGAGGAGTAGATGGGGAGGAGGTAGGGAGGAGGGAGGGGTTAGGGAGGTGGGAGGGGAGGAGTAGATAGGGAGGGGTCGGGGAGGAGGTAGGGAGGAGTGAGGGGTTAGAGAGGCGGGAGGGGAGGAGGAGAGGCGGTAGGGAGGGGGGAGGAGAGGAGATAGGGAGGGGAGGTAGTTTGGCGGAATGGAGGTAATGCAGGGACAAGGTAGGGAAGGGAAGCGGGGAGGAGATAGTGAGGGGAGGAGGAGATAGTGAGGGGAGGAGGAGATAGTGAGGGGAGGAGGAGATAGTGAGGGGTAAGGTAGGAGTGGAGGAGTGGTGGTAGGGCGGGGACAAGGTAGGTAGGGGAGGAGGAGAGGAGTGTAGGAGGTAGGGATGGGAGGGGAGGGGGAGAGGAAGGGATGAGGTAGGGAGGGGAGGGGGGGGAGAGGAGGAAGGGAAGGGAGGAGGGAGTAGGGAGGTGGAGAGAAGGAAGGGAAGGGAGAAGGGAATAGGGAGGAGAGGAGGTAGGGAGGGAAGGAGGAGAAGACGTAGGAGAATAGGCAAAGGGAGAAAGCGTAACACAACTACTTTAAATAGATGTCCTTCATGTCAACTTGTTCTGGTGTACTCATGCAGGACCCATTTGTAGCTGTCAATGACAGGAGTTCAAATTAAATTTGCTGTCCCGCTCATTATAATGTTCATAATGATGATACTCTTTATCCTGTGTACCTGTGTGGCTCAGTTGGTAGAGCATAGCACTTGCAATGCCAGGGTTAAGGTTTCAATTCTGATGGGGGACCAGTACAAAAATGTGTACACTCACTACTGGATAAGAGTGGCTACTAAAAACATTATCCACAAAGCTCCTTTTACGAAGAAAATATGCAGATATGAAAGTACACAATTAGCAGGACAATGAAATTAGAACAGCAGAAGGTTTGTGTTAGCTCCCTAAGCTAATGCCTAGGCTTTAGCTAATGCAGACAACCCAGGTTTGCAGTGCTGTCTGAGTTCCAGTGTACATAACCAGGAGCCATTTGTCTCTGTTTTGGATGAAGCTAAGATTAGACTTGATCCTCACCATAAATTACTGTACCTTAGCACTAATTAGTGTTTCATCACTCCAGAAAATTTGTTTCCACTGCCCCAGAGTGCAATGGCTGCGAGCTTTACATAACTCCAGCCTACGCTTGGCATTGAGCAGTGTGATCTTAGGCTTGTGTGCGGCTGCTCGGCCTTGGAAACCCATTTCATGAAGCTCCCATACGTTGCTTCCAGAAGCAGTTTGGAACCGGGTAGTGAGCGTTGCAACCGAGGACAGACAAGTTTTACATGCTACGCGCTTCAGCACTCCATGGTCCCATTCTATGAGCTTGTGTGGCCTACCACTTCACGGCAGAACCGTTGTTGCTCCTAGACGCTTCCACTTCACAACAACAGCAATTACAGTTGACTGGGGCAGCTCTAGCAGGGCTGAAATTTGATGAACTGACTTGTTGGAAAGGTCACATCTTATGACGGTGCCACGTTGAAAGTCACCGAGCTCTCCTATGGAGATTACAGTGCCTTGCGAAAGTATTCGGCCCCCTTGAACTTTGCGACCTTTTGCCACATTTCAGGCTTCAAACATAAAGATATAAAACTGTATTTTTTTGTGAAGAATCAGCAACAAGTGGGACACAATCATGAAGTGGAACGACATTTATTGGATATTTCAAACTTTTTTAACAAATCAAAAACTGAAAAATTGGGCGTGCAAAATTATTCAGCCCCTTTACTTTCAGTGCAGCAAACTCTCTCCAGAAGTTCAGTGAGGATCTCTGAATGATCCAATGTTGACCTAAATGACTAATGATGATAAATACAATCCACCTGTGTGTAATCAAGTCTCCGTATAAATGCACCTGCACTGTGATAGTCTCAGAGGTCCGTTAAAAGCGCAGAGAGCATCATGAAGAACAAGGAACACACCAGGCAGGTCCGAGATACTGTTGTGAAGAAGTTTAAAGCCGGATTTGGATACAAAAAGATTTCCCAAGCTTTAAACATCCCAAGGAGCACTGTGCAAGCGATAATATTGAAATGGAAGGAGTATCAGACCACTGCAAATCTACCAAGACCTGGCCGTCCCTCTAAACTTTCAGCTCATACAAGGAGAAGACTGATCAGAGATGCAGCCAAGAGGCCCATGATCACTCTGGATGAACTGCAGAGATCTACAGCTGAGGTGGGAGACTCTGTCCATAGGACAACAATCAGTCGTATATTGCACAAATCTGGCCTTTATGGAAGAGTGGCAAGAAGAAAGCCATTTCTTAAAGATATCCATAAAAAGTGTTGTTTTAAAGTTTGCCACAAGCCACCTGGGAGACACACCAAACATGTGGAAGAAGGTGCTCTGGTCAGATGAAACCAAAATTGAACTTTTTGGCAACAATGCAAAACGTTATGTTTGGCGTAAAAGCAACACAGCTCATCAGCCTGAACACACCATCCCCACTGTCAAACATGGTGGTGGCAGCATCATGGTTTGGGCCTACTTTTCTTCAGCAGGGACAGGGAAGATGGTTAAAATTGATGGGAAGATGGATGGAGCCAAATACAGGACCATTCTGGAAGAAAACCTGATGGAGTCTGCAAAAGACCTGAGACTGGGACGGAGATTTGTCTTCCAACCAGACAATGATCCAAAACATAAAGCAAAATCTACAATGGAATGGTTCAAACATAAACATATCCAGGTGTTAGAATGGCCAAGTCAAAGTCCAGACCTGAATCATCCAATCGAGAATCTGTGGAAAGAACTGAAAACTGCTGTTCACAAATGCTCTCCATCCAACCTCACTGAGCTCGAGCTGTTTTGCAAGGAGGAATGGGAAAAAATTTCAGTCTCTCGATGTGCAAAACTGATAGAGACATACCCCAAGCGACTTACAGCTGTAATCGCAGCAAAATGTGGCGCTACAAACTATTAATTTAAGGGGGCTGAATAATTTTGCACGCCCAATTTTTCAGTTTTTGATTTGTTAAAAAAGTTTGAAATATCCAATAAATGTCGTTCCACTTCATGATTGTGTCCCATTTGTTGTTGATTCTTCACAAAAAAATACAGTTTTATATCTTTATGTTTGAAGCCTGAAATGTGGCAAAAGGTCGCAAAGTTCAAGGGGGCCGAATACTTTCGCAAGGCACTGTACATGGCTGTGTACTCAATTTTATACACCTGTCAGCAATGGGTGTGGCTGAAATAGCCGAATCAACTAACTTGAAGCGGTGTTCACATACTTTTGTATATATAGTGTATATGACGACATAATTGAACAACTACTGCATGCTACCTTATGGTATTAGTAATACAATGCCTTCAGAAAGTGATAATACCCCTTCATTTATTCCACATTTTGATGTGTTACAGCCTGAATTCAAAATGGATTAGTTAGATTTTGTTCTCAATACCCCATAATGACAAGGTGACAATATGTTTTCAGAAATGTTTGTAAATGTATTGAAAAGGAAATACAGACATATCTCATTGACACAAGTATTCACACCCCTGAATCAATACTTTGTAGAAGCACTTTTGGCAGTGATTACAGTTGTGAATCTTTCTGGGTAAGTCTCTAAGAGCTTTGCACAACACATATTTGCCCATTATTCTTTTCAAAATTCTACAAACTCGGTCAAATTAGTGTTGATCATCACTAGGCAACCATTTACAGGTCTTGCCCATATATTTCCAAGTACATTTAAGTCAAAACTCTAATTTGGCCACTCTGTCTTTTTATTACCATTATTACTCTGAAATAATAAGATATTTAAGTTGTGTATATTACTTAGTTTGTATTTGATGACTTTATTATTTTTCATTCTGTAAAGTCATCATCTGTTTCATCTCTGCTCAGACAGTAGCAGTCTGCCAGTCAAACCTAATGTTATCTACAGTATGTGCTCCCCATGCTGTACTGTCTGTAGTCATCCTAGTTATCTAACCTGCCTAAGTAGCCTATGCTGCAGAGTTGTTTGACAAAATCCTTTTACTAGTTCTTCAAAGTAGATAAAGCGTACTTTCACAAACTGTCTCTGTCCCTCTCATTGTGTTGTGCACATTCCTCTCTCATATGCATATAACTTAACGTAGCAGCACAGACAGAACAATGAGACAGATATTTAACCGGATGCATAAATGAAAAGCATCCACTTGGCTTAGTGAGAGGAAGCTCACTGGCTGGTAGTGGAAGAAGATGGAACAAGATTAATTTTGGCCAACATTCTGCTAATTTTCTCATCGATGAAACATTTGATTTCAACACAGTTTTCTGTTCTCAAAATTAGAATATGTTATGAACAGAGTGGACTACGTTTTGTAGACTTCACTCTTTGCAGAATAAAAAGAAAATGGTGTTGTTTAGGAGTGAAAAGGTGGATTGAGTTATTGCACATGCGCACTTCACAGAGCAGGTGGAAATATGCAGATGCGTGGTAGAACTCTCCAATAGGATCTCACTAGCTCGCGCTTGGCTCTGCCCACCTCCTTGCTTGTTCTGCCCACTATGACTCATTTGTTCCCATTGGAAAAAACTGGCTGTGGTCTATCTTGGTTTAGTTGTAAAAAATCTTTAGTAGCAGGCATAAAAGTATCCGTCCAGATATCTGTATATAATGACAAGATGCTCTCGTCTCCGCCCTAACAATGGGAGTTATTGTCCCAAAGGTGGGAAGGCAGGAGGCAATCTTAGGTCAAAAATAAACCCATATAAACGCATTGGGCTTAGTTTGGACAGATTTTGGCGAGAGTAAAACGTCTTGCTTCGCCTCTTCCTCTCTGATCCATCTCCATCCAAGCCAGGAAAAATGGGTCAATGGATTATGGTATTGCAGTTAATTACCACGTTTCTGAGCTGAACCAAGTTGAATATTTGCTTAACGAAAACTACAACTCCCTTCAGCCTAGCGTCCCACATGGTTGACTTGATTTCTGTCGTGAATAATTAGATTTCTCTACAGACAAACAACACGTTGGGCTCACAAAAACCGGAATTAAATGGAATTCAAGTAATTGAACAGACGTCGTCACTTTGTTGTTTAACAACCAAAGAAATAACGAAATGTCAGTTGATCGCTCAGCACTAATACTTATTGACTCAAGATATTTCAGTTTTAAATGTTTTATTAATTTGAAAATATTTATATATATTTTTTACATAATTCCACTTTTACATTATGTGGTATTGTGTGTAGGCCAGTGTACATGTGACACTTTCCAGGTACTGGCAGTGGTTCTCCTGGCAGTGGTTCTCCTGGCAGTGGTTCTCCTGGCAGTGGTTCTCCTGGCAGTTGAAGGAAGGAGAGAAGAGGGGAGAGAGTGAGGGAATGATGAAGATTTATGGAGAATGGGAATTATCTGTGTCAGCCACTAAAAGTCTTTTTATTTGCTGTTTGACACAAACGCTCCAATTGTCCTCAGGCAGGTTTAAGTGTTGTCATGCATCACCTAGCCTGGAGATACAGTCAGAACAGCCCAGGTAAGGGCCTTTTCATTTGGACACTCCTCACTGAGCCTAGTGATACAGAACAGTCCAGCTAATGGCATTTTAATGAGGACACTCCTCACTGAGCCTAGTGATACAGAACAGTCCAGCTAATGGCATTTTAATGAGGACAGTCCTTACTGCTCCTGTGGATACACAGCAGCCCATGTAATGGCATTTTAATGAGGACAGTCATTGCTGTTGCAGGAGAGGACACAGTGTGGGCATGTGTGTGGGCTGGCAGTTGGGTGGGTGGCTGTGTGTTTGCATAGTAAGGAATCTTAGTTCATTATTCAAAATCTGTATCTCAATAAATGACAGCCTCTGGCGAATAACAAACAGGTGTCAGTATTTAAACCCAACAACATCCAAACACCTGAGGAAGTTCACTTAGCTTGCTGATAAATTGCCATATTTCAGAGACAGTCTTTAAATCATCACATCAGTCTTTATGATATCATCATATCCTAATCATAGAATTAGGAATTGGAATATTAGAATGGACATCAACTTTCTTATGATGGGATAACAGGTCAGCCATGTTGGTCAGGGAATTGGTCAACCATGGATCACCAATGCTGCGATAAGATATTGTGTAAAACAATGAATTGGAAGATTATATGTTTGTTGGCGTAATAATAAGGAATTCCCTTGACCACGCCCACAAATTGGGGGTCATAGATTTTTTTTTGTTATACAGAAATAACAAAACATGCCGAAAAGCTGCTGTGTTGTTCAATGTACATGTAACCAGGTCAAAAATCCAAATTTACGGATTGTAATGCTTCCACGTAAGGAAATAGCTTCAGGCTATTCGGAGTGGGAAATGTGGGGACACACTGGCCAAGTAGGCTACACATCTATGTGTGTAGAAAACATTTCATCACAGGTAAGACATTTAATTTGTTTAGGATAGTCCATATGTAACTGCACTCACTACTTGTAGCTGTATAGTCGATGTGTTTGTGTTGTTGGTCTTGGTTAATGATCTGGTCGGTAGCTAGCTAGCACATGGCTACTAGCCCCGTCATGAAAGGGGCATGAGGGAAGACATACAATGTTATGTTTTTCTATTTCTAAGTAATGAGAACGCTCTGGAGCAGGCAATGTTCAAAAGTCATCTTTAGAAATTGTTTACTTTTCTTAAATGTAGTTTGGTAATTTGCTAAAACAACCAGACAAGAAAATGGTGTTAACCTAGGTAACCACAGGTCGTTTTCCCTACAGGGGGAGTTCTATCTAATACTTACTGGGACTATTCCATACATTTTTCAAAATGCATTTGACCTTTATTTAACCTGGAACAAATTCTTATTTAAAATGTTCTTATTTTCAATGACATTCTGCCCCTTGTTCAACACTCTAACCACTAGGCTACCTGCCGCCCGTATGCATAGCAAGGGGTACCGGTACTGTGTCAAAAAAAACTGCCAATATGCCAACAAGCCATTCAAACAAATCAAAACAAATTTTATTTGTCACATGTGCCAAATACAACAAGTGTAGACCTTACAGTGAAATGCTTACTTACAAGCCCTTAACCAACAATTCAGTTTTAACAAAATACCCCCCAAAAAGTAAGAGATAAGAATAACAAATAATTAAAGAGCAGCAGTAAAATAATAATAGTGGGACTATATAAAGGGGGTACAGAGTCAATGTGTGGGGGCACCGGTGTCGAGGTAATTGAGGTAATATGTACATGTAGAGTTATTATAGTACAGTCAATGCAGTCAATCCACAGCCATACGCTGTCTTAAATCAGTTGATGATAGGACTTAGACTTTCTGATATTGTATCATATAATAACACTCCCAGCTTTCCAAGAAAACAAAACATTTAGGCATTTATGGTCTGTTACATATATTTTAGAGGATATAAAATATATAAAACCTGTATAAACGGTATTATTAATTATATGATCATATTTTAGGTTGGCAATAACTCTAACACAATTTCTGATGCATCAGATGCTCTATTGTATGTTTCCTGCATCAGTCAAAGCTATTGCTGTTCATTCCAATTAGACTGTGTAGTAACCCTTCTAGTTGCACATGAGTCCTTCTCTAACTCTCAAAGTTCAAGACACTTTATTACATGTAGGTAGGGGGATGGGCGTTCCATTGTCTACAGTCACTCTGCCCCCAACTTTCACATCCTTTTCCCCTGGAACACTCTGTTGCTATGGGTAACCAGAATCACGTGACACCCGGTTAGCCAATCAGTGGCCAAGCCTGGGGTTTCAGCTGCACCTGAATAATTTAGTTGCATCCAGGAGCCCAGGTTGACGACAGCTCTATAAACTCCAGGGTTCCACACCAACTCATCGGCTGGACCCTTCCACATGGGCAATACACGTGTGTGGCTGACCATCAACCACTTACACTATCACTTTTACCACTAATCTGCAGGGCCGTAACCACTGTTTTAGTTTTTGTGGTGTCCGGGAAGGGGACATTTTTTTGAAAGTTGAAGCTCATTCACTGCATTTCTATACAATTAAAGAATGTCAAAATGTGATTTGGAGAACAGAAAAAAAGAACAGAAAAAATTATCAACTGGGCTGCTGTAGGTTCATTCACCTCAGTCCATCTACAAACACATCAAATCTTAACTTTATTCGTCACATGCTCCGAATACAACAGGTGTAGTAGACCTTACCTTGAAATGCTTACTTACAAGCCCCTCACCCACAATGCAGTTCAAGAAATAGTCAAGAAAATATTTACTAAATAAACTAAAGGAAAAAATACAATAAAAGTAACACAATAAAATAACAATAACAAGGTTAAATATAGGGGGTACTGGTACAGAGTCAGTGTGTTAGTCGAGGTAATTTGTACGTGTAGGTAGGGGTGAAGTGACTATGCATAGATAATAAACAGCCTGTTAGCTATGCAGTTGAAAGGGGGAAATGTGATAAACGTAGCATCAGCTGCTGCTCAGTCAGTTGTAATGATGAATTGCTCATCAACTCTTTACATAGATCTCTCCTTTCTCAAATTACATAGCGTTCACATTTTATTACCAGTCATTACTAATCAAGCACTGCACAAACAGACATCAATGGAGCACACAGATTTATCACATTAATATGAATTATTAGAATATTACTTACTATTCTGTATTAATATCAGTGAAGTCCTTACTTGTTTGATAAGAGTAGTACAGATTTTCTCAGGGGTCCTAACATGGGCTCCGACCCCAAGTTTGGGAACCACTGTACTAACCTCTCTCTGCTTGCTTCCTCTGTCTCTCTCTGTCTGTCTCCTCTTCTTCCTCCTCGGCAGTGGAGATTTGTGGAGAAAAAAATTAACAAAAAAATAAATAAAAAGTGGGATGCATTACACAACACAACACTAAACAGCCATACCAACACCTTACCGCCGCTACACCTGGCTATCAGCAGAGCCTTGTCTGGCAGCCAAACAGTTCATTCAGCCTCATTTACTGCCTTTAAAAAAACATAGCTGATATGGCTGACTAACTTAAACAAATGTGCTTTCTACTGACAACTATGGCATAAGGGAACGATGAGCGGATAAGAGGCAATCCGTAATTTTGATGAAGACATTAATTAGCGAGCTAAAACGGACGTAGTCAATATAACTATTTGTTTAGCACTTTTGAAATGTAGTGTCCCCATGAGTGACAGAACACTGAGCACTGAGAACACTGAGCCAATCACTGCGCAATGCTCTGCCCCACCACCACAGAAAGCACTGAGCTAAACTGAAACACCTGCATTTTGGAGCTCCCTTCTCAAGAACACAACAAAGAAACAATGTTTGTATGCAGCTTTATTAACTCAATGATATATATTGTACATTGTTTGCAAACTGACATGTGACATGTATTAATGCCAAAATAACTTGCAAAACAGACAAACCCCCCACCCAAAAAATGTTTCATAAAAAAAATAAAAATAAAATATTGTGCTAAAAATGTTGAAGAGCTCCACCTGGCTCCTGCTCCACGGTGCATTGCAGCCTGCCTCAGCCTCAACGCTGAGCACCACATCTGTGTCTGTCTTAATAGCCTACCCCCATAAAGCAAAGTTATTATGAGAACTTAGTAGCCTATTTTATGCCCCTGCTGAGGTAGGCTTCGTTTAATGTTAGCTTCTTACTTCATCCTTCTAGCTGGCTAAGTAATACTAGCCAATGTTAATGCAATAGAAGTCTCTGCTGGCAGCTAGCCACCTAACTGACTGACATATAAGCGACTATTTACCAGTTGTGCACTCATTCTCTGTTGACATGTCAGGAATTGCCGGACGGTTTTAAAATGGCCATTTGTCCGGCATCTCGCAAACACTCGGTGTCAGCAACGTCTCTAGTTGCTTAATTGAGCCGACTCCAAGCTGGGGTAGTTCGTTTCACTTCTCAGGCCCTAGGGCCTCGGCTGCAAGAGGGCGGAGTTAGCTGTTTGAGTGTTAGGCCGATACCCACTCATTATCAAATTCCAGAAAAGAGCCATTAAATTCTACAACCACCTAAAAGGAAGCGATTCCCAAACCTTCCGTAACAAAGCCATCACCTACAAAGAGATGAACCTGGAGAAGAGTCGCCTAAGCAAGCTGGTCTGGGCCTCTGTTCACAAACACAAACAGACCCCACAGAGCCCCAGGACAGCAACACAATTAGACCCAACCAAATCATGAGAAAACAAAAAGATAATTACTGACACATTGGAAAGAATTAACGAAAAAACAGAGCAAACTTGAATGCTATTTGGCCCTAAACAGAGAGTACACAGTGGCAGAATACCTGACCACTCTGACTGTCCCAATCTTACGGAAAGCTTTGACTATGTACAGACTTAGTGAGCATAGCCTTGCTATTGAGAAGGGAAGACGGGCTATGTGCACATTGCACACAAAATGAGGTGGAAACTGAGCTGCACTTCCTAACCTCCTATGACCATATCAGAGACACATATTTCCCTCAGATTACACAGACCAACAAAGAATTAGAAAACAAATCCAATTTTGATAAACTCTCATATCTATTGGGTGAAATACCACAGCGTGCCATCACAGCAGCAAGATTTGTGACGTGTTGACACAAGAAAACAGTGAAGAACAAACACCATTGTATGTACAACCCATATTTATGTTTATTTATTTTCCCTTTGTACTTTTTTCTGAGCTTTGATCTACACTGGAAGCAATATTTACATGATGACCCGTAAATTGATCTTCTTTATTGTGTACAAAATGTATTTTTTCATGATAATATTTTTTTTTACAAATTAGAACAAACATTCTGTGTCCTCATATGTAGTTACGTCCCTGCTTCTCTCCTCTTCCTGTTTTCTGTGTGTGTGTCTGTTTGGTCTATGGAAATAATGTGTGAATTATATCCCTGTTTCCTACTGGTCATTTAGGTCTTCTAACCGGGGCGCTTGGACAGTTGTATCTATAATCTAAACCGGCACCTCTTTCAGAGACATGGTGGTTCTCTCTTTGACACTGGTTTTGGATTTTGTCCCCGACCACAATAGCTGCCATTTTCAGACCATTCTGGAACTTTTTGGGTTTATGACACAGCCCCTCTAGTAATTTAATAGGATCTCTATAATCCTAATCTTTATGACATCATCACATTCTGAACTCACCATGTCTCTATGACATTATCACATTGTTACCTACCTTACCAGTGTCATCGCGACATCATCATATTGTTATATCCCCAAGTGTAATTTATGATATAATCAATCCTGTGTCAACAAGGCAATTACAATAATGATAGTCAGAAACATTTCCATATTGTTGAACATAACAGAAAGGCTAGATGTTGTAATTTTAATATGCTTGCACATAAATTGATTTAGAAAGCATTACCACATGGTCTTCCAAATGAAAGCAAGGTAATCAAATCTTTGATCTGGCCAGTGACACGCCACGGTAGACAGTCACCAACAGCTCTCTAGGCAAATTCCAGGCAGGGTGGATATTACATGTAGATATTACCTGAATTACCTTGACACCGGTGACCCCGCACATTGACATTGACTCTGTACCGGTACCCCCTGTATATAGCCTCGCTATTGTTATTTACTGCTGCTCTTTAATTATTTCTTATTCTTATCTCTTACTTTTTTGGGGGGTATTTTCTTAAAACTGCATTGTTGGTTAAGAGCTTGTAAGTAAGCATTTCACTGTAAGGTCTACTACACCTGTTGTATTTGGCGCATGTGACAAATAAAATGTGATTTGAGAGAGAGAGAGAGAGAGACAGAGAGAGAGAGAGAGAGAGAGAGAGAGAGAGAGAGAGAGAGAGAGAGAGAGAGAGAGAGAGAGAGAGAGAGAGAGAGAGAGAGAGACAGAGAGACAGAAAAAGAGAGATAGAGACAGATGGAAAGAAAGAGAGAGAAAGAAAGAAAGAGAGATAGAGACAGATGGAAAGAGAGAGAGAGAGAGAGAGAGAGAGAGAGAGAGAGAGAAATAAAGATAGATAGACAGATGGAAAGAGAGAGAGAGAGAAAGAAAGAAAGAAAGACAGAGAGAGAAAGAAAGAAAGAGAGAGAGAGACAGAGAAAGAGAGATAGAGACAGATGGAAAGAGATAGAGAGAGAAAGAAAGAAAGTGTGTGCGTGTGCTTGTGGTATGTGTGTGTACATGACGTGCCTAATAGAATCTCATTGTGTTCTGTTGATGTGAGACTTTATGAGTTATTAAATCAGTTCAGAACCTTCCTAGAAGCACTGTTACATAACTATGGAGATGAGATAGCTATTTTGTTCATGTTTATATTCAGTACATTTACATGTGTTCTCTATGTGTTGTTTCACGTTCAGATGTTACAATAATGCACAATGTTTTGCTAGATTAGACTGTGGCTGAGATCAAAGCCTCTTAGAGAAGCTATTTGTGAATTCGGCAGCTCTCTGATACGAAAAGAGCAGAGAAAAGAGGGAGAGAAAGACTTCCTCACTCGCTGTAGGTCAGAATCTGCCTCCAAGGTCAAGGTTAGATGGAGTTTACAGACAATCCCACCTCTGTAGAGGGAAAGCTGGGGTGGTAAACTCAACTCCTGAGGGACAGAAGCAGTATTGCAGATTTTAATTATTTCCCTTGACTTACACACACACACACACACACACAATCTCATCTGCTTACATCAAATGTTGATGAAATTGCTTCAACTTTGTTTGGAGGAGATAGTGTTATAATGCACTTTATGTTTACCTTGAATACACCAGTACAATGTAGGAAGCATTGGCTCATTATCAAAAAAGTTGATCATAAGACTCCCACCAATAAAGTTGTGTCACAGCAAAGGTCAATGTCCCCAATGTGTTGCTTCTTGTGATCATTTCCACTTGTTTCTCATTAAAAAGTCTAGCTCAAGCTGTGGGTGTTGGTATTCAGAGCAGAACCTCCACGTATCGAGACAGGAATAAAAAAAATTCACCAAGTACTACGAAATGATGTATTCAGACCCTCCAGGATTTAGTGGGGATTTCTAGTGACATTTGCGGGCAAAAATGATTGATTTTGGTGTGACAAGTCTGACAATTTGGTAATTGTAATTGCAAGGTAATTTGCAATGAATTTGTTGCGAAAATGTATTGATGTGGTGTGATTGGTTGAAAATACAAGCCCTCTTTTTTGTACAGTGGTGGTGGGTCAGTTTTATGCAATAAATATTGCAATGATTTGACAATTTTATGCAGAAATAGTGTGGGGATTTTTAACACTTGCATGCCCTCACATAATATGCAGGAAGTTGTTGATTTTGTAGAAGGAATCCTGGAGGGAGAAATATTTTCACAACGTCTGTAAACGTTCAGTCTTTAAGCACAGAGTCGGTAGAAAGAGGTTACCAATAGAGATCTTTGTGCAGAGCTGTGCTGTGGTGGTAACACTCCCCACTCGAGATCAGGGTTCAATCCCAGCATTCACTGTTTCTCCCACTTGCTTGTGTCCCCACCTAATTTCCTTACTGTCTGCCTGAGTGTTAAAACACCTCAAATGTTTTCAAGCACCAAAAATAAAAAAGAAGTGTAGAGAGACGTGCTGCCAGTCAGACATGTCAGTTAAGATTTATCAAAGCGGCTAATACAAATGCGAGGGGATCACTGTGCTGTTAAAATATCACCAGAGGGATCAACGAGCAGACATCTATGTATCTGTCGTCTCATCCAGCTCCTATGTTTAGTGCACACACTGACTTTAGAGAGTCACCATGGCTGCGGTCCAAACCTTTAAAAGACTCACCCTCGTCTACTTACCCTCACCTTATGCCCTTGGAGGAATCCCTGTCACCATATTGGCGGGCGGTCCAAATTATTAGCCAAGCAAGGGAAGTTTACAACATAAGTCCCTCAGTTTTTCGTTGGCTTTGCGAGTGTACAATTATGTTCACTCCAGGACCTGAAACTCCCCATAATTCCATTCGTGACGATTGTACATCTGCTAAGAAAAGTCAGGGAAAACTTAAAAACAACATCAATGGAGAAGTCAGCATACAAGTGTAAGTAAAAACGAATGCAAATAAGTTCGAAATTTTGCTAGTATGTAAAAAGTAAATATGTTTTTGTTTGGTTAGCTTTTGGAAATTGTAGAAATAAAACATTTGACTTCTTTCAGAAGTTCCAGCTAGGCAGGCTAATGTTATTTATCTAATGAATTTACTAGCTATCATACATTAGGCGTATATTAATAATTATATATTTAGTATAAGTAGACATGCACTCATAATTGAATGTAGCGGATATAAAGCACACACAAGCTACTGAAAGTGGTGGCTGAAAACACAATCATGATGAACGAGTGACGAATTTCCCGGCCAAGGGTGGTCCATTTAAAAATCATTCCTTCCTTCCTCCCTCACCCCTTGCCCTGTAAGTGTATACTCGTCAGACGCCATGATACATCATCAGATGTGTCCACTTAATTTGAGGGCTGAGGGGATAGGGTGCGTCTTTTAAGTGTTTGGACCGCAGCCCATGTCTCCCCAAGGCCCTATTTATTACTAACCCTTTATGAGTGTATTAATCTCCTAATAGATCAATCTGTGGAACTCTTCAACTCAATCTGTTTTCTCATTTAGTCAGCCAATAATTGGTCAATGAATCTCTCTTTCTCCCCCTTACTCCTTCCTCACTCTGTCCTTCTGTCTTCTCTCCTTCTTCCCTTCCTCACTACCACCCAATGTCTCTCTCCTTCTTCCCTTCCTCACTACCACTCAATGTCTCTCTCCTTCTTCCCTTCCTCACTTCCACCCAATGTCTCTCTCCTTCTTCCCTCCCTCACTACCACCCAATGTCTTTCTCCTTCTTCCCTTCCTCACTACCTCCCAATGTCTCTCTCCTTCTTCCCTTCCTCACTACCTCCCAATGTCTCTCTCCTTCTTCCCTCCCTCACTACCACCCAATGTCTCTCTCCTTCTTCCCTTCCTCACTACCACCCAATGTCTCTCTCCTTCTTCCCTCCCTTACTACCTCCCAATGTCTCTCTCCTTCTTCCCTCCCTCACTACCACCCAATGTCTCTCTCCTTCTTCCCTCCCTCACTACCACCCAATGTCTCTCTCCTTCTTCCCTTCCTTACTACCACCCAATGTCTCTCTCCTTCTCTTTCTCTCTCCCGCTGCTCTTACCACACTTTCTCCTGCTCCCATTCTCCTCTCCCCCACTCCTCTCCCTCCCCTCCCCAGGTATCGTGTCGTTGATCTCCCTGGTGGTCCTTTCATATGACCGCTACAGTACCCTGACTGTGTACAACAAGCGTGGTCCCGACTACCGCAAGCCCCTGCTGGCCGTGGGGGGCTCCTGGCTGTACTCCCTGATCTGGACGGTGCCCCCCCTGCTAGGCTGGAGTAGCTACGACCTGGAGGGGGCCGGCACCAGTTGCTCCGTGTCCTGGACCCTGAGGACAGCTCAGTCCCATGCCTACATCATCTGTCTGTTCGTCTTCTGCCTGGGCCTGCCCATCGTCATCATGGTCTACTGCTACTGTCGGCTACTGTGGGCAGTCAAACAGGTGTGGGGGGGGGGGGGGGGGGGGGGGGGGACACAGATACTGTTGACTGATGGGAGGGAGGGAGAGAGACAGACACAGATGCGGAGAGAGTCAAGTATTGACATTGAGAAATGTACAATGTACTAAAAGAGAGACTGCGAGAAAACAAAATGTGTGTTTGTAGATACATTTTTAAAAATCTAATTTTATTGGTCACATACACATGGTTAGCAGATTATTGCCAGTGTAGCGAAATGCTGAGTTGTGAAAGAGTGAGTAATGCGTGTGTGTGTGTGTGTGTGTTAGAGAGCCCTCCAAATTGAATTGAATCTGGCTCACTATTGAGATCAATTTCAGCACTATACTCACTAAACTAAACCCTTATTGTGTTTTAATCAAGATTGGTGTGATCCATGCGCCTGCCCATTCAATTTATTCTTGGGGTCAATTAACTCCAAGATCACCCTGCTAGAACACCTAGTGAGTCTGGAGAAGGAGGTCGTGGGAATTAGGGCTGGGAATTGCCAGGAACCTCATGATACGATATTATCATAATACTAGGTGCTGATCCGGTTATGTATTGCGATTCTCCCGATTTATATATGTATTGCGATTCTCCCGATTTATAGATGTATTGCGATTCTCCCGATTTATATATGTATTGCGATTCTCCCGATTTATAGATGTATTGAGATTCTCCTGATTTATAGATGTATTGAGATTCTCCCGATTTATAGATGTATTGCGATTCTCCTGATTTATAGATGTATTGAGATTCTCCCGATTTATAGATGTATTGAGATTCTCCTGATTTATAGATGTATTGAGATTCTCCCGATTTATAGATGTATTGAGATTCTCCCGATTTATAGATGTATTGAGATTCTCCTGATTTATAGATGTATTGAGATTCTCCCGATTTATAGATGTATTGAGATTCTCCTGATTTATAGATGTATTGAGATTCTCCCGATTTATAGATGTATTGCGATTCTCCCGATTTATAGATGTATTGCGATTCTCCTGATTTATAGATGTATTGCGATTCTTACGATTCTATATGTATTGAGATTCGATACTGTGATTTCATTGCAATTTTATGTTACCAGAACATTGTTCATTATATGTCTTCTGTAGAGAGACAAGAGAAAACACGAGAAAATTAGTTTTGATCAGTAATGGAAATAAAGTGGTAACTTGTTGCTCGCTATTTAAAAAGATTTGGCACAGGTGCAGCCAACTAGCGCTAACTAACGCTACCCATAGCTGCAGGAAGTAGTTTGGGGGTGCTGTATATTTTATAGATTTTTATTGTATTTTCAAGGGGGGTGCTGAAAAAATATGTTTGCCCTCTCTACAGACGCTATATTGGGCTGCTAATACAGCACCATTAAAGGCCCAGTGCACTATTTTTTGTGAATTTTTTTAAATTTTATTAATACATAATTTTTGTATTCAGATTTTTCAGGGTTGGTGCAGCAACCGCAGAACCCCTACTTAACGCGGCAGTGAGAAAAAAATACAAATATTTTTTTTTATACAAATCAATACTTGGAGTCAAACTATCAATATAATATCATTCAAAATAATATTGCGATATGTAACTGTATCGATTTTTCCCCATCACTAATTTGAACCTTGTTATTTTATACTCCATTATCCTCCAACATCACATTTCTGGGGGATTAATGCTGCCTTAACAAGTGTTAAAGTAAAGCTGCTGCGCGTGTAAATATTGCCCCAGCCTCAGACATTGTCTGTAGTTGACGTGTGAGTGTTTGGGTTTGGATTAAGGGACCTTTCTCAGTGGAGGTTTGTACTGAAGAAGACTGTTAAACTGAAACGTCTGTGTATGCGATCCTGATGTCAACCCATCACACTTTAATGCCCTCAGATAGAGCCAGGGCCAGGAATGAGTGAATGAGGGGGTTAGCTGAGTGCTGTCTGGATTACCCAATACCAATCTGTTTTTAGTGGGACTCAGAGTCACGGACTCACAACCAGCAGCTTTCACAAAGCTCTAAATGTGTCTTGCTCACGCAATTACTGCACTGTGGGGCTCAATGGACAAATGAATTTGAGTCCGCAGCATTACTCAACAGCATCCCTATGGAGATCCAGGGTCATGGTCACCGCATGGTGTGAAGAACTGGCCAATCGATGCCGATACAGCTGTTCTGGTATTAGAGCTGTGTTTACATTACCCCTGGCCACTCATCCTGAATTTACTTTCGCTGCTTTATCGATCGTTCCCTACATAAATCTGAACCTGCCATCCTGTAAGTATTTTGAGCTGACGTCAAAATGACGCGTTTCATGATTTCTGTAGGCCAGCTCTGGCCGAAACCCATCGGTTTCTGGCACCAATCAGAACGGTCAGAATGTGTTTGCATTCTCAAAGAGTCAGGGAGGAGAGCAAATCAAGTCTTGCTATTGGTTATCATTTTGAGGTTCCGTTAGCGAAGCATCACTGATCAATGATTTGGAGGAAACTAAACCATAGTCGTTCTCCCATCATGTCACCCTTTTACCTTTGCTACTGTTTCGGCCTAATGGAGGTTTTTGGGACAGTAGCCTATTACGCCCAGTCTCATGTATGTGACCAATACAATTTGATTTAAATTGTTAGATAACAAAAGTATGCTGTGACGATGAAAGTATAAAACTATTGACTGTAAAAGTCCATTTATACAGCTTGAGTCATGACGGGAGGTCCAAGGCAGGCTGGATTCATTTGATGCAGGGAGGTACCAGGGAATCTGGTCATAAATGGCCACTTTATGTTAGTGTTTCCTTTATTTTGGTTGTTGTGTGATGATTAAACCTGAACGCCTTAGGCATTAGCTCAATACATGAACACACTGGGTTTGAACGCCAGGCTCGTCAGTCACAAGGGGTCTGTTTATGGTCATGTTCTCACTCTCAGTTGAACGGTGAACAGGATGGAGAGAGTGTGGCGGTGCTTTAATCCTCTAAAATGGAAAAAGGAGAATAGAATCTCTCTCTCTGATGTCCCTTTCGTTATTTGGGCTGACACGGAGACTGGGGAGATGGATGGAGAGTCAGGCATTCCATTGCTGAAATGGGAGGTTAGCAGCACAGAACGGATGGATTGATTATCACTGTCTCTCTGTGGGTTAGGAGAGAAGCCCTCAGGCAGAACAATGAGCATACTGCAGGGACAGAGCACAACCAGAGAGAGGGAGAGTAGGAGGGAGGGGAGCTGTCAGCGTGAGATAGTTAAAGAGATATTAGCTCTGAACAGATTGTGTGTTTATCCCCCGGGGACTCTGTCGTGTCTAAAGGGACATCTATTAAACTCTAACCTCTATCACCACCATGCTGTTTCAGCACACACACACACACACACACACACGCCCTCTTCCCTCCCTATCATCATACTATTCCCTCCCAAATATTTACACATTTATCAAACGTATTAGAGTCCCGAGCCTTACATTAGGTGTGTGTGTGTGTGTGGTGTCCAGAGGATTGACAATAACAAATACAGAAAACAGCAAATGTCTATTTGGACAAAATACTATTTTAGTCTCTCCCTGGGGTGAAAACACATTATCTCCTCTTCTCTGCTGTTATTTCTCCTTCTCTTCTCTTTCTCCTCTCTCCTTTTCTCCTTCTCCCTCCTCCTTTTCTCTCCTCCTCTTCTCTCTCGGCTTCCCTCCTCTTCTGCTGTTCTCTCTCCTCCTCTTCTCTCTCCTCTCCTTCTCTACCCTCCTCTTCTCCACTCCTCTCTCCTCTTCCCCTCCTCTTCTCTCTCCCCTTTTATCTCCCTCTCTCCCCTCCTCCTCTCCCCTCCCCACTCACTCTCTCCTTCTCTCCTCACTCACACTGTCATTTCATCTCTCCTGTCTCTAGGTGGGTAAGATCCGTAAGACTGCGGCACGGCGGAGAGAGCACCACATCCTGTTTATGGTGCTGACCACAGTGGTGTGTTATATACTGTGCTGGATGCCCTATGGCGTGGTGGCCATGATGGCCACATTCGGCCGGCCCGGCATCATCACCCCCGTGGCCGCCGTGGTACCCTCCCTCCTGGCCAAGAGTAGCACCGTCATCAACCCCATCATCTACATCCTCATGAACAAACAGGTGAGGCAGCAGGGGGGTGTTTGTGGAGGGGGGGGGGGGGGGGGGGGATGTAGTGTGTATTGGATGGTGCTTGTTAGTGTGTGTGTGTGTGTTTTGTCGGTAATCTAAGGCCGAGATTCAATCCGATCTCGCATTGTTAAGAATGTGTCTTTTAAAGGCAGGGTTCCTGAATGCATTTACGCTAAACACTGAGATGCCGGCTCAAAAGTCGTGTTGTGACAGCACTCCAAGGATGGAATCCTGGCCTACGTCTTTATAACTCCAGACTAATCCTTTGTACATGTAAAATGTCTTTATTTACATGGTAAAAAATAACAATGAATTAACAACAATTGAATTTTATACCAACAGTCAACTTAAATACCTGTAATGACAAATCAAAAGGACCGTTTTAGTCATAACAACAGGCTGAAAATGAAATGTGCTTTTCAATAACACTTTGGTCATGATGAATCCCACACTCTCTCTCTCCCCCTCTCCTCTCAGCCTTTGCTCAAAGCCCTCTTGGAAATCTCAGAGGACTACTTACAAGTCGTCCAACTTAAAAAACGTGAAATGTTTCCATTTTAAAGGCAGTGTTGTGGCACTGTGAATCTCCACCCTACAGAAAAGGATGCGAGTGAGAGAGATATCAAAAAACATACTGTGGAGGAGGAATCAAGTTAAGCAATGACCTCCAAAACAAACTCTTTCTCTGTTGTCTGGCATGCCAGTCCATACAGAGATGTCTGGCATGCCAGTCCATACAGAGATGACTGGCATGCCAGTCCATACAGAGATGTCTGGCATGCCAGTCCATACAGAGATGTTGGTTGTCTTTATCCCCCTAAACACCTGCTAGAAGACAAACATAGCCCCCTTCCACCCAACCACCTACCTGCATCAGCAAGTAAACGTTAAATAAATAAATAATTGGGAACAGTATCAAGATTCCACTACCGTTGCCAAAGGCATTGCATTTGATCAAGGAGTGCTTCTACAGAACATATGAAGATGCTAATAATAGCTGCTCTCGTTTCCAGCTGCATGGAATTTCCCTACGCACACAATATACACAGCGCCAGTAGAAATATTGGACATTTTTCCAGCATGGTCTTTTTTTAAAACTTGGAGCTCTAAAGACTAAATTACAGTTAAGTACAGTCAATTACAGAACAGTAAAGTACAGTATACATGGAGAATTTAAACCTCATAGCCCTGCTCCGGTTAGACTTGCATGCTCTGTCCATTGGAATATAAACAAAGTTATTACAAATGAATTTCATATTTTTTTGCACCATCACTGTGTCACAATCACAAGCGTAACAGTTACAATTAGTTAGGGTTGCAATGCTACCGGTAATTTACCAAACTTACTGGATCTTTAGTCATTTTGGTAATTAACAGAAAATATGACAATCGTAACTTTGGTAGTTTATACCATGTAAAAATTTATTCATATATAGCATTCATTTATTATATCTGTGTCTATATCATCCATGAGGTTCTAGTAGATAGACCAGATGGTTCAAGAGAAAATAGCCCAATTCATGAAAAAAAAGCATCTAAGCAACAAGGGAATTATCTTAAATTAACTGCAACTCTTCCATTTATTGACTTTTTACACAATTGCCACCAGTTTGACACCAAAACATGAACAAATACGTGTAAAAAACTAAAAAGGAAACTTCATGCTAAAAGCCTCATATTAAAACACCAGTGGTATTCACCAAGTTGATGGTTTATAATTAGGATCATGTTTTACAGCTGTCATCATTTTGAAAAATATCTTATTTCATTATTTTAGATATTTTACATGTGATAAGGCCACACAGAGGGCCAGAGATAATTACAGACACCCATGATTTTCTGAAGTACCCAAATGGGCCACTAGATATCTTGTGACAGAGTACATAAAATCTTTTTATTAAGATACCAAATTCTGGTATTTTACTGGAAAACTTCAAAAGATTCCAGTAATGCACCCTCCCCTTGTAACCATAGTTACAGTTGATGATTTGTAAACATCAATAATAAACAACGCATGGAGATGAATCAGAGATGATACTTCTGATATACTGTGTGTAAGAGACTCTTCCAGCCTTGTTTCACTCAGTTAGATCTCTCAGTGAGAGGTTGGCCCTAGGCGATCATACGACACAGCGGTGTGTCTGGCTCCTCAAAGCCAATATTTTCTTTCCATCAGGTGTGATATTTTGCTTGCCTGGGGTGCCGGTGTAACAGTTATTCGGAACCACGCTTGCGTGCTGAGTAACCTTGCCTGAGACCTGAACTTGCGTTAGCTCCCCGAACTACTGCCAAGGCTTTATTTATTTTTATTTAACCTTTATTTCTACAGGGAGTTCCATTGAATACAAAGGACTCTATCCAAGGGAGCCCTGCATGAACACAATTTATAAAAAATGTACAACATTCAATGTAATAAGAACATACAATACTACAAGAAATTCAAAAAATTGCAAAGAGCCATCAGAGTTCCCCTCATACCGACACAGCCTTCACATCACAGATTTAAAACAGCTCTAACTCTAAATGGTATTCCTGTTCGGTCTCTCTTCTATCACCTGAATACAACCACAGTTGCCTCGGTTTATCCCAAGCAGCGTTTGTTTGCCATGTGTAGAACTGAATCAATTCCTTTATGCAACCCTAGTTAAGCATGGTTCCTGGAGCAAGGGCATAGCAACACGATACAGAATAACAAACGCTAACACACATCTCTTATTTGCATTATGTCACTGACTGCCAATATCAACCCTTCCATGTTTCCCCTGGCCAGGGAATGGTCACTAGCTGGCCGCTACAGAGAGAACTACAGTGACAAATAGGTTAGATGGACAAGTACATGATCTGTTTGTTTTCATTGGGTCAGCTGGGGATAAAGGTGAGGCTTAGTAGTTGTAAGCGGATTTGTGGTTGGAAACAACTGAGCCTCCATTGTCCATTCCAGCATGGCCAGATATTGATCCTACAGAACAAACTATTAGACTAGGTCTCTGAGAAATCCCCCATCTCCTTTCCTTTCCTTTCCTTTCCTTTC
The DNA here is from genome assembly GCF_045791955.1 of Oncorhynchus clarkii lewisi. Classification (NCBI taxonomy): domain Eukaryota; kingdom Metazoa; phylum Chordata; class Actinopteri; order Salmoniformes; family Salmonidae; genus Oncorhynchus; species Oncorhynchus clarkii. The sequence goes on from NC_092149.1 coordinate 78,438,505, forward strand.
CTTTCCTTTCACACACACACACACACACACACACACACACACACACACACACACACACACACACACACACACACACACACACACACACACACACACACACACACACACACACACACACACACACACACACACACACACACACACACACACACACGCTAGCTGAAATATACTGTAGGCAAGTCTGGCACAGAGTCAGGGTAAATAACAAAGCCATTAAAAGACAAAGTGAGTCTGGAGATATTACTGCTTGAAATCCCTGCCACGATAAGAAACGTCCTCCGGCAACGCACCAGGGCAGGCTACTGCAAGCTCAGGCAAAATAGTCATTTCAGACCAATATTGGAGTATTGAGTCAAAATGACAACGGTGAAGACATAATGAACGATAGTCTCAAGGTAGAACTAGACTACGCTCTGCTGTATGCCTGGGAGGCAGTCTAGCTACTGAACCCTGCAGACTGAAACCCTCATTCTCTTGACTCCATCAAATGGCACACAGTCAGGGTAGTGCTCGTAGAGAGAAGTGCCCTAAGGAGAGGTTTGATTACATTCAAAGTGACAGGTCAATCAGCGCAGTAGCTACAGCTGCTTTTAAAGAGACGTCAGATTGCCTTTTGGCATGGGGTGGACACTGGACAGTATGGGAGTTTGACTAGTGATCTCCTACTCGCCACTAACAAAACACAGGACGGTTTGAGCTATGGGCTGATTAGCAGGCTTCTTTAAATCTCAGCTATTAAACAATGAAATAAGCAACAACAAGTGCAACAATGACACTGCAGTTAAATAGATGGCATATGTGAATAATCACTCTGAGGGTGTTTTGAAAGGCAACCCAGTGTTCTTTTGGCCACTAGGCACAGGGTTATAGCTGTTTTGAGAACATTTTGTGAGTCCCTTCTCTTACCCCCAGCCTCTCATCATTTGGTGTACTGGATTAAACCTAAGAATGGGCATCCAATGTTTTTTTCCAGGGTTTGGTACCCAACTACCCACCAGACTTGCCTTTGAAGTGGCAGCCTGTCATTAGCCAGTCTTAAAGTGCTAAGTGGGGAGTGTGACAATCTGTTTATTGGCAACTGGTCCGGTGGGGTCAAGCTTGGTGATTGGACAAGAGAGTAACATAAAGCGCAGTAGCAGCAAACAACACTCAAAATCATTGACAACAACAAATAAGAATAGAAAATAACATTTAAGGAATGTCAAATACAGCAAAATGTGACAGTTGTAGATCAAAAACAATGTACCTCCATCTTGGTTAGATAATACTTAGAAGGCGAAAAGGGTTTGGTGTAGTTCCAGTGTGCCTGTATGTACAGTGTACAGGTGTGTGTTGTGTATGTGTTGACTTTGAGGTACATTTCCAATACAACTTCAGGTGTGTTACATGTTGTCGGAAGTGTGGCTGGTGGACGCAGAGTTTGTACCTTTTCAAAAGTGTGTGTTCGATATGGACGTGTGTGAGACATTCAGTGCGGACCACTGCTCATTTTCTTAAACATTAATTTACCACCCCATGAGAGTCATAACCCACCATTAAAAAACACAAACACCCACCATTAAAAAAACCGTGGACTGTCCTTTTAAGAAAGAAGAGCAACCAGAGCTCTGGAGCAACAACGCTTCACAACAGCAAAAAACATCCAAATATATCAAAAACGTTTCTCTATCTAAAAACACTTTTCTATTGCTACCCTAGACAGCTCTTCTCTCTTCCGGCTCAGCAATGGCAGAGATAGAGGTGGTCATATTGGGCATGTCTTGGGCTTGTTAACCCTCTGAAGAGGGTTGAAAAGTAGCTGATTGAATGTAATCTGATTACAACAACTGGTAACTGTAATCAGTTACGTTACCAGCAAAAATACTATCATCAGATTGCAGATACTTTTGAAAAACTAGCTCATTACTTTTTGGATTACTTTTAAAATTAGAAAGGATGTTTGCGAAAAAATACATTATGACACCTTTCTGTTTTCTCAGTGACATTCAATTAAGCATTAAAAAAAAGGGGCAAGGTTAAGTTTGTTCCACCTGAGCAAGTCTGACCACAAGTCAGAGACCACTATGATGACACACCAAATGATGACCACCAATCAAAGACCACTATGATGACACACCAAATGATGACCACCAATCAAAGACCACTATGATGACACACCAAATGATGACCACCAATCAGAGACCACTATGATGACACACCAAATGATGACCACCAATCAAAGACCACTATGATGACACACCAAATGATGACCACCAATCAGAGACCACTATGATGACACACCAAATGCATTTGATGGATCTTTTTGTCTTCTACGTAATCCAAAAGTAACTGAGCGTAATCAGATTAGGTTACGGAGTTTGGGTAATCCAAAAATTACATTACCGATTACAATTTTGGACAGGTAACTAGTAACTGTAGTTGATTACATTTAGAAAGTAGCCTACCCAACCCTGCCTCTGAGGAAGGCAAGGTTTTGACCGATGTGGGTTCTGTTGATAAATCCTGATTTATGTAGTTAGACTAGAGCTGTACCCTTCAGTTTGATCCCATCCCACACAGAGGGGCTATGGCTTAGGTTCTCCACTGTTCTAAGTGGTTCTACATGGTTGCCTCTGGATTCCCCCTAAGGTCAGAGTCCAGAGGGTTCTTATTGCACCGTTTTCCCTTAGACGCGTGGAGTCATGGTGGTTCCATGTTAGGCTTTCTAGTTCAGAGTTCACAGTTGACGGTGTTGAAGCCGGGGAGGGTGACACGGCCCTTCCTCTTCAGGTCTCTCACAGGGCCTGTGTTGATGCGCTGCACCAGACTCTTCTCATAGAGCAGGGGGTGGTACGCCCCCAGGGTGCATGCAGCGTCGTAGTAGCGCTCGTGGTAGTGGCACAGGTCTGTCTGCCGCAGCGAGGGGATGTACTCGTACACATGGACCTCTTCGCACAGCGCCATCATCAGGAGGATGCCTGTAATTACAACGACAGGGCAGAGCATGAGGGGTTAGATATTCTAGCATACACACAGTTACATATTCCACGGAACACAATCCATTAAGCTTTCCCAACATTTTGTTTTGATCGACTGAAAGTCATCTGTTCTTTAGACGAATCGATTGGTAGGAATTTTAAAACGTGCATTTTTACATACATAAACATTAATAAAATCAACTATATATGTATTGAGCTTGTTTGATGCTTTAAGCGCACTGTTAGATGAAATGAGACAAATGACTCAAGAGGGAGCCAAAGATCAAGATAAGCAGAAGAAAAAAACCTAACCAGACTATCCTCCTCCTGCTCCTATTGGCTTTCACAGATTCTGCCTTCATTCTCCTGAAGTTGTCGGTTATAGGCTGCATGAGGAGTCAGCAACCTTTCTCACCTGGAATGCCAATTTATCTTACCATTTCTACCTTCCTGCGTGCCAGTTGTGGCACATTTTCATGGAACAGTTTCATTTAATTTATAATAATGCCTTGGTATCTCATATTCATTGTCATGAAAATGAATGAAAATTATACAAACCTAAAAAGTAACGTATTGCCAACTATGTATAAATAGCCAATAAAGCCAACAAATAAAAACATTGCAGACTGCAGATAGAAAATATCCTGATAAAAATAAATATCCTCTAAAATCACATTGGCTACACATGGCCTGTCTGCAACGAACATTGTATCAACTATTAACTTGGGTCTGGCCTAAAGCTGGTGCTAGCTAATTTATATTCTGGGCCCTCAGTTTCCTGAGCCAGTGAGCTCGTTACAGACACAGCTGTAGGCTATTTGCGCAAGGGAAAGAGGTCATCAGGGGCCTGTTCTATGTTTCCACTGGATCAGTGCATGACATTTTTCTCTTTCATGCTGAGTGGTTATTGAAAGGGAGAGAGCTGGAAGGATGTTTCAAATACATTGAGGAACTGTTGTCATTCTCAATGGATGTAAAAACAGACTTTGAGAAGCTCCACAGCTCATTAGTGGTGGTGCGTTAAGCCAATCAGAAACATCATCAGATCCTCAAATGGACACTATAGGTTTACTTCTATGCATAATCAGGGGCGTGTCCTTACTCAACAGAAGCGCTTCAAACAAAAGACAATGACTAAATTGACAAAGCTTGTAAATGGAATGAAATAAACCAAAACTTGTTTCTCACAAGTGTAGCATAGGTTGTGCACTCTGAAAAACAATGTGTCCCCTCGGACAACAAGAACAGTAAAATACCGGAATAATAATACATTGAATGCATTAACAGAAATGACTGTAACCAAACAAACATTGTAGATTAGAAATTATAGGAATTAAGTCAAAAGTTTGGGCACACCTACTCATTCAAGGGGTTTTCTTTCTTCTTTTACTATTTTCTACATGTAGCAGCAGTAACTCTGGGTCGAAGTTCTTGACATTTTCCGTATTGATTGACCTTCATGTCTTAAAGTAATGATGGACTCTTGTTTTCTTTGCTTATTTGAGCTGTTCTTGCCATAATATAGACTTGGTCTTTTACCAAATAGGGCTATCTTCTGTATACCACTAATCACTGAGCCAACTGATTAGCTCAAACGCATTAAGAAGGAAAGGAATTCCACTTTTAACAAGGTTAATTGAAATGCATTCCAGGTGACTACCTAATGAAGCTGGTTGATAGAATGCCAAGATTGCGCAAAGCTGTCATCAAGGCAAAGGGTGGATATTTGAAGAATCTCAAATATAAAATCTATTTTGATTTGTTTTAACACTTTTTTGGTTACTACATGATTCCGCATGTGTTATTTCATAGTTTTGATGTCTTCACTATTATTCTACAATGTAGTAAAAATAAAAGAACACCTACTTATTCAAGGGGTTTTCTAAAACTTTTGACCGGTAGTGTATATATACATATATATATAGAGACTAGAGACTAGAGTCTGGATACCCCCAAATCCATCCCCGTTTTCACACTCCTTAGTTAATCATTTTCTCTAAATCTAAATGCAAAGATTCCAGCCAATGTTTTAAGTAGGCGAAACTGTCATTGTCACTTTCACAAGATTTGTAGTAATCTGACATTTTAATTATCATCAAAACCAACGTAATAGCGAAGGAGTGTCTTTGATTTGATGGCCTGCACATTAGAGTTCGGCGCCACACAACCGTTGGACCCAATGAGGTGTTTCTGTGCATGAGCTTAGCTAGCTAAAGTCGCCATGACGTCGCCTACAAGTGTGATCTGGGAATTCTGTTGGAGAAGCAGTTTCTGCCTGTCTTCACACTGTACTGTCTTTGATGCTATACTGCTGATGCAGTGAGGTCCGTAGAGGGGCCTTTCCTATCCGCCTACCTCATTTCCTGTTTAGCTTTGAGACATCAGAGAGAAATGTGACAGGTCAAACTCAGGGAACGGATACATTTGTCCAACCTCTCGTGGGAGACGGAACAAAGGTTACACCAACTCACTCTGCGGGTGACCGTTCCACGACCTCTCTTGCTAGTGTGTGTTGTTGCTATAGACACAAAAAGGAGAAGGTCACCAAATAATCAAAGTGCAGATGAAGTGTTATTTGCCAAGAATAGAAGTGACATCATATCAGCACTCTGTTCATACAACCCAGAGAAATTGCATGATACAGGCCATAGAACCATCAGCTGCCATGGTAACATGGAACAATAGAACCATCAGCTGCCATGGTAACATGGAACAATAGAACCATCAGCTGCCATGGTAACATGGAACAATAGAAACATGGAGCACAAAGACAATGATAAAGGATCTCCATGTACGAGTCCTGGTTGGTTCATGCAACCAAAATGAGCAAAAAGAGAAGATGGATAATAGTTTTTTGCTTCTCATTGCTGTAGCAACAGCCTTCCCCTCCACCTCTTCCTTCTGTCCTGCTCACCTCACCCCCTTCTGCCATATCTGCCCTACCTGTTCCCCCCTCAAATCTCTCCCTCCCCACTAATGTCTCCTCCCTTCCTTAGTTCTACAGGTGTTTCCTGATCCTGTTCCGGTGTGAACGGCGCTCCACGGAGAACGGCCTCTCCTCCATGCCCTCCAAGACCACCGTCATCCAGCTCAACCGGCGTGTCTACAGCAACACGGTGGCGTGCACCGCCCAGGTCTCCACTGGTATCCACAACCATGGCTGCAGCACCCCGGCCACTGAGCGCAACAACCCTCCCGAGGTCACTTCCTGAGCAGGCACGCCGGGATGACCAACGGGGAAGAGTGAATGATGACCGTTGGATGATGATGCTAGCTAGCTAGCTGAGCGGTGTACTGTGCAAACCAATCGACCATCACAATGTGAACGCTCCGAGCCCTATGCATAAATACCCTCGGGGGTCTCTCCTCTGCTCGTGCCCAGCCACTTCGATTTGTTTACTGATCGCCGTGTTTACCTGTGCATGTGTGTATGTGGGAGAGAAATTGTCCATGTGTGTGCAAGAGAAAGTCAGGTTATGTGAGTGTATGGGGGATGGGGCGGAGGGTGTAATTTAGTGAGCATGTGTCCTGCATGCATAAGAGGAAGTGTGTGTATCTCTGTGTATGTGTGTGCATGTGTGTGTGTATGAATTCTGTGTGTGGCTATGAATTCTGTGTATGTGTGTGTATGAATTCTGTGTGTGTCAATTCTGTGTGTGTATGTATGAATTATGTGTACTGTATGTGTGTGAATGATGTGTGTGTGTATGAATTGTATGTGTGTGAGTATGAATTGTGTGTGTGTGTGTGTGAATTATGAGTGTGTGTGTGTGTATGAATTATCTGTGTGTGTATGGATTCTCTGTGTGTGTGTGTGTGTATGGACTCTGTGTATGTGTGTGTGTATGAATTAATGTGTGTGTGTGTGTGTGTATGGACTCTGTGTATGTGTGTGTGTGTATGGACTCTGTGTATGTGTGTGTGTGTGTGTATGTGTATGGACTCTGTGTATGTGTGTGTGTATGAATTAATGTGTGTGTGTGTGTGTGTGTGTGAATTATGAGTGTGTGTGTGTGTGTATGAATTATGTGTGTGTGTATGGATTCTCTGTGTGTGTGTGTGTGTGTGTGTGTGTATGGACTCTGTGTATGTGTGTGTGTGTATGGACTCTGTGTATGTGTGTGTGTATGAATTAATGTGTGTGTGTGTGAATTATGAGTGTGTGTGTGTGTGTATGAATTATGTGTGTGTGTATGGATTCTCTCTGTGTGTGTGTGTGTGTGTATGGACTCTGTGTGTGTATGGACTCTGTGTGTGTGTGTGTATGGACTCTGTATGTGTGTGTGTGTATGGACTCTGTGTGTGTGTGTGTATGGACTCTGTGTGTGTGTGTGTGTATGGACTGTGTGTGTGTGTGTGTGTGTGTGTGTATGGACTCTGTGTGTGTGTGTGTGTGTATGGACTCTGTGTGTGTGTGTGTGTGTGTGTGTGTATGGACTGTGTATGTGTGTGTGTGTATGAATTAATGTATGTGTGTGTGTGTATGGACTCTGTGTATGTGTGTGTGTGTATGAATTAATGTGTGTGTGTGTGTGTGTGTGTGTATGGACTCTGTGTATGTGTGTGTGTGTATGAATTAATGTGTGTGTGTGTGTGTGTGGACTCTGTATGTGTGTGTGTGTATGGACTCGGTGTGTGTGTGTGTATGGACTCTGTATGTGTGTGTGTGTATGGACTCTGTATGTGTGTGTGTGTATGGACTCTGTGTGTGTGTGTGTATGGACTCTGTGTGTGTGTGTGTGTATGAATTATGTGTGTGTGTGTGTGTGTGTATGGACTCTGTATGTGTGTGTGTGTATGGACTCTGTGTATGTGTGTGTGTGTATGGACTCTGTGTGTGTGTGTGTGTGTATGGACTCTGTGTATGTGTGTGTGTGTATGGACTCTGTGTATGTGTGTGTGTGTATGGACTCTGTATGTGTGTGTGTGTATGGACTCTGTGTATGTGTGTGTGTATGGACTCTGTGTATGTGTGTGTGTGTGTATGAATTAATGTGTGTGTGTGTACCATTTGATGTCACTCTGCTCTATTGACAGTCTGCTTGTCTTGGTGTAAATACCATCGCTCAACACACTGGCAAACCACAAAACACACAGCACTGCCCAAGTAAAAAGCTGTATCTCTGTAACATCCCCCCCCCCCCCCTCTCCCCACACACACACACTCCGACCCCACGCCTCGAACACACACACACTCCGACCCCAAGCCTCGAACACACACACACACACACACTCCGACCCCACGCCTCGAACACACACACACACACACACACACACACAGCCAGTGTGTTTCCCACTCCCAGCCTCCGTGCTGTCCGAACTGTGAAGACTGATGAGAGCGTTTGAGGCTGTGTCTCAGATTGCACCCTATTCCCCAAAGTAGCGACCACATAAGGCTCTGGAAAGAAGTGGAATAAGATGCAGCCATGGACTAAAGCTATGGGATATATTGGGTATGTTATATTGGGATACCCAGTAAAGAGATGGTAAAGGCTACAAAGACTGGAAGTTTATCAAGAGAACAAAGACTACTTTCTACAGGAAATAGATGAGTTCAGCTCAGAAGGATACTGGTGACTGCTACACTGGTGGCTGTGGGTGATCTGGCAGCTGCGGGAGATCTGGTGGGCGATCTGGTGACTGTGGGCGATCTGGTGACTGTGGGCGATCTGGTGACTGTGGGCGATCTGGTGACTGTGGGCGATCTGGTGACTGTGGGCGATCTGGTGACTGTGGGCGATCTGGTGACTGTGGGCGATCTGGTGACTGTGGGTGATCTTGAACTTTTCTATTGAGGAACTACATGGATTTCAAATACGGGGAACGGGACGTTGCCGGACCTGCCAGCATTTTGATTGGGGAGAATTGGCTTTCAATTCATGAATTAATGTGTGACGTTTGGGATGCCCCCCCCCCCCCCCGCCCCCTTCATGCAAACCTGTACAAAGAAAGTGCTGAATTCAGTCTCTCTGTGTTTGTGTGATTTGTTGTTTCACTGGTCTACTGAGCAATCCAAACTGACCAAATTACCTAAACAATATGTAATATCACACTACAATACACCACCACATCACTGGGGACAATAAAATCTTTGAGACATCGTTCCCCCCAAATGGGACTAAATGACTACCGTATAACTAAACAACACCCAAATCCCACCGCAACACAAAATACCGCCCTGTAACAGTAATGCATAATCTATTCAGAAATAACTGGTCTTGAGAGGTCGGGAGAAGGGGAGTCTGGGGAGTTACAGCAGAAGACACGTCAACTTCCTGTGGCTATTAAAAATGCACTGGAGTCTGCATTATCTACTCCACACACACCATTCAATTTAGACAATCAAGTGTAATTAAACTAAGTCAAAGAGAAATATGGAAGGCCAATCAATCAAGTGCTCATAAAGGACCAGCTCCTAGATGGCATCCAACAGTCTGTCTTCTGTTTACTCTGGTCAAATACTATGATTTAGCTGGTCCAGACTGTTTACTCTGGTCAAATACTATGATTTAGCTGGTCCAGACGGTTGACTCTTGTCAAATACTATGATTTAGCTGGTCCAGACTGTTTACTCTGGTCAAATACTATGATTTAGCTGGTCCAGACTGTTCACTCTGGTCAAATACTATGATTTAGCTGGTCCAGACTGTTCACACTGGTCAAATACTATGATTTAGCTGGTCCAGACTGTTTACTCTGGTCAAATACTATGATTTAGATGGTCCAGAGTGTTCACACTGGTCAAATACTATGATTTAGCTGGTCCAGACTGTTTACTCTGGTCAAATACTATGATTTAGATGGTCCAGAGTGTTCACACTGGTCAAATACTATGATTTAGCTGGTCCAGACGGTTTACTCTGGTCAAATACTATGATTTAGCAGGTTAAGGTGGTGGCTCAGGGGAATTAGAACAAACAGGATTCACGCACACACACACACACACACACACACACACACACACACACACACACACACACACACACACACACACACACACACACACACACACACACACACACACACACACACACACACACACACACACACACACACACACACACACACCTATTGTCATAATTGCTGTATCTAGGGCATAGAAAATTGCACATAATGCCAACTCCCCCCCACACACACACTTATGTTGTTGGCATGGCGACTGGACCCCGAGGTGACAGGAGGACTGTAATATATAATAATAATTACATTGTTCTGATGATGACATTCGCTAGATTTTAATAGCCCAATGAGTGGTGCTATAGGACGGATCCTGTATGGCTGTTTTATAATAATACAATAACATGACTCCAAGCACTCTATTACACAACATAGAGAGGTCGACTGGCCGCATCTCACACTCTCTAACGTTAACATTAGAACCACAGAGACGGCTTTATAGAACCCTTGTGTAAGTGTGTGATTTTGTGTGTGAGCGTAATGTGTGTATGCACATGCACTTGTACGTGTGTATGTGCGTGTATGCAATTGTCTCACCTATAAACCCAGAGGAGGGTGGGTTGGGCTGGATGGTCTCCTGGGTGTTGCCCTGGATCACATCCCAGAGATGCCACACATATTTGGGGTGTAGGACGTAGAAGGGCTGGGTGGGGTGGAGCCTCCGGTGCTCCACGTACGGACTGAACAGGTTATAGTCTGGACTGGCATACCACTGTTAGAGAGAGAGAGAGAGAGAGGGGGTAGAGAGGGGAGGGAGAGAGAGAGAGAGAGAGAGGGAGGGAGAGAGAGAGAGAGAGGGAGGGAGGGAGAAAGAGAAAGGAAAGCGGTTTGAGAGAGAGAGAGAGAGAGAGAGAGAGACAGAGAGACAGAGAGAAAGAGAGAGAGAGGGGTAGAGAAAGAGAGAGAGAGAGAGAGGGGAAAGAGAGAGGGAGGGAGAAAGAGAAAGGAAAGAGGTTTGTGAGAGAGAGAGAGACAGAGAGAGAGAGAGACAGAGAGAGAGAGAGACAGAGAGAGAGAGGGGGTAGAGAAAGAGAGAGAAAGAGAGAGAGAGAGAGGGGAACGAGAGAGGGAGGGAGAAAGAGAAAGGAAAGAGGTTTGAGAGGGAGACAGAGAGAGAGAGAGAGAGAGGAGGGTAATAGTTATAGTCTACTCTAGACTGACATGCCTAAGAAAAGAAGAGACAGACCGACACAGACAGACAGACAGCGAGAGAGGCAGAGACTGACAGACAAACACACAGAGACAGATAGTACTTTTCCTTCTGCAGTCATTTGCAGGAGAGTGTGTGTGTGTTGGAAGTCGGAAGTTTACATACACTTAGGTTGGAGTCATTAAACCTAGTTTTTCAACCACTCCATAAAGTTAGAGGTAAAAAACTACGGTTTTGAGTTATTAAAACTCGTTTTTCAACCACTCCACAAATTTCTTGTTAACAAACTATAGTTTTGGCAGGTCGGTTAGGACATCTACTTCGTGCATGACACAAGTCATTTTTCCAACAATTGTTTACAGACAGATTATTTCACTTCACTGTATCACAATTCCAGTCGGTCAGAAGTTTAAATACACTAAGTTGACTGCACCTTTAAAAACAGCTTGGAAAATTCCAGAAAAGGATGTCATGGCTTTAGAACCTTCTGATTAGAGGTCGACCGATTAATCGGAATGGACGATTAATTAGGGCTGATTTCAAGTTTTCATAACAATCGGAAATCAGTATTTATGGGCACCGATTTTGCCGATTTATTTATTTAAAAAAATAATAATAATAATACCTTTATTTAACTAGGCAAGTCAGTTAAGAACACATTCTTATTTCCAATGATGGCCTAGGAACGGTGGGTTAACGTTATATGGCTGCAGAGGCAGTATTGAGTAGCTTGGATGAAAGGTGCCCATATCAAACTCCTCAGTCATAGCTGCTAATATTTGCATATTATTATTAGTATTGGATAGAAAACACTGAAGTTTATAAAACTGTTTGAATTATGTCTGTGAGTATAACAGAACTCATATAGCAGGCAAAAACCTGAGAAATTCCACTTCCTGTTTTTTGTTTCTGGAGGTGGCAGATTTTCAACCAAGGTCTCATTAAAATTACAGCAAGATATGGATGAGTTTTCACTTCCTACGCCTTCCACTAGATGTCAGCAGTCAATAGAACTTTGTCTGATGACTCTAATGTGAAGGGGGGTTGATTGACACAGGAAATAGTCACCACAGCCATGAGTGGACCATGCTTTCACCAGGCGCATTCACAGGGGAAGGACCTGCGTTCCATCGCTCATCTGAAGTCATTCTAATTCTCCGGTTGGAACGTTGTTCAAGATATATGTAAACAACATTCTGAAGTCACAAAGCGCGTCCACTATAACGTGACAAAATGTCCAAAGGTTCTGTAACAGTCAGTAGTTTCTACTGACTGTTACAGAACCTTTGGACATTTTGTCATGTTATAGTGGACGCGCTTTGTGACTTTGGAATTGTTTACTAAACGCGCTAACCAAAGTAGCTAACAGACATTTTCGGACAAATCAAGCATTTATTGTGGACCTGGGATTCCTAGGACTGCATTCTGATGAAGTTCATCAAAGGTATGTATTTTCTGGTTTCTGTTGACTCCAACATGGCGGCTAATTTGGCTACTGTTCTGAGCTCCGTCTCAGATTATTGCGTGGGTTGCTTTTTCCGTCAAACTTTCTTGAAATCTGCATTAAGGAGAGGTATATCTCTAAGTCCATGTATATAACTTGTATTATCATCTACATTTATGATGAGTATTTCTGTTGAAACGATGTGGCTATGCAAAATCACTTGATGTTTTTGGAACTAGTGAATATAACGCGCCAATGTAAACTCAGATTTTTAAAAATATAAATATGAACTTTATCAAACAAAACATGCATGTATTGTGTAACATGAAGTCCTATGAGTGTCATCTGATGAAGATAATTCAAGGATAGTGATCTTTATTTCTGGTTTTTGTGAATGCTATATTTTGCTGGAAAATGGCTGTGCTTATTGTGGTTTGGTGGAGACCTAACCTAACCGTTTGTAAGGCGGCAGGGTAGCCTAGTGATTAGGGCGTTGGACTAGTAACCGGAAGGTTGCAAGTTCAAATCCCCAAGCTGACAAGGTACAAATCTGTTGTTCTGCCCCTGAACAGGCAGTTAACCCACTGTTCCTAGGCCGTCATTGAAAATAAGAATTTGTTCTTAACTGACTTGCCTAGTTAAATAAAGGTAAAATAAATAAAAAGTAGTGCTTTCGCTGCCTATTTGAAATCGGACACTTTGGTGGGATTTAAGAATTGTAATTCTGAGATTTATTTATGAGAATTATGAGATTTCTGTGGTTTGAATTTGGCGTCCTCTATTTTCACTGGTAGTTGTCATATCGATCCCGATATCGGGATTGCAGCCATAACAGGTTAACTGCCTTGTTCAGGGGCAGAATGACAGATTTTCACCTTGTCAGCTCGGGGGAACCAATCTTGCAACCGTACAGTTAAATAGTCCAATGCTCTAACCACCTGCCTCTCATTGCACTCCACGAGGAGCCTGCCTGTTACGTGAATGCAGTAGAAGCCAAGGTAAGTTGCTAGCTAGCATTAAAGTTATATTATAAAAAACAATCAATCAATCATAATCACTAGTTGTAACTACACATGGTTGATGATATTACTAGTTTATCTAGCGTGTCCTGCGTTGCATATAATCGATGCAACGCTGGGGGATGATTTAACAAAAGCGCATTTGCGAAAAAAGCACAATCGTTGGACGACTGTACCTAACCATAAACACCAATGCCTTTCTTAAAATCAATACACAGAAGTATATATTTTTAAACCTGCATATTTAGCTAAAAGAAATCCAAGTTAGCAGGCAATATTAACCAGGGGAAATTGTGTCACTTCTCTTGCACGCAGAGTCAGGGTATATGCAACAGTTTGGGCAGCCTGGCTCATTGCCAACTAATTTGCCAGAATTTTACATAATTATGACATAACATTGAAGGCTGTGCAATGTAACAAGAATATTTAGACTTAGCGATGTCACCCGTTAGATAAAATACCGAACTGGTCCTTATTTCACTGAAATAAACGTTTTGTTTTCGAAATTATAGTTTCCGGATTCGACCATATTAATGACCAAAGGCTCGTATTTATGTGTGTTATTATGTTATAATTAAGTCTATGATTTGATAGAGCAGTCTGACTGAGCGATGGTAGGCAGCAGCAGGCTCGTAAGAATTCATTCAAACAGCACTTTCGTGCGTTTTGCCAGCAGCTCTTCGCAAGCACATCGCTGTTTGGACTTCAAGCCTATCAGTCTAATGGCTGGTGTAACCAATGTGAAATGGCTAGCTAGTTAGCTGGGTGTGCGCTAATAGCGTTTCAAACGTCACTCGCTCTGAGACTTGGAGTAGTTATTCCCCTTGCTCTGCAAGGGCCGCGGCTTTTGTGGAGCGATGGGTAACGCTGCTTCGAGTGTGGCTGTTGTCGATGTGTTCCTGGTTCGAGCCCAGGTAGGGGCGAGGAAAGGGACGAAAGCTACACTGTTACACTGGCAATACTATAGTGCCTATAAGAACATCCAATAGTCAAAGTTATATGGAATACAAATGGTATAGAGAGAAATAGTCCTATAAATACTATATTTAACTACAACCTAAAACCTCTTACCTTGGAATATTGAAGTCTCATGTTAAAAGGAACCACCAACTTTCATATGTTCTGAGCAAGAAACTCAAATGTTAGCTTTTTTTACATGGCACATATTGCACTTTTACTTCTCCAACACTTTGTTTTTGCAGTATTTAAACCAAATTGAACATGTTTCATTATTTATTTGAGGCTAAATTGATTTTAAATGATGTATTCTATTAAGTTAATATAAGTGTTCATTCAGTATTGTTGTAATTGCCATTATTACAAGTACATTTTTTAAATTATTATTATTTTTTAAATCGGACGATTAATCGTTATCGGCTTTTTTGGTCCTCCAATAATCGGTATCGGAGTTGAAAAATCACAATCGGTCGACCTCTACTTCTGATAGGCTAATTGACATCATTTGAGTCAATTGGAGGTGTACCTGTGGATGTATGTCAAGGCCTACCTTCAAACTCAGTGCCTCTTTGCTAGACATCATGGGAAAATCAAAAGAAATCAGCCAAGACCTCAGAAAAAAATTGGAGACATCCACAAGTCTGGTTCATCCTTGGGAGCAGTTTCAAACTGCCTGAAGGTACTACGTTCATCTGTACAAACAATTGTATGCAAGTATAAACACCATGGGACCACGCAGCCGTCATACCGCTCAGGAAGGAGACGCGTTCTCTCTCCTAGAGAGAAAAAGTGCAAATCAATCCCAGAACAGCAGCAAATGACCTTGTGAAGATGCTGGAGGAAACAAGTACAAAAGTATCTATATCCACAGTAAAACGAGTCCTATATCGACATAACCTGAAAGGCCGCTCAGCAAGGAAGAAGCCACTGCTCCAAAACCGCCATATAAAAGCCAGACTACCGTTTGCAACTGCACATTGGGACAAAGATCTTACTTTTTGGAGAAATGTCCCCTGCTCTGATGAAACAAAAATAGAACTGTTTGGCCATAATGACCATCGTTATGTTTGGAGGAAAAAGGGGGAGGCTTGCAAGCCGAAGAACACCATCCCAACCTTGAAGCACGGGGTGGCAGCATCATGTTGTGGGGATGCTTTGCTGCAGTAGGGACTGGTGCACTTCAAAATAGAAGGCATCATGAGGCAGGAAAATATATATCAGTCAGGAAGTTAAAGCTTGGTCGCAAATGGGTCTTCCAAATGGACAATGACCGCAAGCATACTTCCAAAGTTGTGGCAAAATGGCTTATGGACAACAAAGTCAAGGTATTGGAGTGGCCATCATAAAGCCCATGACCTCAATTATATAGAAAATTTGTGGGCAGAACTGAAAAAGCCTGCAAGGAGGCCTTACAATCCTGACTCAGTTACACCAGCTCTCTCAGGAGGAATGGGCCAAAAGTCACCCAACTTATTGTGGGAAGCTTGTGGAAGGCTACACGAAACATTTGACCCAAGTGAAACAATTTAAAGGCAATGCTACCAAATACTAATTGAGTGTATGTAAACCTCTGACCCACTGGGAATGTAATGAAAGAAATAAAAGCTGAAATAAATCATTCTCTCTACTATTATTCTGACATTTCACATTCTTAAAATAAAAAGGTGATCCTAACTGATCTAAGACAGGGCATTTTTACTCAGATTAAATGTCAGGAATTGTGAAAACTGAGTTTAAATGTATTTGGCTAAGGTGTATGTACACTACCGACTTCAACACACACACACACACACACACACACACACACACACACACGTATAGGACCAGTCAACAAGTTTGGACACACCTACTCATTCAAGGGGTATTCTTTATTTTTTGTATTTTCTACATTGTAGAATAATAGTGAAGACATCAAAACTATGAAATAACACACATGGAATCATGTAGTAACCAAAAAAGTGTTAAACAAATCCAAATTTATTTGAGATTCTTCAAAGTAGCCACCCTTTGCATTGATGACAGCTTTGCACACTCTTGGCATTCTCTCAACCAGCTTCATAAGGTAGACACCTGGAATCCATTTAAATTATCAGGTGTGCCTTGTTAAAAGTTAATTTGTGGAATTTCTTTCATTCTTAATGCATTTTAGCCAATCAGTTGTGTTGTGACAAGGTAGGGGTGGTATACAGAAGACAGCCCTATTTGGTAAAATACCAAGTATTTTATGGCAAGAAAAGCTAAAATAAGCAAAGAGAAACGACAGTCCATCATTACTTTAAGACATGAAGGTCAGTCAAACTGGAACTTTTCAAGAACTGTGAAAGTTTCTTCAAATGCAGTCACAAAACCATCAAGCGCTATGATGAAGCTGGCTCTCATGAGGACCAACACAGGAAAGGAAGACTCACAGTTACCTCTGCTGCAGAGGATACATTCATTAGAGTTACCAGCCTCAGAAATTGCAGCCCAAATAAATACTTCAGAGTTCAAGTAACAGACACATCTCAACATCAACTGTTCATAGGACACTGCGTGTATCAGGCCTTCATGGTTGAATTGCTGCAAAAAAAAAACTACTAAAGGACACCAATAAGAAGAAGAGATGTGCTTGGGGCAAGAAACACGAGCAATGGACATTAGACTGTTGGAAATCTGTCCTTTGGTCTGATGAGTCTAAATTTGAGATGTTTGGTTCCAACCTCCGTGTCTTTGTGAGGCGCAGAGTAGGTGAACGGATGATCTCTGCATGTGTGGTTCCCACCGTGAAGCATGAAGGAGGAGGAGTTAAGGTTTGGGTGTGCTTTTTTAGGAACACTGTCAGTGATGTATTTTAGAATTCAAGGCACACTTAACCAGCATGGCTACCACAGCATTCTGCAGCGATACGCCGTCCCTTTTGGTTTGTGCTTAGTGGGACTATTATTTGTTTTTCGACAGGACAATGACCCAAAACACACCTCCAGGCTGTGTAAGGGCAGACCAAGAAGGAGAGTGATGGAGTATTGGATATCAGAGCGACGTCAACTTACCAGCACTACGACCAGGAATACGACCTTCCCTAGGCAGATCCTTTGTTCAAACGATCCAAGGAATTTGAACTGATTTCAGGGTCTGACCCAAAACAACGTCGCCGCAGAAGAGGTAGACGGAGTGGCCTTCTGGTCAGACTTCGGAGGCACGCACACCACCCACCGCTTCCGAGTATATTACTTGCTAACGCCCAGTCTCTAGATAACAAGGTAGATGAAATTAGAGCAAGGGTTGCTTTCCAGAGAGACATCTGGGATTGTCACATCCAAATATGACAGTGTAGTTATTCTCTCCGCAAGGCAATCAAACAATCGAAATGTCAGCATAAGGACAAAGTGGAGTCGCAATTCAACGGCTCAGATACGAGACGTATGTGGCAGGGTCTACAGACAATCAGGGATTACAAAAAGAAAACCAGCCAAAAGAAAATTGCCCGCTTTGAGGATAGCACAGTGCCACCGACACGGCCTGCTAACAAGGACTACCTACGTGAGTTAGACATGGCCGACGTGAGTAAAACATTTAAACGTGTCCTCAACGTCAACATTGAAGAGGTGACTCCGGGATGCTGGCCTTCTTGGCAGAGTTGCAAAGAAAAGCCATATCTCAGACTAGCCATTAAAAATTAAAGATTAAGATGGGCAAAAGAACACAGACACTGGACAGAGGAACTCTGAGCATCCCGGAGTCGCCTCTTCACTGTTGAAGTTGAAACTGATGTTTTGCGGGTACTATTTAATGAAGCTGCCAGTTGAGGACTTGTGAGGCCTCGGTTTCTCAAACTAGACAGTCTAATTGTACTTGTCCTCTTGCTCAGTTGTGCACCGGGGCCTCCCACTCCTCTTTCTATTCTGATTAGAGCCAGTGAAGGGAGTAGTACACAGCGTTGTATGAGAGCTTCAGTTTCTTGGCAATTTCTCGCATGGAATAGCCTTCATTTCTCAGTACAATAATAGACTGACGAGTTTCAGAAGAAAGTTCTTTATTTCTGGCCATTTTGAGTACTGTAATCATACCCACAAATGCTGATGCTCCAGATACTCAACTAGTCCAAAAGAAAGCCAGCTTTATTGCTTCTTTAATCAAAACAACAGTTTTCAGCTGTGCTAACATAATTGCAAAAGGGTTTTCTATTGGCTGATTTTTAATGGAATATCTACATAGGCGTACAGTTGCCAATTATCAGCAACCATCACTCCTGTGTTCAAATGGCACGTTGTGTTAGCCTTTAAAAATTATAAACTTGTATTAGCTATCAATTAGCCCAATTTGGAGCAGGGTGAAAAAACAGTTGTTACGAGGACTTTAGTGGTGTGAATAATGTTTAAACAAATTGTGGGCTGATAAGTGTTCATTAAATTAAGAAGGGCTGAGTGGTGAATGGCAGGCAGCTCTCATAGACAGAGAGAAGGAGAGAGACAGCACAGCGATGGAGAGAGACTGGGTCAGCAAGTTAACAGCTTGATGTCTGGGCTCTACTGAGGTAAAACTATTAAACACACACACTTCCTTGAAGGTAGTGTGTGTAGATCTGTGTGTTTGTTTTGCAACATTTCAGGCAACACCTGCTAACCGTCTCCACTTATGTTCTCACCTGTTTAATTAAACAGCGTATTAGTCTAACAGCCATTGTAAAATATATGAGAGAGAGAGAGAGAGAGAGAGAGAGAGAGAGAGAGAGAGAGAGAGAGAGAGAGAGAGAGAGAGAGAGAGAGAGAGAGAGAGAGAGAGAGAGAGAGAGAGAGAGAGAGAGAGAGAGAGAGAGAGAGAGAGAGAGAGAGAGAACAGCATGTCTCCTGAAGTGATGACATAACAAACAAGACCTAAGGACTAAATAATTCAAATCTATTAGAGGAGAGGGGAGAAATAGGGGGGGGGGGTGATTAACCTGCTGGACCCAGGAGTCCTATGAAGTCTATTAATCAGTGATCACCTCAGCTCAGAGAGAGGTAGGGATAAAGTGAGGGGGGGTACATGAAGAAAGAGGAGGATCAGAGAGAGGGGCTGATTGGTCCTGCGGCATAATAATCATGGAATAAAGAGAGGAGGTGACAGGAGGAGGTGGAAATGAGGAAAGGGAGACAGAGAAGGAGGGGAGAGGGAAAGAGAAGGAGGGGAGAGAGAAGGAGGGGAGAAGGAAAGAGAAGGAGGGGAGAGAGAAAGAAGGAGTGGAGAGAGAAAGAAGGTAGAGAAAGGGAGGGGAGAGTGAAGGAGGGGAGAGAGAGAGAAGGGGGAAACCTAAAACTAGCAGCCTTATGACTGTCAACATACATGTAGGTGGCGATAAAGAAGAAACCGTAAAATATATAAAAGAGAGGAAGAAGAGGTGGCAGAGGAGGGAAATAGGGAAGCAATGTGTCAGGAAAAGAAGAACAGAAAAAGAGGAGAAGAAAGAGGGGAATGGAGAGAGGAGAAAGGAGGAGGAGTGCGGGTTATAGAAAGTTGACATGTAATAATTAGAGTGTGTGGGTATATGATGTAGCAGTCTGTCCCTTCAGGCCGTGGGTTAGAGAGACCAACGAGGCTAACCTGTCCACGTGTGGTCTTTCACAACTACAGGTCCTCATTAACATTACTATCCGGCGATGACAGAGATGGCCGCCTCGCTTCTCGTTTCTAGTTTTTTTACGTGTTATTTCTTACATTGGTACCCCAGGTCATCTTAGGTTTCATTACATACAGTCGGGAGGAACTACTGGATATAAGAGCAACGTCAACTCACCATCAATAAGATCAGGAATACGCTGATCCTGTGTTTTGCCCACCACCCAGGACAATGGATCATATCCCAGCCGGGCGAACCAAAACAACGTCGCCGTAAAAGGGGCAGACGAAGCGGTCTTCTGGTCAGCAGACACATCGACGGCCCTGAACGAACTTAATTTGACTATGTAAACTGGAAACCACATATCCTGAGGCTGCATTCATTGTATCTGGGGATTTTAACAAGGCTAATCTGAAAACAAGACTCCATAAATTCTATCAGCATATTGATTGTGCTACCAGGGCTGGTAAAACCCTGGATCATTGTTATTCTAACTTCTGTGATGCATATAAGGCCCACCCCAGCCCTCCTTTTGGAAAAGCTGACCACAACTCCATTTTGTTGCTCCCAGCCTACAGACAGAGACTAAAACAGGAAGCTCCCGCTCTCAGGTCTGTTCAACGCTGGTCCGAACAATATGATTCCACACTTCAAGATTGCTTCGATCACGTGGATTGGGATATGTTCCACACTGCGTCAAACAACAACATTGACGAATAAGCTGATTCGGTGAGCGAGTTTATTAGCAAGTGCATCAGCGATGTCGTACCCACAGCAACTATTAAAACATTCCCAAACCAGAAACCGATTGATGGCAGCATTCGCACGAAACTGAAAGCGCAAACCACTGCTTTTAATCAGGGCAAGGTGACCGGAAACATAACCGAATACAAACAGTGTAACTATTCCCTCCGCAAGGCAATCAAACAAGCTAAGTGTCAGTATAGAGACAAAGTAGAGTCACAATTCAAAGGCTCAGACACAAGAAGTATGTGGCAGGGTCTACAGTCAAATATGGATTACAGAAAGAAAACCAGCCCAGTCGCGGACCAGGATGTCTTGCTCCCAGACAGATTAAACAACTTCTTTGCTCACTTTGAGGACAATACAGTGCCACTGACACGGCCCGCTACCAAAACCTGTGGACTCTCCTTCACTGCAGCCGACGTGAGTAAAACATTTAAACGTGTTAAACCTCGCAAGGCTGCAGGCCCCGACGGCATCCCCAGCCGCGTCCTCAGAGCTGGCTGGTGTGTCCTTATCCCAGTCTGCTGTTCCCACATGCTTCAAGAGGGCCACCATTGTTCCTGTTCCCAAGAAAGCTAAGGTAACTGAGCTAAACGACTATCGCCCCTAGCACTCACTTCCGTCATCATGAAGTGCTTTGAGAGACTAGTCAAGGACCATATCACCTCCACCCTACCTGACACCCTAGACCCACTCCAATTTGCTTACCGCCCCAATAGGTCCACAGACAACGCAATCGCAACCACACTGCACTCTGCCCTAACCCATCTGGACAAGAGGAATACCTATGTGAGAATGCTGTTCATCGCCTACAGCTCAGCATTTAACACCATAGTACCCTCCAAACTCATCATCAAGCTCGAGACCCTGGGTCTCGACCCCGCCCTGTGCAACTGGGTACTGGACTTCCTGACGGGCCGCCCACAGGTGGTGAGGGTAGGTAACAACATCTCCACCCCGCTGATCCTCAACACTGGGGCCCCACAGGGGGCCCCACAGTGTACCCACGACTGCGTGGCCATGCACGCCTCCAACTCAATCATCAAGTTTGCAGACGACACTACAGTGGTAGGGTTGATTACCAACAACGACGAGACGGCCTACAGGGAGGAGGTGAGGGCCCTCAGAGCATGGTGTTAGGAAAATAACCTCACACTCAACTTCAACTAAAACAAAGGAGATGATTGTAAACTTTAGGAAACAGCAGAGAGAGCACCCCCCTATCCACATCAACGGGACAGTAGTGGAGAGGGTAGAAAGTTAAGTTCTTCGGCGTACACATCACGGACAAACTGAATTGGTCCACCCACACAGACAGCGTGGTGAAGAAGGCGCAGCAGCGCCTCTTCAACCTCAGGAGGCTGGAGAAATTTGGTTTGTCACCAAAAGCACTCACAAACTTTTAGAGATGCACAATCGAGAGCATCCTGTCGGGCTGTATCACTGCCTGGTATGGCAACTGCTCCGCCCACAACTGTAAGGCTCTCCAGAGGGTAGTGAGGTCTGCACAACGAATCACTACCTGCCCTACACCACCCGATGTCACAGGAAGGCCATAAAGATCATCAAGGACAACAACCACCCGAGCCACTGCCTGTTCACCCCGCTATCATCCAGAAGGCGAGGTCAGTACAGGTGCATCAAAGCAGGAACCGAGAGACTGAAAAACAGCTTCTATCTCAAGGCCATCAGACTGTTAAACAGCCAAAACTAACATTGAGTGGCTGCTGCCAACATACTGTCTCAACTCCAGCCACTTTAATCATGGAAAAATTGATGTAAAAATGTATCACTGGCCACTTTAAATAATGCCACTTTTATGTTTACATACCCTACATTACTCATCTCATATGTATATACTGTACTCTATACCATCTACTGCATCTTGCCTATGCCGTTCTGCACCATCACTCATTCATATATCTTTATGTACATATTCTTTATCCCTTTACACTTGTGTGTATAAGGTAGTTGTTGTGGAATTGTTAGGTTAGATTACTCGTTGGATATTACTGCATAGTCGGAACTAGAAGCGCCAGCATTTCGCTACACTCGCATTAACATCTGCTAACCATGTGTATGTGACAAATAACATTTGATTTGTTTGATCGTAACCTTGGCCCATCCTCCACCCATTCAACAGGACTTTGGGGCTATGCTGGGTGACGTTCTTTACATATTGCCTGCTAGATGCTGTTACTGGGCTTCTCAGACAGAGTGGGCAAGGTAAGAAAAGAGAATAGTGTCTGCTTCAAACACACAGACACACACACCTTGTGCAGGTTGACAGCATACGGAGCAGGGTCCCAGGCCACCAGAGTCACGTTCTTATACAGGGAGCTGGTGTTGAAGCGGTGATCAGGATTGGCCAGGATCTGTTAAGGGGAGGGGTCAAAGTTGACACAGGAAATGCAGTGCCCATACAAATGGAATAGAAACTGAAATCTGGAAATTGACAATAGGTCTATAACCCCTAACCTGTAGAGTAATATAATATTAACTGTAGGTCTATAACCCCTAACCTGTAGAGTAATATTAACTGTAGGTCTATAACCTCTAACCTGTAGAGTAATATAATATTAACTGTAGGTCTATAACCTCTAACCTGTAGAGTAATATTAACTGTAGGTCTATAACCTCTAACCTGTAGAGTAATATAATATTAACTCTAGGTCTATAACCTCTAACCTGTAGAGTAATATAATATTAACTGTAGGTCTATAACCTCTAACCTGTAGAGTAATATTAACTGTAGGTCTATAACCTCTAACCTGTAGAGTAATATTAACTGTAGGTCTATAACCCCTAACCTGTAGAGTAATATAATATTAACTGTAGGTCTATAACCTCTAACCTGTAGAGTAATATAATATTAACTGTAGGTCTATAACCTCTAACCTGTAGAGTTATATAATATTAACTGTAGGTCTATAACCTCTAACCTGTAGAGTAATATTAACTGTAGGTCTATAACCTCTAACCTGTAGAGTAATATAATATTAACTGTAGGTCTATAACCTCTAACCTGTAGAGTTATATAATATTAACTCTAGGTCTATAACCTCTAACCTGTAGAGTAATATAATATTAACTGTAGGTCTATAACCCCTAACCTGTAGAGTAATATTAACTGTAGGTCTATAACCCCTAACCTGTAGAGTAATATTAACTGTAGGTCTATAACCCCTAACCTGTAGAGTTATATAATATTAACTGTAGGTCTATAACCTCTAACCTGTAGAGTAATATAATATTAACTGTAGGTCTATAACCCCTAACCTGTAGAGTAATATAATATTAACTGTAGGTCTATAACCCCTAACCTGTAGAGTAATATTAACTGTAGGTCTATAACCCCTAACCTGCAGAGTAATATTAACTGTAGGTCTATAACCCCTAACCTGTAGAGTAATATTAACTGTAGGTCTATAACCTCTAACCTGTAGAGTTATATAATATTAACTGTAGGTCTATAACCTCTAACCTGTAGAGTAATATAATATTAACTGTAGGTCTATAACCTCTAACCTGTAGAGTAATATAATATTAACTGTAGGTCTATAACCTCTAACCTGTAGAGTTATATAATATTAACTGTAGGTCTATAACCCCTAACCTGTAGAGTAATATTAACTGTAGGTCTATAACCCCTAACCTGTAGAGTAATATTAACTGTAGGTCTATAACCCCTAACCTGTAGAGTTATATAATATTAACTGTAGGTCTATAACCTCTAACCTGTAGAGTAATATAATATTAACTGTAGGTCTATAACCCCTAACCTGTAGAGTAATATAATATTAACTGTAGGTCTATAACCCCTAACCTGTAGAGTAATATTAACTGTAGGTCTATAGCCCCTAACCTGTAGAGTAATATTAACTGTAGGTCTATAACCTCTAACCTGTAGAGTAATATAATATTAACTGTAGGTCTATAACCCCTAACCTGTAGAGTAATATTAACTGTAGGTCTATAACCTCTAACCTGTAGAGTAATATAATATTAACTGTAGGTCTATAACCTCTAACCTGTAGAGTAATATTAACTGTAGGTCTATAACCTCTAACCTGTAGAGTTATATACTATTAACTGTAGGTCTATAACCCCTAACCTGTAGAGTAATATTAACTGTAGGTCTATAACCTCTAACCTGTAGAGTTATATAATATTAACTGTAGGTCTATAACCCCTAACCTGTAGAGTAATATAATATTAACTGTAGGTCTATAACCCCTAACCTGTAGAGTAATATAATATTAACTCTAGGTCTATAACCCCTAACATGTAGAGTAAAATTAACTGTAGGTCTATAACCCCTAACCTGTAGAGTAATATAATATTAACTGTAGGTCTATAACCCCTAACCTGTAGAGTAATATAATATTAACTGTAGGTCTATAACCTCTAACCTGTAGAGTAATATTAACTGTAGGTCTATAACCTCTAACCTGTAGAGTAATATAATATTAACTGTAGGTCTATAACCTCTAACCTGTAGAGTAATATTAACTGTAGGTCTATAACCTCTAACCTGTAGAGTAATATAATATTAACTGTAGGTCTATAACCTCTAACCTGTAGAGTTATATAATATTAACTCTAGGTCTATAACCTCTAACCTGTAGAGTAATATAATATTAACTGTAGGTCTATAACCCCTAACCTGTAGAGTAATATTAACTGTAGGTCTATAACCCCTAACCTGTAGAGTAATATTAACTGTAGGTCTATAACCCCTAACCTGTAGAGTTATATAATATTAACTGTAGGTCTATAACCTCTAACCTGTAGAGTAATATAATATTAACTGTAGGTCTATAACCCCTAACCTGTAGAGTAATATAATATTAACTGTAGGTCTATAACCCCTAACCTGTAGAGTAATATTAACTGTAGGTCTATAACCCCTAACCTGTAGAGTAATATTAACTGTAGGTATATAACCTCTAACCTGTAGAGTAATATAATATTAACTGTAGGTCTATAACCTCTAACCTGTAGAGTTATATAAAATAAACTGTAGGTCTATAACCCCTAACCTGTAGAGTAATATAATATTAACTGTAGGTCTATAACCTCTAACCTGTAGAGTAATATTAACTGTAGGTCTATAACCTCTAACCTGTAGAGTAATATAATATTAACTGTAGGTCTATAACCTCTAACCTGTAGAGTAATATTAACTGTAGGTCTATAACCTCTAACCTGTAGAGTAATATAATATTAACTGTAGGTCTATAACCCCTAACCTGTAGAGTAATATAATATTAACTGTAGGTCTATAACCTCTAACCTGTAGAGTAATATTAACTGTAGGTCTATAACCTCTAACCTGTAGAGTAATATAATATTAACTGTAGGTCTATAACCTCTAACCTGTAGAGTAATATTAACTGTAGGTCTATAACCTCTAACCTGTAGAGTAATATAATATTAACTGTAGGTCTATAACCTCTAACCTGTAGAGTTATATAATATTAACTCTAGGTCTATAACCTCTAACCTGTAGAGTAATATAATATTAACTGTAGGTCTATAACCCCTAACCTGTAGAGTAATATTAACTGTAGGTCTATAACCCCTAACCTGTAGAGTAATATTAACTGTAGGTCTATAACCCCTAACCTGTAGAGTTATATAATATTAACTGTAGGTCTATAACCTCTAACCTGTAGAGTAATATAATATTAACTGTAGGTCTATAACCCCTAACCTGTAGAGTAATATAATATTAACTGTAGGTCTATAACCCCTAACCTGTAGAGTAATATTAACTGTAGGTCTATAACCCCTAACCTGTAGAGTAATATTAATTGTAGGTATATAACCTCTAACCTGTAGAGTAATATAATATTAACTGTAGGTCTATAACCTCTAACCTGTAGAGTTATATAATATTAACTGTAGGTCTATAACCCCTAACCTGTAGAGTAATATTAACTGTAGGTCTATAACCTCTAACCTGTAGAGTTATATAATATTAACTGTAGGTCTATAACCTCTAACCTGTAGAGTAATATAATATTAACTCTAGGTCTATAACCCCTAACCTGTAGAGTAATATTAACTGTAGGTCTATAACCCCTAACCTGTAGAGTAATATAATATTAACTGTAGGTCTATAACCCCTAACCTGTAGAGTAATATTAACTGTAGGTCTATAACCTCTAACCTGTAGAGTAATATAATATTAACTGTAGGTCTATAACCCCTAACCTGTAGAGTAATATAATATTAACTGTAGGTCTATAACCTCTAACCTGTAGAGTAATATAATATTAACTGTAGGTCTATAACCTCTAACCTGTAGAGTTATATAATATTAACTCTAGGTCTATAACCTCTAACCTGTAGAGTAATATAATATTAACTGTAGGTCTATAACCCCTAACCTGTAGAGTAATATTAACTGTAGGTCTATAACCCCTAACCTGTAGAGTAATATTAACTGTAGGTCTATAACCCCTAACCTGTAGAGTTATATAATATTAACTGTAGGTCTATAACCTCTAACCTGTAGAAAAATATAATATTAACTGTAGGTCTATAACCCCTAACCTGTAGAGTAATATAATATTAACTGTAGGTCTATAACCCCTAACCTGTAGAGTAATATTAACTGTAGGTCTATAACCTCTAACCTGTAGAGTAATATTAACTGTAGGTCTATAACCCCTAACCTGTAGAGTAATATTAACTGTAGGTCTATAACCCCTAACCTGTAGAGTAATATAATATTAACTGTAGGTCTATAACCCCTAACCTGTAGAGTAATATTAACTGTAGGTCTATAACCTCTAACCTGTAGAGTAATATAATATTAACTGTAGGTCTATAACCCCTAACCTGTAGAGTAATATTAACTGTAGGTCTATAACCTCTAACCTGTAGAGTAATATTAACTGTAGGTCTATAACCTCTAACCTGTAGAGTTATATAATATTAACTGTAGGTCTATAACCCCTAACCTGTAGAGTAATATAATATTAACTGTAGGTCTATAACCCCTAACCTGTAGAGTAATATAATATTAACTCTAGGTCTATAACCCCTAACATGTAGAGTAATATTAACTGTAGGTCTATAACCCCTAACCTGTAGAGTAATATAATATTAACTGTAGGTCTATAACCTCTAACCTGTAGAGTAATATTAACTGTAGGTCTATAACCCCTAACCTGTAGAGTAATATAATATTAACTGTAGGTCTATAACCTCTAACCTGTAGAGTAATATAATATTAACTGTAGGTCTATAACCTCTAACCTGTAGAGTAATATTAACTGTAGGTCTATAACCCCTAACCTGTAGAGTAATATAATATTAACTGTAGGTCTATAACCTCTAACCTGTAGAGTAATATTAACTCTAGGTCTATAACCTCTAACCTGTAGAGTAATATAATATTAACTGTAGGTCTATAACCCCTAACCTGTAGAGTAATATTAACTGTAGGTCTATAACCCCTAACCTGTAGAGTAATATAATATTAACTGTAGGTCTATAACCTCTAACCTGTAGAGTAATATTAACTGTAGGTCTATAACCCCTAACCTGTAGAGTAATATTAACTGTAGGTCTATAACCTCTAACCTGTAGAGTAATATAATATTAACTGTAGGTCTATAACCCCTAACCTGTAGAGTAATATAATGTTAACTGTAGGTCTATAACCTCTAACCTGTAGAGTAATATTAACTGTAGGTCTATAACCCCTAACCTGTAGAGTAATATTAACTGTAGGTCTATAACCTCTAACCTGTAGAGTAATATAATATTAACTCTAGGTCTATAACCCCTAACCTGTAGAGTAATATTAACTGTAGGTCTATAACCCCTAACCTGTAGAGTAATATAATATTAACTGTAGGTCTATAACCCCTAACCTGTAGAGTAATATTAACTGTAGGTCTATAACCTCTAACCTGTAGAGTAATATAATATTAACTCTAGGTCTATAACCCCTAACCTGTAGAGTAATATAATATTAACTCTAGGTCTATAACCTCTAACCTGTAGAGTAATATAATATTAACTGTAGGTCTATAACCTCTAACCTGTAGAGTAATATAATATTAACTCTAGGTCTATAACCTCTAACCTGTAGAGTAATATAATATTAACTCTAGGTCTATAACCCCTAACCTGTAGAGTAATATAATATTAACTGTAGGTCTATAACCTCTAACCTGTAGAGTAATATAATATTAACTCTAGGTCTATAACCTCTAACCTGTAGAGTAATATAATATTAACTGTAGGTCTATAACCCCTAACCTGTAGAGTAATATTAACTGTAGGTCTATAACCCCTAACCTGTAGAGTAATATTAACTGTAGGTCTATAACCTCTAACCTGTAGAGTAATATTAACTGTAGGTCTATAACCTCTAACCTGTAGAGTAATATAATATTAACTGTAGGTCTATAACCCCTAACCTGTAGAGTAATATAATATTAACTGTAGGTCTATAACCTCTAACCTGTAGAGTAATATAATATTAACTGTAGGTCTATAACCTCTAACCTGTAGAGTAATATAATATTAACTCTAGGTCTATAACCTCTAACCTGTAGAGTAATATAATATTAACTGTAGGTCTATAACCTCTAACCTGTAGAGTTATATAATATTAACTGTAGGTCTATAACCCCTAACCTGTAGAGTAATATTAACTGTAGGTCTATAACCCCTAACCTGTAGAGTAATATTAACTGTAGGTCTATAACCCCTAACCTGTAGAGTTATATAATATTAACTGTAGGTCTATAACCCCTAACCTGTAGAGTAATATTAACTGTAGGTCTATAACCCCTAACCTGTAGAGTAATATAATATTAACTGTAGGTCTATAACCCCTAACCTGTAGAGTAATATTAACTGTAGGTCTATAACCCCTAACCTGTAGAGTAATATAATATTAACTCTAGGTCTATAACCTCTAACCTGTAGAGTAATATTAACTGTAGGTCTATAACCTCTAACCTGTAGAGTAATATTAACTGTAGGTCTATAACCCCTAACCTGTAGAGTAATATAATATTAACTGTAGGTCTATAACCCCTAACCTGTAGAGTTATATAATATTAACTGTAGGTCTATAACCCCTAACCTGTAGAGTTATATAATATTAACTGTAGGTCTATAACCTCTAACCTGTAGAGTAATATTAACTCTAGGTCTATAACCCCTAACCTGTAGAGTAATATTAACTGTAGGTCTATAACCCCTAACCTGTAGAGTAATATAATATTAACTGTAGGTCTATAACCTCTAACCTGTAGAGTTATATAATATTAACTGTAGGTCTATAACCCCTAACCTGTAGAGTAATATTAACTGTAGGTCTATAACCCCTAACCTGTAGAGTAATATAATATTAGCTGTAGGTCTATAACCTCTAACCTGTAGAGTAATATTAACTGTAGGTCTATAACCCCTAACCTGTAGAGTAATATAATATTAACTGTAGGTCTATAACCCCTAACCTGTAGAGTTATATAATATTAACTGTAGGTCTATAACCCCTAACCTGTAGAGTTATATAATATTAACTGTAGGTCTATAACCTCTAACCTGTAGAGTAATATAATATTAACTCTAGGTCTATAACCTCTAACCTGTAGAGTAATATTAACTGTAGGTCTATAACCCCTAACCTGTAGAGTAATATAATATTAACTGTAGGTCTATAACCCCTAACCTGTAGAGTAATATAATATTAACTCTAGGTCTATAACCTCTAACCTGTAGAGTAATATTAACTGTAGGTCTATAACCCCTAACCTGTAGAGTAATATTAACTGTAGGTCTATAACCCCTAACCTGTAGAGTAATATTAACTGTAGGTCTATAACCTCTAACCTGTAGAGTTATATAATATTAACTGTAGGTCTATAACCCCTAACCTGTAGAGTAATATTAACTGTAGGTCTATAACCTCTAACCTGTAGAGTAATATAATATTAACTGTAGGTCTATAACCCCTAACCTGTAGAGTAATATTAACTGTAGGTCTATAACCTCTAACCTGTAGAGTAATATTAACTGTAGGTCTATAACCCCTAACCTGTAGAGTAATATAATATTAACTGTAGGTCTATAACCCCTAACCTGTAGAGTAATATTAACTGTAGGTCTATAACCCCTAACCTGTAGAGTTATATAATATTAACTGTAGGTCTATAACCCCTAACCTGTAGAGTTATATAATATTAACTGTAGGTCTATAACCTCTAACCTGTAGAGTAATATTAACTCTAGGTCTATAACCCCTAACCTGTAGAGTAATATTAACTGTAGGTCTATAACCCCTAACCTGTAGAGTAATATAATATTAACTGTAGGTCTATAACCTCTAACCTGTAGAGTTATATAATATTAACTGTAGGTCTATAACCCCTAACCTGTAGAGTAATATTAACTGTAGGTCTATAACCCCTAACCTGTAGAGTAATATAATATTAACTGTAGGTCTATAACCCCTAACCTGTAGAGTTATATAATATTAACTGTAGGTCTATAACCCCTAACCTGTAGAGTTATATAATATTAACTGTAGGTCTATAACCTCTAACCTGTAGAGTAATATAATATTAACTCTAGGTCTATAACCTCTAACCTGTAGAGTAATATTAACTGTAGGTCTATAACCCCTAACCTGTAGAGTAATATAATATTAACTGTAGGTCTATAACCTCTAACCTGTAGAGTAATATAATATTAACTCTAGGTCTATAACCTCTAACCTGTAGAGTAATATTAACTGTAGGTCTATAACCCCTAACCTGTAGAGTAATATTAACTGTAGGTCTATAACCCCTAACCTGTAGAGTAATATTAACTGTAGGTCTATAACCTCTAACCTGTAGAGTTATATAATATTAACTGTAGGTCTATAACCCCTAACCTGTAGAGTAATATTAACTGTAGGTCTATAACCTCTAACCTGTAGAGTAATATAATATTAACTGTAGGTCTATAACCCCTAACCTGTAGAGTAATATTAACTGTAGGTCTATAACCTCTAACCTGTAGAGTAATATTAACTGTAGGTCTATAACCCCTAACCTGTAGAGTAATATAATATTAACTGTAGGTCTATAACCTCTAACCTGTAGAGTAATATAATATTAACTGTAGGTCTATAACCTCTAACCTGTAGAGTAATATAATATTAACTGTAGGTCTATAACCCCTAACCTGTAGAGTAATATTAACTGTAGGTCTATAACCCCTAACCTGTAGAGTAATATAATATTAACTCTAGGTCTATAACCTCTAACCTGTAGAGTAATATAATATTAACTCTAGGTCTATAACCCCTAACCTGTAGAGTAATATTAACTGTAGGTCTATAACCTCTAACCTGTAGAGTAATATAATATTAACTGTAGGTCTATAACCTCTAACCTGTAGAGTAATATTAACTGTAGGTCTATAACCTCTAACCTGTAGAGTAATATTAACTGTAGGTCTATAACCTCTAACCTGTAGAGTAATATAATATTAACTGTAGGTCTATAACCCCTAACCTGTAGAGTAATATTAACTGTAGGTATATAACCCCTAACCTGTAGAGTAATATAATATTAACTGTAGGTCTATAACCTCTAACCTGTAGAGTTATATAATATTAACTGTAGGTCTATAACCTCTAACCTGTAGAGTAATATAATATTAACTGTAGGTCTATAACCCCTAACCTGTAGAGTAATATTAACTGTAGGTCTATAACCTCTAACCTGTAGAGTTATATAATATTAACTGTAGGTCTATAACCTCTAACCTGTAGAGTTATATAATATTAACTGTAGGTCTATAACCTCTAACCTGTAGAGTAATATAATATTAACTGTAGGTCTATAACCCCTAACCTGTAGAGTTATATAATATTAACTGTAGGTCTATAACCTCTAACCTGTAGAGTAATATAATATTAACTGTAGGTCTATAACCCCTAACCTGTAGAGTAATATTAACTGTAGGTCTATAACCCCTAACCTGTAGAGTAATATTAACTGTAGGTCTATAACCTCTAACCTGTAGAGTAATATTAACTGTAGGTCTATAACCTCTAACCTGTAGAGTAATATAATATTAACTGTAGGTCTATAACCTCTAACCTGTAGAGTAATATTAACTGTAGGTCTATAACCTCTAACCTGTAGAGTAATATTAACTCTAGGTCTATAACCTCTAACCTGTAGAGTAATATTAACTGTAGGTCTATAACCCCTAACCTGTAGAGTAATATTAACTCTAGGTCTATAACCTCTAACCTGTAGAGTAATATTAACTGTAGGTCTATAACCCCTAACCTGTAGAGTAATATAATATTAACTCTAGGTCTATAACCTCTAACCTGTAGAGTTATATAATATTAACTGTAGGTCTATAACCTCTAACCTGTAGAGTAATATTAACTCTAGGTCTATAACCTCTAACCTGTAGAGTAATATAATATTAACTCTAGGTCTATAACCTCTAACCTGTAGAGTAATATAATATTAACTGTAGGTCTATAACCTCTAACCTGTAGAGTTATATAATATTAACTGTAGGTCTATAACCCCTAACCTGTAGAGTAATATAATATTAACTCTAGGTCTATAACCCCTAACCTGTAGAGTAATATTAACTGTAGGTCTATAACCTCTAACCTGTAGAGTAATATTAACTCTAGGTCTATAACCTCTAACCTGTAGAGTAATATAATATTAACTCTAGGTCTATAACCTCTAACCTGTAGAGTAATATTAACTGTAGGTCTATAACCTCTAACCTGTAGAGTTATATAATATTAACTCCTGCATAACTATGTATTTCTTGTAGTAAAATAGTAGCTACAACAAATGTTAATTTTGTCTCTGGAACAGGAGAGAAGAAATTGGATTTCTTTCTTTCAGCATCTCTTGAGAGAATGGGAATGTGCGGTTAGGAACTCAATCACATAAAACTGACAGTATTTCAAACACATAAATGCATCCAAGTCGAACTGAAATCTCATCAGAAATATGTTTGATCGTTTTCACAGTGTTTCATTTCTTTACAACCGGTCAAACTGCTGTCATTTGTAAATGGGAAGAATGGTATGTTTTCTCCCCGGCCCCTAAACATCCTCGTTGCACGAGAGAAGCAGAAATGAAAGAGTAAACTGGACGATTTCTGACATTCTGGTGAGCAGCGCTTTATTTAGTCTTCTAGAGCAAGAAGTTATGACCGAAGAGAAGTTTCATGTATCTTATTATAGACGAGTTGACAAATACCCTACCAAATGTCAGAAATGATAACGAAAAATATCAATTGGGCTTAAATCATTTTATAATAAGCACCCCATGTGAAAAATCCTTCCTTCATCCCTGACTGACACACACACACACACACACCTGCGAGTTAATGATGCGGATGGTGGTCTTGTTCCCCACGTCCCTCTCATAGCCCTCTGTAGGTGCTGTGTTGAACCGCAGAACTGCATCATGGGAATCTGGGGGTTAGGCAAAGACAACATAAGTCAATTTAATGTCACTGAACAAAGAAAATCAAATGCCACTCAGTCAAGAAAATGAAATGCCACTCAGTCAAGAAAATTAAATGCCACTCAGTCAAGAAAATTAAATGCCACTCAGTCAAGAAAATGAAATGCCACTCAGTCAAGAAAATGAAATGCCACTTAGTCAAGAAAATGAAATGCCACTCAGTCAAGAAAATGAAATGCCACTCAGTCAAGAAAATCAAATGCCACTCAGTCAAGAAAATGAAATGCCACTCAGTCAAGAAAATGAAATGCCACTCAGTCAAGAAAATGAAATGCCACTCAGCTAAGAAAATGAAATGCCACTCAGCTAGGAAAATCAAATGCCACTCAGCTAGAAAAATCAAATGCCACTCAGCTATGAAAATGAAATGCCACTCAGCTAAGAAAATGAAATGCCACTCAGCTAAGAAAATGAAATGCCACTCAGCTAAGAAAATGAAATGCCACTCAGCTATGAAAATCAAATGCCGCTCAGCTAGGAAAATCAAATGCCACTCAGCTAAGAAAATGAAATGCCACTCAGCTAGGAAAATGAAATGCCACTCAGCTAGGAAAATCAAATGCCACTCAGCTAAGAAAATGAAATGCCACTCAGCTAAGAAAATGAAATGCCACTCAGCTAAGAAAATGAAATGCCACTCAGCTATGAAAATCAAATGCCACTCAGCTAAGAAAATGAAATGCCACTCAGCTAAGAAAATGAAATGCCACTCAGCTAAGACAATGAAATGCCACTCAGCTAAGAAAATGAAATGCCACTCAGCTATGAAAATCAAATGCCACTCAGCTAAGAAAATGAAATGCCACTCAGCTAAGAAAATGAAATGCCACTCAGCTATGAAAATCAAATGCCACTCAGCTAAGAAAATGAAATGCCACTCAGCTAAGAAAATGAAATGCCACTCAGCTAAGACAATGAAATGCCACTCAGCTAAGACAATGAAATGCCACTCAGCTAAGAAAATGAAATGCCACTCAGCTATGAAAATCAAATGCCACTCAGCTAAGAAAATGAAATGCCACTCAGCTAAGAAAATGAAATGCCACTCAGCTAAGACAATGAAATGCCACTCAGCTAAGACAATGAAATGCCACTCAGCTAAGAAAATGAAATGCCACTCAGCTATGAAAATGAAATGCCACTCAGCTATGAAAATGAAATGCCACTCAGCTAAGAAAATGAAATGCCACTCAGCTATGAAAATCAAATGCCACTCAGCTAAGAAAATGAAATGCCACTCAGCTAGGAAAATGAAATGCCACTCAGCTAGGAAAATCAAATGCCACTCAGCTAAGAAAATGAAATGCCACTCAGCTAGGAAAATGAAATGCCACTCAGCTAAGAAAATGAAATGCCACTCAGCTAGGAAAATCAAATGCCACTCAGCTATGAAAATGAAATGCCACTCAGCTAGGAAAATCAAGCATCATTCAATTTAGACAATCAAGTGTCATTAAACTAAGTCAAAGAGAAATATGGAAGGCCAATCAATCAAGTGCTCATAAAGGACCAGCTCCTAGATGGCATCCAACAGTCTTTCTTCTGTTTACTCTGGTCAAATACTATGATTTAGATGGTCCAGAGTGTTCACTCTGGTCCAATACTTTGATTTAGCTGGTCCAGACGGTTTACTCTTGTCAAATACTATGATTTAGCAGGTTAAGGTGGTGGCTCAGGGGAAATAGAACAAACAGGATTCACACACACACACACACACACACGTTAACCTACGGCTGAAACAGACAAAGAGGGTTATATCCACAAAGAGCCCAACATAGAGAGAAAGAGAGCGTGAGAGAGAGAGAGCATGAGTACCTGCATCTTATTTACCTCCTGAGACACTGCAGTTGAGCTGAAGCACTTCACTAGCAAGTCTCCCTGGCCTGAAAGAAGTGACCTCCCTCCCTCCATCCAGAGACAGAAAAAGCCCTCTGCTTTCAGCCATAGTCAAAACACTTGACTGAATGACTGGTAAGCGTGAATAGCCATTTGACATGAACAATCCGGTACATGAACGATCTGGTGCAGGATTCAGCTCTGTTCTTTGTACATGACAGTGTCACTACTCATAGACACAGAAAGAGCGCAGCCTTGTGGTCAACGTGTGTAACTGAAGGGACAGACACTGGTCTGCTCTTCCAGTATGAACTGTATGACCCATCATCAATCACCACCAGGAAACAACATTTTCAGACTGAACCTAGTCTAGCCTAGAGGCTATCAACAGGCTAGTACACAGCATAGAGACAGGGAGTGTGTCCTACTGGCCTGCACACACATGAACGTACACAGATACACACATAGGCCTCCACGCACGCACGCACACACACACAGTTATGATTGATGGTCATGGCTAAACTCAGCCACTCTTAATCAGTCTCTCTCCGCTGGTCGAGCAGTCCATTGTGACTTCAGCAGGGCTACATGACACTAGGATGAACGATCATGTATGGTTGAGCTGACACTTCAAAGGATGGGCTTCCACAGCAAAGCTATCCTCCACTTCCTCAATGACACCAGTAAACAACGTGGAAGCTATTGGCATTCAGTAGATCAACACTTAGCTTAACCCCTGTGGACGGACTCCAAGTTCTCACTGACATTCAAAGAGTAGGTTTTGGTCTTCATGCCTCTAGCTCGTACGGCCGATGGACAGGACCATTTCTGATAGAGTAATGTTACTGCATACACAGTCTTCATCTCAAAAGGGCCTTCTTAGATTTCAAATGAACAGCCATGTACAAGCCACATGGTCATGGCTCTAATAGTGACTAAGGTAAGTGATAGCCAAGGAATGGGGGTCTATTTGGAATTCAGAAGGACGGTGTGTGATAGGGGGTGGAGGTGGAAAGATGTGGAGGGAGAGAGTGGTGAGGGGACTTGAACATAAAAGGCCGTTGAGGGTGTTATTCAGTCAATTCACAACATGGTGGCAGCAAAACAGTACAGATGACAATAGATTCAAAAGACCTCTCACTTTACGGACTATAATCACACACACACACACACACACACACACACACACACACACACACACACACACACACACACACACACACACACACACACACACACACACACACACACACACACACACACACACACACACACACACACACACACACACACACACACACACACACACACACACACACACACACACACACACACACAGGAAGGAAAGGATGGGAAGACAGGAAGGCATTTCCACCTCAGGAGTTCAGAAACACCTACTGGGACTATAAGGTTCTATCTAGATTTTGGTCAAAATGTAGTTATTGACATAGCCTTATTCCGTTCAGTGTTCTCTACCTAAATAGTATTATAAATACCCTAATTCATGTTGTTAAGTTCAAACCAATGAGGGTTCTGAACTTTAAAGTCAACTATCTCAGAATTTTCTTTTAGCAGATAGAACCTTATCTTACCTTAAGCTCTCAATTTGGCGTAACTAAGTGTGATCAATGTGGTTTTATTTCCTGTTCGCCAATCTATACAGATAATTAAACTAGATTTGTCTCTTCTAACCTCACAGAGGTTCAATACTGAATGAGTTTATTATGTGGCTCATCACAAAGGCCTTTATCATGCAGGAGTTCCCCCTAGGCCGTTCAGTCGGTTGTTTGGTCGGTCGGTTGGTGAGTGGCCGTTGTTGCTTCTAGATGCTTCCACTTCACAATAACAGCACTTACAGTTGGCGGGGGCAGCTCTAGTAGGGTAGTAGACATTTGACAAACTGACTTGTTGGAAAGGTGGAATCCTATGACGGTGCCACTGAGCTCTTTAGTAAGACCATTCCACTGCCAATGTTTGTCTATGGAGATTGCATGGCTGTGTGCTCGATTTTATACACCTGTCAGCAACGGGTGTGGCTGAAATAGCCGAATCCACTCATTTGAAGTGTCCACATACACTATATATACACATACACTATATATACAGCAGTATGTACAGTACATATATTCTTGCTATGACAGACAATGCAGAGATAAGACCATCCAATGGTTACTGATAACCACAAACACACACAAAAACACAGTCACCAGAGTCCGGTTTCACCAACCAACCAACCCACTCACTCACCAACCAACCGACCATGAAATGGGTTTCCATGGCTGAACAGCTGCACACAAGCCCAAGATCACCATGCGCAATGCCATGGCTACACAGACTATTTGCATTTCCCCCTCACCCCACCCTCTCTTTTACGCCGCTGCTACTCTCTATTATTATCAATGCATAGTCACTTTAATAACTCTACCTAAATGTACATATTACCTCAATTACCTCGACTAACCGGTGCCCCTGCACGTTCTCTCTCTACTGGTACCCTCTGTATGTAGTCTTGCTATTGTTATTTTACTGTTGCTCTTTAACTACTTGTTACTTTTATTTCTTATTCATATTTTTTTAAACTACATTGTTGGTTAGGGGCTTGTAAGTAAGCATTTCATTGTAAGGTCTACACCTGTTGTATTCGGGCGTATGTGACTAATAAAATTAGATTAAGTGTTGGATGGAGTGGTGTCAA
The DNA here is from genome assembly GCF_045791955.1 of Oncorhynchus clarkii lewisi. Taxonomy (NCBI): domain Eukaryota; kingdom Metazoa; phylum Chordata; class Actinopteri; order Salmoniformes; family Salmonidae; genus Oncorhynchus; species Oncorhynchus clarkii. The sequence continues at coordinate 78,477,383 of NC_092149.1, forward strand.
GTTCCCTGCCATTGGACTCTGGAGCAGTGGAAACACGTTCTCTGGAGAGATGAATTACGCTTCACCATCTGGCCTGCACAGAGCCCTGACTTCAACCCCATCGATCACCTTTGGGATGAATTGGAACACCGACTGCGAGCCAGGCCTAATCGCCCAACATCAGTGCCCGAACTCACAAATGCTCTTGTGGCTGAATGGAAGTCAGTCCCTGCAGCAATGTTCCAACATCTAGTGGAAAGCCTTCCCAGTAGAGTGGAGGATGTTATAGCAGCAAAGGGGGGACCAACTCCATATTAAAGCCCATGATTTTGGAATGAGATGTTCGACGAACAGTTGTCCACATACTTTTGGTCATGAAGTGTATAAATCTACATTATGGATGTTAAATCGGTTAGCCGCCAGAAAATTTGTTTGACCGGCCATGCTTATCAGTCTATAAGTTCATTTGCATAATTTTGTGGAATAAAATTGGAGCGTGTGCATTTTCGTTAGTCGTCGTGCATTTTATTTATCACGCGCACAGAATACAGAGCCTAGTTTGAGGAGCAGATAGCCTACCCCCTGTCAGACAGCGCTAGAGTAGCTCCTCAAAAAGCCTGTAGGCTACTTGAGTGAACTCTGCTTTTGTATGCCCAGTAATTATGCAACAAGTAACAATTCAAAATTCAAATCGAGTGTAAAAAACTTGTGGCCCCGATCAAAAAGGAGCTATTTTTATTTCTCAATCTCAACTCGTAAAGTGTTTGAAACTTGAACGATTTACTTTACTTCAAATAATGAGTCATGTCTTACCTTGCTTCAAAGTAGCCTTGCGAAAATCCATCCATAGAAACGTGGAGGCCATGATTTTATAAAAACTTCCTCGTGCCATAGACCAGCATTTCTCTCCTGTTCTATTGATTTTTATATCAAATTTTCTTTTGTTGTCCAGAAGCCAAAGGCAAAATCCTAGTCATAATAGCAACCCATCTTAGTAGTCGCTATAAACCCTTTTCCAGTGCACGAACCCCTGACGTAACGCACATACAGTGCCTTGCGAAAGTATTCGGCCCCCTTGAACTTTGCGACCTTTTGCCACATTTCAGGCTTCAAACATAAAGATATAAAACTGTATTTTTTTGTGAAGAATCAACAACAAGTGGGACACAATCATGAAGTGGAACAACATTTATTGGATATTTCAAACTTTTTTAACAAATCAAAAACTGAAAAATTGGGCGTGCAAAATTATTCAGCCCCTTTACTTTCAGTGCATAAAACTCTCTCCAGAAGTTCAGTGAGGATCTCTGAATGATCCAATGTTGACCTAAATGACTAATGATGATAAATACAATCCACCTGTGTGTAATCAAGTCTCCGTATAAATGCACCTGCACTGTGGTAGTCTCAGAGGTCCGTTAAAAGTGCAGAGAGCATCATGAAGAACAAGGAACACACCAGGCAGGTCCGAGATACTGTTGTGAAGAAGTTTAAAGCCGGATTTGGATACAAAAAGATTTCCCAAGCTTTAAACATCCCAAGGAGCACTGTGCTAGCGATAATATTGAAATGGAAGGAGTATCAGACCACTGCAAATCTACCAAGACCTGGCCGTCCCTCTAAACTTTCAGCTCATACAAGGAGAAGACTGATCAGAGATGCAGCCAAGAGGCCCATGATCACTCTGGATGAACTGCAGAGATCTACAGCTGAGGTGGGAGACTCTGTCCATAGGACAACAATCAGTCGTATATTGCACAAATCTGACCTTTATGGAAGAGTGGCAAGAAGAAAGCCATTTCTTAAAGATATCCATAAAAAGTGTTGTTTAAAGTTTGCCACAAGCCACCTGGGAGACACACCAAACATGTGGAAGAAGGTGCTCTGGTCAGATGAAACCAAAATTGAACTTTTTGGCAACAATGCAAAACGTTATGTTTGGCATAAAAGCAACACAGCTGAACACACCATCCCCACTGTCAAACATGGTGGTGGCAGCATCATGGTTTGGGCCTGCTTTTCTTCAGCAGGGACAGGGAAGATGGTTAAAATTGATGGGAAGATGGATGGAGCCAAATACAAGACCATTCTGGAAGAAAACCTGACAGAGTCTGCAAAAGACCTGAGACTGGGACGGAGATTTGTCTTCCAACAAGACAATGATCCAAAACATAAAGCAAAATCTACAATGGAATAGTTCAAAAATAAACATATCCAGGTGTTAGAATGGCCAAGTCAAAGTCCAGACCTGAATCCAATCGAGAATCTGTGGAAAGAACTGAAAACTGCTGTTCACAAATGCTCTCCATCCAACCTCACTGAGCTCGAGCTGTTTTGCAAGGAGGAATGGGAAAAAATGTCAGTCTCTCGATGTGCAAAACTGATAGAGACATACCCCAAGCGACTTACAGCTGTAATCGCAGCAAAAGGTGGCGCTACAAAGTATTAACTTAAGGGGGCTGAATAATTTTGCACGCCCAATTTTTCAGTTTTTGATTTTTTAAAAAAGTTTGAAATATCCAATAAATGTCGTTCCACTTCATGATTGTGTCCCACTTGTTGTTGATTCTTCACAAAAAAATACAGTTTTATATCTTTATGTTTGAAGCCTGAAATGTGGCAAAAGGTCGCAAAGTTCAAGGGGGCCGAATATTTTCGCAAGGCACTGTATACACGCGACTCTTGGCGGCAGTAAGAAAGCCATCGCCATCTGTGCCCATTCAACATAGATTTACGTTTTATTACTTCTAAACAAAATAACTTTTTGGGGTACTCATATGCTTACAATGATGTTTTGATTCTTTCTTGAACAGTCACGAAGATTACATTTGGTTGTGATCTTGGAAAAATAACTATTTTGGATGCAGCAGTTGTTAGCTAGAATGCTAACGCTCATTAACATTGGCTAGCTTTTGCTACAGCCTAAGAGCCATTTTACTGGTTGAAGTTTAAGTGCAGTTGATTTGCGATGATGACACAAACATTATATTAAGCAGGACATTCATACGAGCCTTAAAATCCAATTATAATCCAAAAGTAGTGTGAAATGCACTCATAAGCAACATGTAAATAGAGGCTGTGTTTGCTGGTGTTCTACGGTACATTTGGAAAGTATTCCGTTCTCATCAATCTACACACAATACCCCATAATGGCAAAGCATGAAGCACCTTTGGCAGCGATTACAGCCTCAAGCCTTCTTGGGTGTGACGCTACAAACTTGGCACACCTGCATTTGGGTACTTTCTCCCATTATTCATTGCAGATCTTCTCAAGCTCTGTCAGGTTGGATGGGGATTGTCGCTGCACAGCTATTTTCAGGTTTCTCAAGAGATGTTCGATTAGGTTCAAGTCCGGGCTTTGGCTGGGCCACTCAAGGACATTCAGAGACCAGTGTCCAGAAGCCACTCCTGCATTGTCTTGGCTGTGTGCTTCGGGTTGTTGTCCTGTTGGAAGGTGAACCTTCACCCCAGTCTGAGGTCCTGAGCCCTCTGGAGCAGGCTTTCATCAAGGATCTCTCTGTACTTTGCTCCATTTATCTTTGCCTCGATCCTGACAAGTCTCCCTGCTGCTAAAAAACATCCCTACAGCATGATGCTGCCACTACCATGCTTCACTGTAGGGATGGTGTCATGTTTCCTCCAGATGTGACGCTTGGCATTCAGGCCAAAGAGTTCAATCTTGGTTTCATCAGACCAGAGAATCTGGTTTCTCATGGTCAGAGTCCTTTAGGTGCCTTTTGGCAAACTCCAAATGGGCTGTCATGTGCCTTTAACCTCTTTGGGCTGAGATCCCGCTAACGTGATCTATATAACAACAGCCAGTGAAAGTGCAGGACGCCAAATTCAAAACAACAGAAATCCCATAATTATAATTCCTCAAACATACAAGTATTTTACACCATTTTAAAGATACACTTCTTGGTAATCGCACCACAGTGCCCGATTTAAAAAAGGCTTTACGACAAAAGCAAACCAAACTATTATGTTCGGTCAGAGCCAAGTCACAGAAAAACACACATTTTTCCAGCCAAAGAGAGGAGTCACAAAAAGCAAAAGAGATAAATTAATCACTAACCTTTGATGATCTTCATCAGATGACACTCATAGGACTTCATGTTACACAATACATGTATGTTTTGTTCAATAAAGTTCATATTTATATAAAAAATCTCAGTATACATAGGCGCGTTACGTTCAGTAGTTCCAAAACATCCGGTGATTTTGCAGAGAGCCACGTAAATTTACAGAAATACTCATAATAAACATTGATAAAAGATACAACTATTATGCATGGAATTATAGATACATTTCTCCTTAATGCAACCGCTGTGTCAGATTTCAAAAAAGCTTTACCGATAAAGCACACCATGCTATAATCTGAGTACAGCGCTCAGAGACCAGTCAACAGAAGTCGGAAATAGCATTATAAATATTCACTTACCTTTGATGATCTTCATCAGAATGCACTCCCAGGAATCCCAGTTCCACAATAAATGTTTGTTTTGTTCAATAATGTCCATCATTTATGTCCAAATACCTCCTTTTTGTTCACGCATTTAGCCCAGTAATCCAAATTCATGACGCGCGATCACTAGGAGCAGACGAAAAGTCAAAAGGTTCCGTTACAGTCCGTAGAAACATGTCAAATGAAGTATAGAATCAATCTTTAGGATGTTTTTAATATAAATCTTCAATAACGTTCCAACCGGAGAATTCCTTTGTCTTCAGAAATGCAATGGAACTCAAGCTAACTATCACGTGAATGCGCGTGGTCAGCTCATGCCTCTCTGGCAGACCTCTGACTCATTCCCCTCTCATTCGCCCCCACTTCACAGTAGAAGCATCAAACACGGTTATAAAGACTGTTGACATCTAGTGGAAGCCTTAGGAAGCGCAATTTGACCCCATAGACACTGTGCATTCGATAGGGAATGAGTTGGAAAACTACAAACCTCAGATTTCCCACTTCCTGGTTGTATTTCTTCTCAGGTTTTTGCCTGCCATATGAGTTATGTTATACTCACAGACATCATTCAAATAGTTTTAGAAACTAGTGTTTTCTATCCAAATCTACTAATAATATGCATATATTAGGAACTGGGCCTGAGAAGCAGACAGTTTAAATCTGGGCACCTTATTCATCCAAGCTCCTCAATACTGCCCCCAGCCAAAACAATATAACTGAGGAGTGGCTTCCGTCTGGCCACTCTACCATAAAGGCCTGATTGGTGGAGTGCTGCAAAAATGGTTGTCCTTCTGGAAGGTTCTCCCATCTCCACAAAGGAACTCTGACCATTGGGTTCTTGGTCACGTCCCTGACCAAAGCCCTTCTCCCCCGATTGCTCAGTTCTGCCGGGCAGCCAGCTCTAAGAAGAGTCTAGGTGATTCCAAACTTCTTGCATTGAAGAATGATGGAGGTCACTGTGTTCTTTGCGACCTTCAATGCTGCAGACATTGTTCCTTACCCTTCCCCAGATCTGTGCCTCGATACAATCCTGAAGGACAATTCCTTCGATCACATGGCTTGGTTTTTGTGGACTCCAATCAAGTTTTAGAAGCATCTCAAGAATGATCAATGGAAGCAGGATGCACCTGAGCTCAATTTCAAATCCCATAGCAACGGGTTTTAATACGTATGTAAATAAGGTATTTAAAAAATATATATATATATATTTTTTTTCAAAAATGTCAAAAAAACCTGTTTTCCCTTTGTCATTATGGAGTATTGTGTGTAGATTGATGAGGAAAAATGTTTATTTAGTCCATTTTATAATAAGGTTGTAGTGTAACAAAATGTGGGAAAAGTAAAGGGTTCTGAATACTTTACAAATGCACTGTATAAGAACTCCCCCGAGTTCTGAATACTTTACAAATGCACTGTATAAGAACTCCCCCGAGTTCTGAATACTTTACAAATGCACTGTATAAGAACTCCCCCGAGTTCTGAATACTTTACAAATGCACTGTATAAGAACTCCCCCGAGTTCTGAATACTTTACAAATGCACTGTATAAGAACTCCCCCGAGTTCTGAATACTTTACAAATGCACTGTATAAGAACTCCCCCGAGTTCTGAATACTTTACAAATGCACTGTATAAGAACTCCCCCGAGTTCTGAATACTTTACAAATGCACTGTATAAGAACTCCCCCGAGTTCTGAATACTTTACAAATGCACTGTATAAGAACTCCCCCGAGTTCTGAATACTTTCCAAATGCACTGTATAAGAACTCCCCCGAGTTCTGAATACTTTCCAAATGCACTGTATAAGAACTCCCCCGAGTTCTGAATACTTTCCAAATGCACTGTATAAGAACTCCCCCGAGTTCTGAATACTTTCCAAATGCACTGTATAAGAACTCCCCCGAGTTCTGAATACTTTACAAATGCACTGTATAAGAACTCCCCCGAGTTCTGCCATCAACATGAGTGTATTGTCCTCTTGCGGCAATGTTTGCAAACACAGAAAGGGGTCTATTAGATTCCCCCTCTTTCTAAATTTCGAACTGATATTTTAATCTCTGTCACATAGGGAACTGCTCGCATTAGGACCGCAGCTTAGAACTGGATATTTTCAGTGAATTGCATTTGGGAAAATATTTGAAAATACGTTTTATTAGCTGCTTCATTACAGGAGTTGCATGTTCAATAATAGGTTAACGCCTTTTGACTGTGAGACGATAATCTCTGTGAGACGATAGGATTGCCATTGTCGAATGTCTCCATTAAGCTCTTAATGAAAAATGTCCTGTCCTTGCAAGCATGCATAGTATCAAAGAGGAAAAGGCCAAGCGAGAGGTTACACTCTCGCCAAAATCTGTCCAAAATAAGTCCAATGCGTTTCTATGGGCTTATTTTGGGCCGGCTTCCATTGTAATGGCGGAAACATAAGAATCTCGTCATTATATACAGATCTCTGATAGTATTTTCTGTTGGTCATGTCATTTAACATTTTGAAAAAAGAATACAGTTTGTTGACTGGTTAATGAGGGTCAGTTAGTCGGCAGCAAAATGTACCAAAATTTGCATCCCTAATCTACATGGGTGATGTGAACGAACTTGATTTGTTACCAGTTGCTTTTCCCCCCCAAAGTGAGCCATCTGTCCCTGAGTTCACACTCTCCCCGTGCACCATACAGCCTCCAACACAGAGAACAGAACACACAAACACACACACAGATAATGCAATGCAGTCGGCCAAAGTATTCTAAAAGTCTATAGAGGATCTCTAAACTAACTCATCAAAGCCCTTTCAGCCAATCACAGAGATTGTTACTACAGGGTGACAGATGTCTGCTACTCAGTGTGTGAGAGACAATATAGAGCCCAAGCCAAAACGTCTCTCTCTGCTACAATAAACTAATACTATGCTAGAGGCGAATGGGGAAGTCGATAGAGTGACAAGACAATTTGACTTTCCAATCAATGCTGTGGATGTCACGGCGTAAAGAGTCATCATTCTCCCCTCCTACGGACAGACTGCCACAGAGACAGGGTTGTCACCGAGAAAGTTGATCAGGATCAATTATGTATTTCACACAGTCACAACACAGTCACAGCACAGTCACAGCACAGTCACAACACAGTCACAACACAGTCACAACACAGTCACAACACATAGGGTATTATTCATTAGGGTATTATTTTAAAACATGTTATTTAACCTGTATTTAACTATTGGGTAAAGGGAAAACAGAGTTGTTGTTTTTTAATCTCCTGTACCGATAAAAGTTTCCCAGTTCTCTCTTTAAGCCCTTAATCCCATTTAACCTGCATCCCTCCATCACCCTGCCTCCCCATTTAACCTGCATCCCTCCATCACCCTGCCTCCCCATTTAACCTTCATCCCTCCATCACCCTGCCTCCCCATTTAACCTGCATCCCTCCATCACCCTGCATCCCTCCATCACCCTGCCTCCCCATTTAACCTGCATCCCTCCATCACCCTGCCTCCCCATTTAACCTGCATCCCTCCATCACCCTGCCTCCCCATTTAACCTGCATCCCTCCATCATCCTGCCTCCCCATTTAACCTGCATCCCTCCATCACCATGCCTCCCCATTTAACCTGCATCCCTCCATCACCCTGCCTCCCCATTTAACCTGCATCCCTCCATCACCCTACCTTTGATCTCTTTCTTTCCCTCCCTTCTCTCTCCCCCTCCTCTGCTCCCCTCTACCTCTTTTCCCTCCCCTCCCTGACCCCTCTACCCTCCACTCACCGATCTCCTTCCCCAGGCCTGAGTGCAAAATAGCCCCAGCAGAGGTCACCACAGCACAGCTCCTAAAGCCTCTCTGGCCCCCTTGTCTGTAGAGCTGCTCCAGGGTCAAGCGCGGTACCAAGCGGGCCCAGCCCAGTGAAGAGAAAGGCTGCTCAGACCCGTCCAGCGTCCTCAGCCGGGCCTGGTCCTTCAGCTCACACAGTAGTTCCCTGGAGCTCTGAGCAGCTCGTCGGCCTCCTTTATAGGATACGTGGTGCTTGTTGGCACTCAGGTAGTCCCGCTTGGCGCGCTGCAGTCGCGGGGACAGCATCCCAGAGGACACTTTTCCCCGCCAGAGTCGCTGCACCAGTGAGGCAGACTTGGAGGAGTAGTCCTCCTCTAAACCATCCTCTTCTTTTCCTCGCCTCTCCCCCCCATGATCCCCCACCATGATCCACCTCTTGTGGCTTTTGTTCGTCTCTAACCCCTCCTCATCCTCTTCATCCTCACGTGAGGACCGGCGTGTGGTTCGGTTGGGCCCCCGGCCGGCGGAGGCGGTCCAGGCAGGTCTCTCACTGTTTCGAGTTACTGTTAGGTCGGAGTGGGAACCCACATTCTCCGTGCTAGAGGAGGACCAGGCAGCCAGGGTCTGGGCGTCCAGGTAATCCTGCTGCTGGCGGCTGCCCCCCTCCGTCTCTTGGCTGGTCCCGTAGCTCAGCTCCAGGCCAGGCTCAGGGGTGGTGGAGGAGGAGCTAGGCTCGGAGTCTGGGTAATGGTTAGGGTCTTGGTCGGGATATTCTGTGGTAAAGGTGTTGTAGGTGGGTTCGGGCTGGGAGCCCATGATGGAGCGGTGCTGCTGGTGGGAGGCGCCTTGGATGGAGGCCAGGCGCCGTGTGTCGGGGTGCTGGGAGAGCGAGGAGCTGGCGGAGGTCAGGGGCTCGTTGTACACAGGGGTATCCAGGAAGTAGGAGAGCAGAGCCAGGAAGAGGAGGGCCCACGCCAACATGCCCACCAACAGCAGCCTCCGCCACTGACGCATACTGGACTTCATCTCCTTACAATCTCTCACACACCTATACGCACACCAGGCCAGCTCCAATCAGCAGTCAGAAGCCAGGACACAGCAGAGAGGACAACAGGAGGGCCTGCAGAGGTGAGAGGTCAAAGGTGACAGTTAGTCTTCACCTTAAGTGGACCTGAATGTTTTGACTTTGATTAAAATAAATCCCCAGTCTTTTCAGATGTATTGGTATTGGTGTGTGTGTGTGTGTGTGTGTGTATCTTATTGTCTTTTCCTTGACTTACCTCACCTGGTGCCCCTATACCATCTGGTGCCCCTATATATCATTTGGGCTTCTCAAACAAACGTGGAAATTCTGGTAATATCTGAAACTTGGCTAAAGAAGACTGTGCCGGATACTGACGTGTCTCTGGCTGGTTATAGATCTGGCAGAGGTGAAGGTGTCGTCAGATTTACAAAAGACAACTTACATTTTCAACATGTGCTCTTCGCCAATTATCTGACTTGCTATCTAACTTGGTGAATCTGAAAGATACATTTTGGGTGATATTAATCTGGATTAGTTAAAGTCAGTTTCTGATATGCTGATATCTTTCAGCCTCATTTGATAACTGAACGAATTCGCCTCAACTTTAAACACACTGAAAAATCTATTTTACAGTGCCTTGCAAAAGTATTCATCGCCCAAAAGTATTCATCGCCCTTGGAGTTTTTCCTATTTTGTTAAAAATGCGTGCACTTGTATTCACCCGATTTGCTATGAAGCCCCTAAATAAGATCTGGTGCAACCAATTATCTTCAGAAGTCAAATAATTAGTTAAATAAACTCCACCTGTGTGCCTTCTAAGTGTCACATGACCTGTCACATGATTTATGTATATATACACACACCTGTTCTAAAAGGCCCCAGATTCTGCAACACCACTAAGCAAGGGGCACTACCAAGCAAGCGGCACCATGAAGACCAAGGAGCTCTCCAAAAAGGTCAGGGACAAAGTTGTGGAGAGGTACAGATCAGGGATGGGTTATAAAAACATATCAGAAACTTTGAACATCCCACAGAGCATCATTAAAATTATAAAAAAATTGAAAGATTATGGCACCGCAACAAACCTGCCAAGAGAGGGCCGCCTACCAAAACTCATGGACCAGGCAAGGAGGGTATTAATCAGAGGCAACAAAGAGACCAAAGATAACCCTGAAGGAGCTGCAATGTTCCACAGCGGAGAATGGAGTATCTGTCCATAGGACCACTTTAAGCCGTACACTCCACAGAGCTGGGCTTTACGAAAGAGTAGCCAGAAAAAAAAGCCATTGTTTAAAGAAGAAAATAAGCAAACACGTTTGCGCTTCGCCAAAAGGCATGTGGGAGACCCCCAAACATATGAAAGAAGGTACTCTTGTCAGATCTGATTTTTCTCCCCTTTTTGGACATCAAGGAAAACGCTATGTCTGGCGCAAACCCAACACCTCTCATCACCCCGAGAACACCATCCCCACAGTGAAGCACGGTGGTGGCAGCACCATGAGGGGGGGTTTCCATTGGTAGGTACTGGGAAACTGGTCAGAATTGAAGGAATGATGGATGGTGCTAAATACAGGGAAATTCTTGAGAGAAACCTGTTTCAGTCTTCCAGAGATTTGAGACTGGGGTGGAGGTTCACTTTCGAGCAGGACAATAACCCTAAGCATACTGCTAAAGTAACACTCGAGTGGTTGAAGGGGAAACATTTAAATGTCTTGGAATGGCCTAGTCAAAGCCCAGACCTCAATCCAATTGAGAATCTGTGGTATGACCTAAAGATTGCTGTACACCAGCGGAACCCATCCAACTTGAAGGAGCTGGAGCAGTTCTGCCTTGAAGAATGGGCAACAATCTGAGTGGCTAGATTATAGCTTATAGAGACATACCCAAAGAGACCACTTTCTGGCAACTTGTCTGGACCTCTGGCAGTCTCTATGGGGGTACCACAGGGTTCAATTCTCGGGCCGACTCTTTTCTCTCTCTGTATATATCAATGATGTCGCTCTTGCTGCGGGCGATTCCCTGATAAACCTACACGCAGACGACACCATTCTGTATACTTCTGGCCCTTCCTTGGACACTGTGCTAACTAACCTCCAAACAAGCTTCAATGCCATACAACACACCTTCCATGGCCTCCAACTGCTCTTAAATGCTAGTAAAAACAAATGCATGCTTTTCAACCGTTTGTTGCCCGCACCTGCCCGCCCGACTAGCATCACCACCTTGGACGGTTCCGACCTAGAATATAGGTGTCTGGCTAGACTGTAAACTCTCCTTCCAGACTCATATCAAACATCTCCAATCCAAAATCAAATCTAGAATCGGCTTTCTATTTCGCAACAAAGCCTCCTTCACTCACGCTGCCAAACTTACCCTAGTAAAACTGACTATCCTGCCAATCCTCGACTTCGGCGATGTCATCTACAAAATAGCTTCCAATACTCTACTCAGCAAACTGGATGCATTACATCACAGTGCCATCCGTTTTGTTACTAAAGCACCTTATACCACCCACCACTGCGACATGTATGCTCTAGTCGGCTGGCCCTCGCTACATATTCGTCGCCAGACCCACTGGTTCCAGGTCATCTACAAGTCCATGTTAGGTAAAGCTCCGCCTTATCTCAGTTCACTGGTCACGATGGCAACACCCACCCATAGCACGCGCTCCAGCAGGTGTATCTCACTGATCATCCCTAAAGCCAACACCTCATTTGGCCGCCTTTCCTTCCAGTTCTCTGCTGCCTGTGACTGGAACGAATTGCAAAAATCGTTGAAGTTGGAGACTTTTATCTCCCTCACCAACTTTAAACATCTGCTATCTAAGCAGCTAACCGATCGCTGCAGCTGTACATAGTCCATCGGTAAATAGCCCACCCAATTTACCTACCTCATCCCAATACTGTTTTTATTTATTTACTTTTCTGCTCTTTTGCACACCAGTATCTCTACCTGCACATGACCATCTGATCATTTATCACTCCAGTGTTAATCTGCTAAATTGTAATTATTCGCCTACCTCCTCATGCCTTTTGCACACAATGTATATAGACTCTTTTTTTATCTACTGTATTATTGACTTGTTAATTGTTCACTCCATGTGTAACTCTGTTTTTGTTTTGATGAATCTTGTTGTATTTATGGTATGTTCACAGGGCTCCCTGGCAAATGAAACCCTGGTCTCAATGGTGACCCACCCTGAATAAATAAAACATTTCATAAAAATGTAAATAAATGTATTACAGTCCATGTGTCTTCCAGAAGAAAATGGGGCACTGGGAAATAAAAGGTACTAATTAGCGGGGAGACATCACACATGAGTTTGTGTTAGTTTGTTACCAATAACTATCTACAGTGAACAACATTACAGTTTGGGTGAAAAGGTTAAGCCGTTAGGGTTAGCAGAAGTTAGAAAGGGGAACCTTTGCTTTAAGAAATGTACAAAACTTAGTGGCCAGTGACAGTCCTTGTCAACAGTGTGCGCAACTAGTGAACTGGAGTCAGGTGCAGGAGAGCAGAGATGAGTGAACAGGCACACTTTATTTGGCAGACGGAAAACAGTCAGAAGCCAAAGGCAAAAGCGAATAGCGCACTTATCACACAAATAATGTACAGCATACAATACCACGGATTCCAAACAAGACCCGGCGAAAAACCAGCATGAAGCGTCACACATGACACGTAACAAACAATTACACACACAGACATGGGGGGGAACAGAGGATAATATACACCTAGAGTGATGAGGGGATGTAAAACAGGTGTGCGGAAAAACAAGACAAAACAAATGGAAAATGAAAGGTGGAGCGGCGATGGCTAGAGGACCGGTGACGTCGACCGCCGAGCACCGCTCGAACAAGGAGAGGAGCCAACTTCGGCGGGAGTCGTGACAGTCCTTGTAGATCAATCACCTATAAAGGCTGGTCATTAGGGACGTTCATTCATAACCGTTGCTTAAATTTTAATATTAATATACATTATTTTTCAACTTGGAGCACTCCATACATACGTTGTGACGGCCCTGAATTTTTCTGAACCGTCTCAGTGCTTCTCCTTCCTAACTTCCCAACTAAATAGCCAGCATCAGCTGCGCAAAAGTGGGGTTGTGAGTGGGTACAGTATACTGTTGATGATCTGACTATGATGTGAAATTCTGGTACAATACACAAGCACACAGAGTAATAATAAATCAACCGTTCTACAGCCCTTTCTAATATGTTTTGGGCCTGTATTGTTGGAACACATCTCTGGAGACAGGGAAACTTTGAGAGGGCAGGAAAGAACTAATCCTGAGAGGTATCTCCCCTAATTATGGTTCATCTGGCCCTGAGGGCTGACCCTGTAGTGGCCAAGCCCAGGGAAGGAGCTCCAAACTGGGAAGTAGCGATCTCTGGGGAGCCCCTGTGGTTGTCCAGACCTCCCACACCAGGCCACACAGAGAAGCCAAGAAGAAAACGCTGACCCTGGGCTACACTGAGTCAGGAGGTAGGGTGGGGCCCAAGGGAGGACAGAGAGGAAAAGGTACACACACCGTGGAATATGAAATACAAGGAACAAAAAAAGAGTGGAGGCTATTATAGCAGCAAAGGGGAGGACCAACTCCATATTAATGCCTAGGATTCTGGAATGAGATGTTCGACACAGTTTTTTTGATTTCCTTGTATTTTGTGAATCAGTGTTCTCTCTCTCTCATACAGTGCCTTGCAAAAGTATTCACGCCCCTTGACGTTTTTCCTATTTTGTTTCATTACAACCTGTAATTTAAATGGATTTTGAATGTAATGGACATACAAATTGTCCAAATTGGTGAAGTGAAATGATTAATTAATTTTAAATAATTAAAAAAAAAAAAGGGAAAAGTGGAGCGTGCATATGTATTCACCCCCTTTGCTTTGAATTCCATCAATAGTTAAATAAAGATTATGCAAAGCTGTCAAGACAAAGGGTGGTTATTTGAAGAATCTCAAATCTAAAATATATTTTGATTTGTTTAACACTTTTTTGGTTACTACATGATTCCATGTGTGTTATTTCATAGTTTTGAGGTCTTCACTATTATTTTACAATGCAGAAAATACTACAAATGATCCTGGAATGAGTAGGCGTGTCCAAACTTTTATTTTTTTACCCCCTTTTCTCCCCAATATCGTGGTATCCAATTGTTAGTAATTACTATCTTGTCTCATCGCTACAATTTCCGTACGGGCTCGGGAGAGACGAAGGTCGAAAGTCATGCGTCCTCCGAAACACAACCCAACCAAGCCGCACTGCTTCTTAACACAGTGCGCCTCCTACCCGGAAACCAGGCGACCTGGTTAGCGTGCACTGCGCCCGGCCCGCCACAAGAGGCGCTAGTGCGCGATGAGACAAGGATGCTGATGTTGGGCGATTAGGCCTGGCTCGCAGTCGGTGTTCCAAGTCATCCCAAAGGTGTTCGATGGAGTTGAGGTCAGGGCTCTGTGCAAGCCAGTCAAGTTTTTCCTCCTCCACCAAACTTTATGCATTCGGACAGGTACCGTTTTCCTTGCATCTGCCAATCCCAGATTTGTCCTTCGGACTGCAATATGGTGATTCATCACTCCAGAGAACACGTTTCCACTGCTCCAGATTCCAATGGCGGCGAGTTTTACACCACTACAGCCGACGCTTGGCATTCAGATTTTTACACGCTAAACGCTTCAGCACCCAGTTCTATGAGCTTGTGTGGCCTACCAGGAGCTGTTGTTGTTTCCACTTCACAATAACAGCACTTACAGTTGACCGGGACAGCTCTAGCTGGGCAGAAATTTGACGAACTGACTTGTTGGAAAGGTGGCATCCTATGACGGTGCCAGGTTGAAAGTCACTGAGGTCTTCAGGACGGGCCATTCTACTGTCAATGTTTGTCTATGGAGATCGCATGGCTGTGTGTTCGATTTTATACAGCTGTCAGCAACGGGTGTGGCTGAAATAGCCGAATTAACTCAAATATACTCATTTAGTGTATTTACAAGGACACATTCTCCTGCTAAACCCACTCAAGCATGGTCACACACAACTTCCACTTCTGCTGTACCACCCCGCCTCATTGCCCCATCCTCACCCCAGAGCGGGCCAGAACCCTAGGGCTTGTACCCTGCTGGGTGTTATGAAGCCACCATGGTGTTCCATCAACCTAACTGCTACAACTCCACACGTCACTGTCTGGCCTGCCAATACTGCTGCAGCACATCACTGCAGTGAACTGATTGACTGACCCTAGCAGTCAGGTCAACTTCACACATTCGGAGTAGAACCTAAGGAGTAGAACTCTGTCTCTGCTCTAGAAATACAATTATTTTTGGAAGGCTCAATGATTAGCCAGAATCTGTTACTATCGGCAGCCGTGTTGTGTGGAAGATCATGCTGCTACTGCTCTAGCAGGCAAACACAATGATGGGAAACTGTAAATTACATCGCTGTAAATTATTCCGTTGGAACTTCCACCGACATGCAAAGCACACACTTCAATCACCGTTGTCAAACACAAATAACTGTTTTTTACCGTATGTGGAGAATGAGAAAGGGGGGAAATAATTGACCAAATTGGGTCACACTTCAAACAAACCAAGGTACAAATGCTTAATAGGGCATTCATGTGCCCTACATAGATGTTTCACAATTAATTTATGAGCAAAGTCATCAAGGGCGATATAAAAGGTCCATAAATGTGGTCTTTACCAAATATTGTATAATCATCAAATAATCATTTTGCCAGCCTTTATATAGTATGATGTATGCTATATATTATGTGTATGAATGATTACTGAAGCATCTTTTCTGTATATAAGCATCAATATATAAAGGGTTGTCGTTTGCTTGAACTTGGTCCCAAATACTGTATGAGGAAAACATTTCAAAAAGTCTAACATGGATTACGGCATCTTCTCTATGAGTACCAGCCCTCCCTCAGCCGTGAGTCTGTGTATCCCACGCTAAGTGGGAAGCGGAAGAGAGATGTGTGGTGGTTTGTAAATGAGTGAAAAGAGAATAATTAAGTCTCAGGAGATTTGGGTTTCTCATTAAAAACACTGACTTCAAGCAGACAGGAAGGAAGGAGAGGAAGAAAGACGAAGAGCGTTGAAGAGTATAATGTATGATTGAGTTCTGTAGTAGAGGGTTAAAGACAAACCAACATTTGAGAGTAGAGTATAATTAAGCAATATGGCCAATATACCACGGCTAAGGGATGTTCTTTCGAACAACACAACGCGGATCACAAACCCGAGGTGCCTTATTGCTATTATAAACTGGTTACTAACGTAATTAGAGCAGTAAAAATACATGTTTTGTCATACCAGTGGTATACAATCTGATATACCACGGCTGTCAGCCAATCCGCATTCAGAGCTGGAACCACTCAGTTTATAATTCCTTCTACTGTGTGTGTGTGTGTGTATATATATATATATATATATATATATATATTTACACACACACACACACATCAATGGTACTGTCACGTTCGTCATAACGAGGAGACCAAGGCGCAGCGTGATAAGAATGCATACTTCTTTTAATGAAGAATAAACACTGAATAAACTATACAAAACAACAAAACAAACGTGAAGCTATGAGACACGAGTACTGACAGGCAACTACACAGACAATAACATGCAAAATACTTGTGGTATATGGCTACCTAAATATGGTCCCCAATCAGAGACAACGATAAACAGCTGCCTCTGATTGGGAACCAATCTAGGCAACCATAGACATATAAACACCTAGCTATACAACAACCCCATGACATACAAAAAAACCTAGACAATACAAAAAATACACAAACCACCCTCGTCACACCCTGACCTAACCAAAAGAATAAAGAAAACAAAGATAACTAAGGTCAGGGTGTGACAGGTACTACACACAGTCAAAGCACAGGCTAAGCATTTTGTTCCTCATACATTATTTGAGTGTTCTAAAGTGAAGGTGTACAGTACATTGTGTTCTGTCCAAAACATCAAGCCCTTCTCCTTTAATATTTATCTGTTAACAGTCCATGCTGGAAGCATGCTGTTGGATGCTCAACTTCAAATCCACTCCTAGCCCCTATCAGCTAGCCCAGTTGATTTCATTGTTTATTTTTATTTCACCTTTATTTACCCAGGTAGGCTAGTTGAGAACAAGTTCTCATTTGCAACTGCGACCTGGCCAAGATAAAGCATAGCAGTTCGACACATACAACAACACAGAGTTACACATGGAGTAAACAAAACATTCAGTCAATAATACAGTAGAAAAAAATAAATATTCGGTTCCCCGTTTTTTTCGTACTACGTCATCTAATTGCAGTGGTGTGAAGAACTTAAGTAAAAATACTTTAACAAGTACAACTTAGGTCGTTTTTTGGGGAAACTGTACTTTACCATTTATGTTTTTGACTTTTACTTCACTACATTCCTAAAGAAAATTCTGTACTTTGGTCATCCCTACTGCCACTGATCTGGCGGACTCACTAAACACAAATGCTTTGTTTTTAAATTATGTCTGACTGTTGGAGTGTTACCCTGGCTATGTGTAAAAAAAAATAATAATTAAATTCGCAACCCATATTATTAGCCTGTTTAACCTCTCTTTCATATCGCCTGAGATCCCCAAGGATTGGAAAGCTGCCGCGGTCATCCCCCTCTTCAAAGGGGGTGACACCCTAGACCCAAACTGTTACAGACCGATATCCATCCTGCCCTGCCTATCTAAGGTCTTCGAAAGCCAAGTCAACAAACAGATCACTGACCATCTCGAATCGCACCATACCTTCTCCGCTGTGCAATCCGGTTTCCGAGCCGGTCACGGGTGCACCTCAGCCACGCTTAAGGTACTAAACGATATCATAACCGCCATCGATAAAAGACAGTAATGTGCAGCCGTCTTCATCGACCTGGCCAAGGCTTTCGACTCTGTCAATCACCATATTCTTATCGGCAGACTCAGTAGCCTCGGTTTTTCTAATGACTGCCTTGCCTGGTTCACCAACTACTTTTCAGACAGAGTTCAGTGTGTTAAATCGGAGGGCATGTTGTCCTCTGGCAGTCTCTATGGGGGTACCACAGGGTTCAATTCTCGGGCCGACTCTTTTCTCTGTATATACCAATGGTGTTGCTCTTGCTGCAGGCGATTCCCTGATCCACCTCTACGCAGACGACACCATTCTGTATACTTCTGGCCCTTCCTTGGACAATGTGCTATCTGACCTCCAAACGAGCTTCAATGCCATACAACACTCCTTCTGTGGCCTCCAACTGCTCTTAAACGCTAGTAAAACCAAATGCATGCTTTTCAACCGTTCGCTGCCTGCACCCGCACGCCGACTAGCATCACCACCCTAGATGGTTCGACCTAGAATATGTGGACATCTATAAGTACCTAGGTGTCTGGCTAGACTGTAAACTCTCCTTCCAGACTCATATCAAACATCTCCAATCCAAAATCAAATCTAGAGATCTAGAGTCGGCTTTCTATTTCGCAACAAAGCCTCCTTCACTCAAGCCGCCAAACTTACCCTAGTAAAACTGACTATCCTACCGATCCTCGAATTCGGCGATGTCATCTACAAAATAGCTTCCAGTACTCTACTCAGCAAACTAAATGCAGTTTATCACAGTGCCATCCGTTTTGTTACTAAAGCACCTTATACCACCCACCACTGCGACCTGTATGCTCTAGTTGGCTGGCCCTCGCTACATATTCGTCGCCAGACCCACTGGCTCCAGGTCATCTACAAGTCCATGCTAGGTAAAGCTCCGCCTTATGTCAGTTCACTGGTCATGATGGCAACACCCACCCGTAGCACGCGCTCCAACAGGTGTATCTCACTGATCATCCCTAAAGCCAACACCTCATTTAGCCGCCTTTCCTTCCAGTTCTCTGCTGCCTGTGACTGGAATGAATTTAAAAAATCCCTGAAGTTGGAGATTTTTATTTCCCTCACCAACTTTAAACATCTGCTATCTGAGCAGCTAACCGATCGCTGCAGCTGTACATAGTCTATCGGTAAATAGCCCACCCAATTTACCTACCTCATCCCCATACTGTTTTTATTTATTTACTTTTCTGCTCTTTTGCACACCAGTATCTCTACCTGCACATGACCATCTGATCATTTATCACTCCAGTGTTAATCTGCTAAATTGTAATTATTCGCCTACCTCCTCATGCCTTTTGCACACAATGTATATAGACTATTTTTTTCTACTGTGTTATTGACTTGTTTATTGTTTACTTCATGTGTAACTCTGTGTTGTTGTCTGTTCACACTGCTATGCTTTATCTTGGCCAGGTCACAGTTGTAAATGAGAACTTGTTCTCAACTAGCCCACCTGGTTATATAAAGGTGAAATAAAAAATGATTAAATAATTGTGCCGTCTGGTTTGCTTAATATAAGGATTTTTTATTTTATTTGTACTTTTACTTTTGATACTTAAGTATATTTTAGCAACTACATTTACTTCTGATACTTGAGTATATTTAAAACCAAATACTTTTAGACTTTTACTCAAGTAGTATTTTACATGGTGACTTTCACTTTTCTATTAAGGTATATTTACTTTTACTCAAGTATGACTATTGAGTACTTTTTCCACCACTGACTACTGCAACACCGTTTCCTCTGCCATATACCCTCACATTGGTGCCACAAAACAGAGACGATGATTTGGAGGTTCGCGGAAAAAAATGTGCCGTTTTTGGATATTGATTTAGTGATTGTTAGGGACGCACAGAAATTCCATGTGTGGAGTTTTTAGTTGAGATTATTTGTTTACAATATGTTAAGACTCTAATTCATACAATATGTTATGAATTTATTGTGCTAAATAAGATCCCATACTGCATTTTTTTCTCCCCCAATTTTGTGGTATCCAATTGGTAATCACGTCTCATTGCTGCAACTCCCCAACGGGCTCGGGAGAAGCGAAGGTCGAGTTATGCGTCCTCTGAAACATGACCCGCCAAGCCGCGCTGCTTCTTAACACACTGCTCACTTAACCCAGAAGCCAGCCGCACCAACGTATCGGAGGAAACACCGCTCAACTGATGACCGAGGTCAGCTTGCAGGCGCCCGGCCAGCCACAAGGAGTCGCTTGAGTGCAATGAGCCAAGGAAATCCCCCCCGGCCAAACCCTCTCCTAACCCAGTCACAGCCGGCTGTGAAACAGCCTGGGATCGAACCACAGGCTATAATGGTGCCAGACCTCTGCACCACTCAGGATTCTGGACTGCAACTTTGTTTCAGATCTACAGAAGCATTCTCACCATTCACACAATCCCTATAGGGCTACACACTCATCACCATCTTTTTAACACTCTATAAAATCTCTCATTGAGTAAAAAAAGAGAGAGTTAAGACTGTTCGCCTAAGCGTTAGCAGGCCCTTTACCCCAAGGAGGTTCATGGTAATTACTTTACATGGCAGACAAAACCACATATTGAAATAGAAAGAGAGAGGGAGAGGGGGGCTAGAAAAACAAAGGGAGATACAATGAGAAACTATTGTATGTAAGGGTGAGCAAGAGAGAGAGAGAGAGAGAGAGAGAGAGAGAGAGAGAGCGAGAGAGAGCGAGAGAGAGCGAGAGAGAGCGAGAGAGAGCGAGAGAGAGAGAGAGAGAGCGTGTGAAAGAAAGAAAGAGGAACTAGGATGAGAAAGGGGGATTATGGTGTGGGAGAGGAAGGGAATGAAACAAAAGACAAAGGCAGCATGACATGGAATAAAAGAGAAACAAATATACAACCGAGATACAGATATAGAACTACAAATATACCCATACAAATCTGTCAAGCAGAAGGACAGACGGACGAGGCTCTCAGTTTTTTTATTTTACTAGGCAAGTCAGTTAAAAACAAATTCTTATTTACAATGACGGCCTACACTGGCCAAACTCGGATGACGCTGGGCCAATTGTGCGCCGCCCTATGGGACTCACAATCACACCCGGATCTGATACAGCCTGGAATCGAACCAGGGTGTCTGTAGTGACGCCTCAAGCACTGAGATGCAGTGACTTAGACCACTGCGCCACTCAGTTGATGCTGGTTGATAAGACTTTACCAAAATGTTACCAAAGTCATGTGAAGAACCATGACATAACTACAGCCAGAAAGAACCCAAGATGGGAGAGATTTAAATGTGAACAGTCTGTATGGAAAATCATTTAGCTTACAGTTCCATTCAAACCGCAAAACTGTTCAACTGTGAACTGAGATGCACCCAATCACCTCATCTGCCCTTGAGCAATGCAGTTAACCCACACAACAACTCCTCAGAGGGATTCGGTTAAATGTGGAACACGCATTTCTTCTAAATGCATTCAGTTGTGTAACTGACTAGAAACACTCTTTCACTTTCTCTTTACACATCCTTCTATATACACGTTTTCCCTCATCAAATCTACGCACACTACCCCATAATGACAAAGCAAAAAACAGGTTTTTAGAAATGTTTGCAAATGTATTAAACATAAAAACTGAAATATCACATTTACATAAATATGCAGACCCTTTACTCAGTACTTTGTTGAAGCACCTTTGGTATTTGGTATTTTATTAGGATCCCCATTAGATGTTGCAAAAGCAGCAGCTACTCTTCCCGGGGTCCACATGACATAATACAGAACAGTAATAGACAAGAGCAGCTCAAGGACAGAACTGCATACATTTATGTAGTGATTACCGCCTCAAGTTCAATTTTGGTTTCATCAGACCAGAGAATCTTGTATCTCATGGTCTGAGGGTCCTTTAGGTTACTTTTTTTTCCCAAGCGGGCTATCATGTGCCTTTTACTGAGGAGTGGCTTCCGTCTGGTTACTCTACCATAAAGGCCTGATTGGTGGAGTGCTCTAGAGATTGTTGTCTTTCTGTAAGGTTCTCCCATCTCCACAGAGGATCTCTGGAGCTCTGTCAGTGTGCGTTCAAGGCCATTCTCACCCGATTGCTCAGTTTGGCTGAGCGGCCAGCTCTAGGAAGAGTCTTGGTGGTTCCAAACTTCTTCCAATAAAGAAAGATGGAGGCCACTGTGTTCTTGGGGACCTTCAATGCTGCGGAAATGTTTTGGTACCCTTCCCCAGATCTGTGCTTCTGCACAATCCTGTCTCAGAGCTCTTAGTCCTTCAACCTCATGGGGTTTTTTTACCCACTTTTTCTACACAATTTTGACGGACGCTGTGGCCAAACCCTCCCCTAACCCGGACGACGCTGGGCCAAACCCTCCCCTATCCCGGCGGACGCTGGGCCAAACCCTCCCCTAACCCGGACGATGCTGGGCCAAACCCTCCCCTAACCCGGCGGACGCTGGGCCAAACCCTCCCCTAACCTGGCGAACGCTGGGCCAAACCCTCCCCTAACCCGGCGGACGCTGGGCCAAACCCTCCCCTAACCCGGACGACGCTGGGCCAAACCCTCCCCTAACCCGGACGTCGCTGGGCCAAACCCTCCCCTAACCTGGACGATGCTGGGCCAAACCATCCCCTAACCCGAACGATGCTGGGCGCTACCATATGGGACTCCCGGTCATGGGATAAAACCCCAGGCTGTAGTGACGCCGCAACACTGCGACGCAGTGCCTTAGACCGCTGAGCCATTCGGGAGGCAATGACTTGGTTTTTGCTCTGACATGCACTGTCAACTGTGGGACCTTATATAGACAGGTGTGTGCCTAACCAAATCATGTACAATCAATTGAATTTACTACAGGTGGAATCCAATCAAGTTGTAGAAACAGCTCAAGAATGATCAATTGGAACAAGATGCACCTGAGCTCAATTTCGAGTCTCATAGCAAAGGGTCTGAATACATTTTGTATAGGTTTTGGCTTTGTCATTATGGGGTATTGTGATGTCATTATGGGGTATTGTGATGTCATTATGGGGTTTTGTGTGTAGATTGATGAGGAACATTTTTTATTCATCCATTTTAAAATAAGACTGCAACGTAACAAAATGTGGAAAAAGTCAAGGGGTCTGAATACTTTCCAAACGCACTGTGCCTCAGCATTTTTGTCACTTAGATAAGGGTGACAAGACATGAATTGACCCCGTGTGTACATGATTAAACTCACAGATTCGCACTTTCGGGACTATTCTATTTGTGCTATTAGGTCGGGCCAGCAGGGCTAGATAAAACATAACACTATTTCTACTCAGGTTTGCCAGTCATCACAGTGGCTGTTCCACTGTCATAAGATTGCTATTGAAACCAAATCGTGTTCTATGACCCATCACAGCCTTGTACTAAAACTATAATGCAATATTGGAATCCATTCACATTAAGAGTTCATATTACATTAGACTTTCCTTAGACCAAAGGCATTTTTACGAGTATCGATTCTCTCACAGTATATGACAGCAGAGCAGACACCCGAGTCGCTCGGATATTAGAACATTTAAATGAACAAATCACAGCGAGCAAAGGATGGAATGGAATAAACGTAATTCATCGTCTTTAGAGGAAGAGGAGAGAGAAATGACGAGAGGGTGAGAGGGATAAAGAAAGAGAGAATAAAGGGTGGTGGAGAGAGGGAGTAGGCAAAGATAGAGGAAGAAATGTAGATGTCACACAGGAAGAACATAAATCAATGAGGTCATATCCTGCCTGCCAGACTACATGAACAGTGCATCCGTCTTCACTCGCTCCCTGCTCTTCACCTACAGGTTCACCCTACTCCACTTGCAGGGGCCAGAGAGGTGATATTACTCTCATATCCAATACTGTATCTAAAAACTGCAAGCGTTTTAGTTTGTTTTGCTGAAAGGGCATATTGGATCTCCCAGCTCGAGTGCTAGTGAAGGGAAATGCCAGCTCAGAAGGTTGCTATGCTAACCCCCCTAGTTTGGCCTGGAGACATTCAGGAATTTTCCTGAATTAAATATAAAATAACTGAAATGTAAACAATGCTAAAAAAATCTCATAATCCCCAGGTTTGAGGGTGGTCTGAGTTGGCAACCCTGCTTGCTCTTATTACCATCAAGTTGCCTATAGCTGCCACGGGATAGCATAGGACTGCATCAGATTACAGTGATGTAAAGGGTTATAGTAAAGTAGGACTGTTCCATTGGATTAGGGCTGGATTGAGCAGCAGTATGTTATAAAATAGGATTACTCCTAGATAGTAGAGGATAGGATAAGGTAGAGTGGTGAAGTCAACCGGTAGGTGAAAAAAAAAAAAAAGTGTGCATGGATCTCCTGCTCTCGCCCACTTCCTCTCATTCTCTCTCCCGCTCTGCCTCTCCTTCGCTAAGTAGCTTGTTTTTAGTCACACGTTCAGGAATGGCTGAAAAAGCTAAACATTTACCTACAACTAACTGTGCAAATAGCAGTGCTGGGTGATCTGAAAAGTTATAGTCATTTGATTAATAACACTCTTAGCAAAAATGTTAAATCTTTCATTTACAATCTGTAGAAACTATGAGAATAAAAGGTTCAGAACTTGAAACATCACAGCACAGTTGAAAAATAGATGGCAAATAGAAAT
This sequence comes from Oncorhynchus clarkii lewisi, assembly GCF_045791955.1. Classification (NCBI taxonomy): domain Eukaryota; kingdom Metazoa; phylum Chordata; class Actinopteri; order Salmoniformes; family Salmonidae; genus Oncorhynchus; species Oncorhynchus clarkii. The sequence goes on from NC_092149.1 coordinate 78,502,096, forward strand.
GAAAACTGGAGGGTTTTCAGGGATAGATGGGAGGAGTTGAGGGTGGGACTAAAGAAAAAGAGGGATAACTGAAAGGTCAAATGCACCGTGCCCCTTAATATGCATATGTATAAATTGGAAGTAGAAGTCTAAGTATTGATGTCCATTAGTTTACTCCAATTAGGATGGCAGGGTTAGGGGAAATATTACAACAAAACAAGAGAGAGACTAAGGAAGAGAGAGAGAGAGAAAGAGAGAGAGACTAAGGAAGAGAGAGAGAGAGAGAAAGAGAGAGAGACTAAGGAAGAGAGAGAGAGAGAGAAAGAGAGAGAGACTAAGGAAGAGAGAGAGAGAGAGAAAGAGAGAGAGACTAAGGAAGAGAGAGAGAGAGAGAAAGAGAGAGAGACTAAGGAAGAGAGAGAGAGAGAGAAAGAGAGAGAGACTAAGGAAGAGAGAGAGAGAGAGAAAGAGAGAGAGACTAAGGAAGAGAGAGAGAGAAAGAGAGAGAGACTAAGGAAGAGAGAGAGAACGAAAGAGAGAGAGACTAAGGAAGAGAGAGAGAACGAAAGAGAGAGAGAGTAAGGAAGAGAGAGAGAACGAGAGAGAGACTAAGGAAGAGAGAGAGAGAACGAGAGAGAGACTAAGGAAGAGAGAGAGATGTGAGGAGAAATCAAGATGAAAGAGAGATGGAGGAAGAGAGGGAGAAAGAAAGAGAGAGAGACTAAGGAAGAGAGAGAGAAAGAAAGAGATAGAGACTAAGGAAGATAGAGAGAAAGAGAGAGAGATGTGAGGAGAAATCAAGATGAAAGAGAGATGGAGGAAGAGAGGGATGCTGAGGGATGGAGATGGAGGGAAGCAGAGCAGCAGATCTCAGTTGGAGAGAGGGATAATCTGTTGTTCATATCTCCTCCTCCTCTTCCTATGAGCTAAACATTGGAGGGTAAATCCGTCCCACACACTCAGCCAAAACCTTAATCCATCGGCCAACAATGGCATTATTTCAGAATGCCCTGCTCACTCCCATTGTCATGCAGTCTTCTTCTGCTCCCGAGTGGCGCAGCAGTCTAAGGCACTGCATCTCAGTGCTAGAGGCGTCACTACAGACCCCGGTTCGATTCCAGGCTGTATCAAAACCAGCGGTGATTGCGAGTCCCATAGGGCAGAACACAATTAGCCCAGCGTTGTCCGGGTTAGGGTTTGGCCGGGGGTAGACCGTCATTGTAAATAATAATTAGTTCTTAACTGACTTTCCTAGTTTAATAAAGGTAAAATAATACTAAAAATAACACAGGGTTTCCCCAACTCGGTCCTGGGCCCCCCCCCCTGGGTGCACATTTTGGTTTTTACCCTAGCACTACACAGTTTATTCAAATAATAAAAGCTTGATGAGTTGGTTAATTGAATCAGCTGTGTAGTGCTAGAGAAAAAAAACAAATGTGCACCCAGGGGGGGCCCCAGGACCGAGTTGGGGAAACCCTGGTTTCTAGATTCCAAAGAGAAAAGCTGGGGAAAAGGTGTGGTTTTATGTGAGCATGTATGTTTGTATCCTCTTTCTTCATTGCAGAGCTACACTGTACAGGTCAAATATATAGCCTAACAGTTCCTTGAAACAAATTTCCTATCACCAGTTGAAGCAGCTCTCAGCTTGTTGGGGTTGGGGCTGGAGAGAGAGAGCGAGACATAGCTTTAGCTGAGGGAAGGTTCAGGCTGGGGGAGCCTGCTGGGTTAGAGCTAGGACAGGAACAGGTCAGCAGAGTGCCTTTTATTATTGGGTCTTGTGGGACGAAGCGGCTGTGGAGAGTCGATTAGGCCTAGATTTATGCCTTCAACAGCCTCTGTGTGTGTGTGTGTATAGTGCCTTCAGAAAGTATTCATACCCCTTAAACTTTTCCACATTTTGTTGTGTTAGAGCCTGAATTTAAAATTGATTAACACAACACCCCGTAATATCAAAGTGGAATTGTTTTTGTTTTTTAAATTACAAATGAATAAAAAATTCAAAGCTGAAATGTCTTGAGTCAATAAGTATTCAACCCCTTGGTTATGACAAGCCTAAACAAGTTCAGGAGTAAATATTTGCTAAACAAGTCACATAATAAGTTGCATGGGCTCACTGTGTGGCGTAATAGGGTTTAACATGATTTTTTTTATGACTACCTCATCTCTGTACCCCATACATACAATTATCTCTAAGGTCCCTCAGTCAAGCAGTGAATTTCAAACAGATTCAACAACAAAGGCCAGGAAGGTTTTCCAATGCCTCACAATGAAGGGCACCTATTGGTAGATGGGTAAACAGAATAAGAAAAGCAGACATTGAATATCCCTTTGAGCATGGTGAAGCTTTTAATTACACTTTGAATGGTGTATCAATAGACCCAGTCACAAAGATACAGGCATCCTTCCTAACTCAGAGGAAGGAAATCACTCAGCGATTTCACCATGAGGCCAATGGTGACTAAAACAGTTACAGAGTTTAATGGCTGTGATAGAAGAAAGCTGAGGATGGATCAACAACATTGCAGTTACTCCACAATACTAACCTAATTGACAAAGTGAAGAGTAAAATATATATATATATATATATATATATATTGCAAAAAATGTGTACAAAGTTATGTTTGGGGCAAATCCAATACAACACATTACTGAGTACCACTCTCCATATTTTCAAACATAGTGGTGGATGCATCATGTTATGGGTATGTTTGTAATAATTAAGGACAAGGGAGTGTTTCAGGATAAAAAAAAAAGAAACTAAGCTAAGCACAGGCAAAATCCGAGAAGAAAACCCGGGATTCACCTTTCAGTAGGACAATAACCTAAAACACAAGGCCAAATCTACACTGGAATTACTTACCTAGAAGACAGTAAATGTTCCAGAGTGGCAGAGTTACAGTTTTGACTTAAGTCTGCTAGAAAATCTATGGCAAGACTTTAAAATGGCTGTCTAGTAATGATCAACAAACAATTTGACAGAGCTTGAAGAATTAGTAAAATAATAATGGGCAAATATTGTACCAGGTGAGCAAAGCTCTTAGAGACTTACCCAGAAAGATTTACAGCTGTGATTGCTGCCAAATGTGATTCTATCATGTATTGACTCAGCGATGTGAATACTTACTGCATTCAGACCCCTTGACATTTTACACATTTTGTTACGTTACAGACTTATTCTAAAATTGATTCAATTGTATTTTTTTAATGACAAAGCAAAAACAGGTAAGATTTTACTGCAAATGTATAAAAAAATTACAATGATATCACATTTACATAAGTTTTCAAACCCTTTACTCAGTCATTTGTTTTGGCACCTTTGGCAGTGATTACAGCATCAAGTCTTCTTGGGTATGATGCTACAAGCTTGGCACACCTGTATTTGGGGAGTTTCTCCCATTCTTCTCTGCAGATCCTCTCAAGATCTGTCAGGTTGGATGGGTAGTGTCGCTGCACAGCTATTTTCAGGTCTCTCCAGAGATGTTTGATCGGGTTCAAGTCCGGGCTCTGGCTGGGCCACTCAAGGACATTCAGAAACTTGTCCCGAAGCCACTCCTGCATTGTCTCGGCTGTGTGCTTAGGGTCGTTGTCCTGTTGGAAGGTGAACCTTCACCCCAGTCTGAGGTCCTGAGCGCTTTGGAACAGGTTTTCATAAAGGATCTCTCTGTACTTTGCTCCGTTCATCTTTCCCTCGATCCTGACTAGTCTCCCAGTCCCTGCCACTGAAAAACATCCCCACAGCATGATGCTGCCACCACCATTCTTCACCATAGGGATGGTGCCAGGTTTCCTTGACGCTTGGCATTCAGGCCAAAGAGTTCAATCTTGGTTTCATCAGACCAGAGAATCTTGTTTCTCATGGTCTGAGAGTCCGTTAGGTGTGTCATGTTTGTCGTATGAAGGAGACTAAGGCGCAGCGTGAATAGAGTTCCACATATTTTTAATGAACTGAAACTCACCAAAAACAAAAACAACCAACCAACCAACCAACCAACCAACCAACCAACCGTGAAGCTACTAGTGTGCACACAGGCACCTAACTGTAGACAAGATCCCACAACAGAAAGTGGGAAACAGGGCTGCCTAAATATGATCCCCAATCAGAGACAACGATAAACTGCTGTCTCTGATTGGGAACCATATCAGGCCAACATAGAAATACAAAAACCCCTAGACCTACAACAACCCTAGACATACAAAACCCTAGACATACAAAACCCTAGACATACAACGCTAGAGTACCCACCCTAGTCACACCCTGACCTAACCAAAATATATATAAAACAGAGATATCTAAGGTCAGGGCAAACTATGGCAAACTCCAAGTGGGCTGTCATGTACCTTTAACTGAGGAGTGGCTTCTGTCTGGTCACTCTACCATAAACACCTGATTGGTGGAGTACTGCAGAGATGGTTATCCTTCTAAAATGTTCTTCCATCTCCACAGAGGAAGTCTAGAGCTCTGTCAGAGTGATCATCGGGTTCTTGGTCACCTCCCTGACCAAGTCCTTCTCACACGATTGCTCAGTTTGATCGGATGGCCAGCTCTAGGAAGCGTCTTGGTGGTTCCAAACTTCTTCCATTTAAGAGGCCACTGTGTTCTTGGGGACCTTCAATGCTACAGCCATTTTTTGGTACCCTTTCCCAGATCCGTGCCTCGACACAATCTTTTCTTGGATCTCTACGGACAATTCCTTCGATCTCATGGCTTGGTTTTTGCTCTGACATGCACTGTCAACTGTGGGACCTTATATAGACAGGTGTGTGCCTAACCAAATAATGTACAATCAATTGAATTTACCACAGGTGGAATCCAATCAAGTTGTAGAAACAGCTCAAGGATGATCAATTGTAACAGGATGCACCTGAGTTCAATTTCGAGTCTCACAGCAAAGGGTCTGAATACTTATGTAAATAAGGTATCTGTTTTTTTGTTTTAATAAATGTGCAAACATTTCTAAAAACTTTTTTTCTCGTTGTCATTATGGGGTATTATGTGTAGATTGACGAGGGGGAAAAACTATTTAATATATATTATAATAAGCTTAACTTAACAAAATGTGGGGAAAAGGAAGAGGTCTGAATACTTTCCGAATACACTACATAAATTAGATTTCTGTATTTTATTTTCAACAGATTTGTAAAAATGTCTAAATACATGATTTCGCTTTATCATTATTGGGTATTGTGTGTAGATGGATGAGCAAAAAATTCAGGCTGTAACAACAACATGTGGAATAAGTCAATACTTTCTGAAGGCACTGTATGTGCACTAGACTGTATGTGTACTAGACTGTATGTGCACTAGGCTGTATGTGTACTAGACTGTATGTGTACTAGGCTGTATGTGTACTAGACTGTATGTGTACTAGGCTGTATGTGTACTAGACTGTATGTGTACTAGACTGTATGTGCTGTGCACTAGGCTGTATGTGTACTAGGCTGTATGTGCACTAGACTGTATGTGCTGTGCACTAGGCTGTATGTGCTGTGCACTAGGCTGTATGTGTACTAGACTGTATGTGCTGTGCACTAGGCTGTATGTGCTGTGCACTAGGCTGTATGTGTACTAGGCTGTATGTGCTGTGCACTAGGCTGCATGTGCTGTGCACTAGGCTGTATGTGTACTAGGCTGTATGTGCACTAGGCTGTATGTGCTGTGCACTAGGCTGTATGTGCTGTGCACTAGGCTGTATGTGCTGTGCACTAGGCTGTATGTGTACTAGGCTGTATGTGCACTAGACTGTATGTGCTGTGCACTAGGCTGTATGTGCACTAGGCTATATGTGTACTAGGCTGTATGTGTACTAGGCTGTATGTGCACTAGGCTGTATGTGCTGTGCACTAGGCTGTATGTGTACTAGGCTGTATGTGTACTAGGCTGTATGTGCACTAGGCTGTATGTGCACTAGGCTGTATGTGTACTAGACTGTATGTGTACTAGGCTGTATGTGTACTAGGCTGTATGTGCACTAGACTGTATGTGCACTCGGCTGTATGTGTACTAGACTGTATGTGTACTCGGCTGTATATGTACTAGACTGTATGTGTACTAGACTGTATGTGTACTAGACTGTATGTGTACTAGGCTGTATGTGTACTAGGCTGTATGTGCACTAGGCTGTATGTGCACTAGACTGTATGTGCTGTCTACTAGGCTGTATGTGTACTAGGCTGTATGTGCACTCGACTGTATGTGCACTCGGCTGTATGTGTACTAGACTGTATGTGTACTAGACTGTATGTGTACTAGACTGTATGTGTACTAGGCTGTATGTGTACTAGGCTGTATGTGTACTAGGCTGTATGTGTACTAGGCTGTATGTGCACTAGGCTGTATGTGCACTAGGCTGTATGTGCTGTCTACTAGGCTGTATGTGTACTAGGCTGTATGTGTACTAGGCTGTATGTGCACTAGACTGTATGTGCACTAGGCTGTATGTGCACTAGGCTGTATGTGCACTAGGCTGTATGTGTACTAGGCTGGATGTGCTGTCTACTAGGCTGTATGTGCTGTCTACTAGGCTGTATGTGCTGTGCACTAGGCTGTATGTGCTGTGCACTAGGCTGTATGTGCTGTGCACTAGGCTGTATGTGCTGTGCACTAGGCTGTATGTGCACTAGGCTGTATGTGCTGTGCACTAGGCTGTATGTGCTGTGCACTAGGCTGTATGTGCACTAGGCTGTATGAGTACTAGGCTGTATGTGTACTAGGCTGTATGTGTACTAGGCTGTATGTGCTGTGCACTAGGCTGTATGTGCTGTGCACTAGAATGTATATGCACTAGGCTGTATGTACACTAGGCTGTATGTGCACTAGGCTGTATGTGCACTAGGCTGTATGTGCTGTGTACTAGGCTATATGTGCTGTGTACTAGGCTATATGTGCTGTGCACTAGGCTGTACGTGTACTAGGCTGTATGTGCTGTGCACTAGGCTGTATGTGCTGTGTACTAGGCTGTATGTGCTGTGTACTAGGCTGTATGTGCTGTCTACAAGGCTGTATGTGCTGTCTACAAGGCTGTATGTGCTGTCTACAAGGCTGTATGTGCTGTCTACAAGGCTGTATGTGCTGTCTACAAGGCTGCATGTGCTGTCTACTAGGCTGTATGTGCTGTGCACTAGGCTGTATGTGTACTAGGCTGTATGTGCTGTGCACTAGGCTGTATGTGCACTAGGCTGTATGTGTACTAGGGGATATGTGCTGTGCACTACGCTGTATGTGTACTAGGCTGTATGTGCTGTGCACTAGGCTGTATGTGTACTAGGCTGTATGTGCTGTGCACTAGGCTGTATGTGCTGTGCACTAGGCTGTATGTGCTGTGCACTAGGCTGTATGTGCACTAGGCTGTATGTGCACTAGGCTGTATGTGCACTAGGCTGTATAATACAGCCTAATAATGAGTTATTATGTTTATCATGTCATTAGGGTTATCATGTCTTTACTGTTATTATGGTTATCATGTTTTTACTGTCATTAGGGTTATCATGTCATTACTGTTATGATATTACTGTTAGTACTGATATGATATTGTTATTATGGTTAGTACTGTATTTATAGTAATTATGCTATTTATATTATAATTGTTACAGTTATATTTTAGTACTGTTATGATGTTAATGTCACATTCGTCGTAAGAACGCAGCGTGATGTGAATACATGATATTTGAATGAAGACGAAGAACACTTAACTATACAAAACAACAAACCGAACGTGAAGCTATAATAACACTAGTGCAGACACAGGCAACTAGACATAGACAATAACACGCGAAATCCCCAAAGAAGATGGCAGCCTAAATATGGTTCCCAATCAGAGACAACGATAAACAGCTGCCTCTAATTGAGAACCAATCTAGGCAACCATAGACATACATAAACACCTAGATAGTAAACAACCCCATAAACCTACAAAACCCCTAGACAGTAGAAAAACACATACATCACCCATGTCACACCCGGACCTAACCAAAACAATAAAGAAAACAAAGAATACTAAGGTCAGGGAGTGACAGTTAAATGTCATTATAGTTATTATGTTAGTGTTATTGTGGCTGTTATGTTATTGATCCTTTGATTATCATCTTATTACTGTTATCTTATTATTTATTTATATTACGACTCATTGTTATTACTGTTATTATGGATGTTATTACTGTTAAGATTATTAATATTACTATTGGTCTGTTGTACTATTACTGTTATTGTGTTTGTAATTACTGTTATGGTTATGTTAGTAATGTTAGGATATTACTGTTACTGTGTTTGTAATTACTGTTATGGTTATGTTAGTAATGTTAGGATATTACTGTTATGAAATTACCGGTATTATGTTATTCCTGGTATTGTGTTAGTACTGCTATTGTGTTAGTACTGTTATGGTTATGTTATTCCTGGTATTGTGTTAGTACTGTTCTGTTATTACTGGTATTGTGTTAGTACTGTTATGTTATTACTGGTATTGTGTTAGTACAGTTGTTATTCCTGGTATTGTGTTAGTACTGTTATGTTATTACTGGTATTGTGGTAGTTGTGGTATTGTGTTAGTACTGTTATGTTATTACTGGTATTGTGTTAGTACTGTTATGTTATTCCTGGTATTGTGTTAGTACTGTTATGTTATTCCTGGTATTGTGTTAGTACTGTTATGTTATTCCTGGTATTGTGTTAGTACTGTTATGTTATTACTGGTATTGTGTTAGTACTGTTATGTTATTACTGGTATTGTGTTAGTACTGTTATGTTATTACTGGTATTGTGTTAGTACTGTTATGTTATTACTGGTATTGTGTTAGTACTGTTATGTTATTACTGGTATTGTGTTAGTACTGTTATGTTATTACTGGTATTGTGTTAGTACTGTTATGTTATTCCTGGTATTGTGTTAGTACTGTTATGGTTATGTTATTCCTGGTATTGTGTTAGTACTGTTATGTTATTCCTGGTATTGTGTTAGTACTGTTATGTTATTCCTGGTATTGTGTTAGTACTGTTATGTTATTACTGGTATTGTGTTAGTACTGTTATGGTTATGTTATTCCTGGTATTGTGTTAGTACTGTTATGTTATTCCTGGTATTGTGTTAGTACTGTTATGTTATTCCTGGTATTGTGTTAGTACTGTTATGGTTATGTTATTCCTGGTATTGTGTTAGTACTGTTATGTTATTACTGGTATTGTGTTAGTACTGTTATGTTATTACTGGTATTGTGTTAGTACTGTTATGTTATTCCTGGTATTGTGTTAGTACTGTTATGTTATTCCTGGTATTGTGATAGTACTGTTATGGTTATGTTATTCCTGGTATTGTGTTAGTACTGTTATGGTTATGTTATTACTGGTATTGTGTTAGTACTGTTATGTTATTCCTGGTATTGTGTTAGTACTGTTATGTTATTCCTGGTATTGTGATAGTACTGTTATGGTTATGTTATTCCTGGTATTGTGTTAGTACTGTTATGGTTATGTTATTACTGGTATTGTGTTAGTACTGTTATGTTATTCCTATTACTCATCTCATTTGTACATACTGTACCCGATACCATCTACTGTATCTTGCCTATGCTGCTCTGTACCATCACTCATTCATATATCCTTATGTACATATTCTTTATCCCCTTACACTGTGTACAAGACAGTAGTTTTGGAATTGTTAGTTAGATTACTTGTTATTACTGCATTGTCGGAACTAGAAGCACAAGCATTTCGCTACACTCGCATTAACATCTGCTAACCATGTGTATGTGACAAATAAAATTTGATTTGATTTGATTTGGTATTGTGTTAGTACTGTTATGTTATTCCTGGTATTGTGTTAGTACTGTTATGTTATTAAAGTTAGATGTTATTACTGTTATTATGTTATGATTTATTACTGTTATGGTTATATTATGTTAGTATTGTTATGATATTACTGTTATGTAGTGACTTACGGTATTATTGACATTAAGTTATAAAAGTGGTGGGTGTTTGTATTGGTGAGTTCTAAGTGGTGGGTGTTTGTATTGTTGAGTTATAACAGTGGTGTGTGTTTGTATTGGTGAGTTATAAGTGGTGGGTGTTTGTATTGGTGAGTTCTAAGTGGTGGGTGTTTGTATTGTTGAGTTATAACAGTGGTGTGTGTTTGTATTGGTGAGTTATAAGTGGTGGGTGTTTGTATTGTTGTTGAGTTACTGAATAACTGCAAAGCCCACATTATAACAGATCCCAAGAGTTTAGATTATCAAAAAAAAGAAAAAAAAGAGACGCCCTTATTATAACTCAACAATACAAACACACACCACTGTTATAACTCAACAATACAAACACCCACCACTGTTATAACTCAACAATACAAACACACACCACTGTTATAACTCAACAATACAAACACCCACCACTGTTATAACTCAACAATACAAACACACACCACTGTTATAACTCAACAATACAAACACCCACCACTGTTATAACTCAACAATACAAACAACCACCACTGTTATAACTCAACAATACAAACACCCACCACTGTATAACTCAACAATACAATCACACACCACTTATAATCAACAATACAAACACCACCACTGTTATAACTCAACAATATAAACACCCACCACTGTTATAACTCAACAATACAAACACCCACCACTGTTATAACTCAACAATACAAACACCCACCACTGTTATAACTCAACAATACAAACACCCACCACTGTTATAACTCAACAATACAAACACCCACCACTGTTATAACTCAACAATACAAACACCCACCACTGTTATAACTCAACAATACAAACACCCACCACTGTTATAACTCAACAATACAAACACCCACCACTTATAACTCAACAATACAATCACACACCACTTATAACTCAACAATACAAACACCCACCACTGTTATAACTCAACAATACAAACACCCACCACTTATAACTCAACAATACAAACACACACCACTTATAACTCAACAATACAAACACACACCACTTATAACTCAACAATACAAACACCCACCACTGCTATAAGTCAACAATACAAACACCCACCACTTAAAACTCAACAATACAAACACACACCACTTATAACTCAACAATACAAACACACACCACTTAAAACTCACCAATACAAACACCCACCACTTATAACTCAACAATACAAACACCCACCACTGCTATAAGTCAACAATACAAACACCCACCACTTAAAACTCAACAATACAAACACACACCACTTATAACTCAACAATACAAACACACACCACTTATAACTCAACAATACAAACACCCACCACTGTTATAACTCAACAATACAAACACCCACCACTTATAACTCAACAATACAATCACACACCACTTATAACTCAACAATACAAACACACACCACTTATAACTCAACAATACAAACACCCACCACTGTTATAACTCAACAATACAAACACCCACCACTTATAACTCAACAATACAAACACCCACCACTTAAAACTCAACAATACAAACACCCACCACTGTTATAACTCAACAATACAATCACCCACCACTGCTATAACTCAACAATACATGCACACACCACTGCTATAAGTCAACAATACAAACACCACCACTGTTATATTACCCAGTGCTGTGTGTTTGTATTGTTGAGTTATAGCAGTGGTGGGTGTTTGTATTGTTGAGTTATAAGTGGTGTGTGATTGTATTGTTGAGTTATAAGTGGTGGGTGTTTGTATTGTTGAGTTATAACAGTGGTGGGTGTTTGTATTGTTGAGTTATAAGTGGTGTGTGTTTGTATTGTTGAGTTATAGCAGTGGTGGGTGTTTGTATTGTTGAGTTATAAGTGGTGTGATTGTATTGTTGAGTTATAAGTGGTGGGTGTTTGTATTGTTGAGTTATAACAGTGGTGGGTGTTTGTATTGTTGAGTTATAAGTGGTGTGTGTTTGTATTGTTGAGTTATAAGTGGTGTGTGATTGTATTGTTGAGTTATAAGTGGTGGGTGTTTGTATTGTTGAGTTATAACAGTGGTGGGTGTTTGTATTGTTGAGTTATAAGTGGTGTGTGTTTGTATTGTTGAGTTATAAGTGGTGTGTGTTTGTATTGTTGAGTTATAAGTGCTGGGTGTTTGTATTGTTCATGCTTAGATCATGCTTCATTCACCATAGAGAAGAATAATACATGTTTACAACTGCTAATTGATCACATGGTGCCAGAATGAATGCATTCATTATAGAACGTTATGAGGGTTTGTAGAATCCCTGAAGGGCTGTGATCTCCACAACAGAACATCTGCATTAGTGTTCCAGAACATATGTTCTAGCTCATTATAGTGGCATGCAGGCTGGCACCTCTTTCTCTTTGTAGCTGGCTATTTATGGGGGTGAACTGGCTGGGCCACGCTCCCCCTGGGGGGGTGTTGTAAAGCCCACAGGTGTGCAGTGCTACCTCTCCCCTGAACCCCCACACCACCTACAAACACACCAAGAACTGCACACACACCCCACAACCCCCTGGTATAACTACAGAAGGACACTCTTGTGACATCTGCTGATGTCCTCTGAAGGACAGATGTGTGATACTAGGATATTCAGCGCAGCATAGCACATGCAGTACAGTACAGCACACTACCTTATCATGACTTTCCCCTCCCCACCACAGTAGAAAAGGAAAGAATCGGCTACGTTGTCTGAAGATTTGAGCAAGTACATAGGCAGAGATATCTGTCCTTAATTGGAGGGTTATGAGCCCAGCCTTCAAAGGAGGAGGGTTGCAGTCATCAAGACCAGCTGGGGCCCTCACTCTGTCTGTCTCTGTCTGTGTGTGTGTGTGTGAGAGGGGAGGAGGATGAGGACATGAGGGCCAATGAGAAACACGTGGGAGAGGTAAGTAGACAGTAATAATTGGTTATAAACACCCTGAGAAGTCATATAGGAGCTTTAGAGGGACGTTTGTTTAGCTGTTGTGTCTATAAGTCATCTGTTTTTCAGTGTGGTATACTGTCTATGTAAAGACTCGTTTGGGCAATGCAACTAGAGCAGGAAAAACTCATTTTTCTAGATGCACCTAGTTGGCAGAGAGAGGTCAAGCTGTCAGAAGAGGTGTGCATCCTAGTTCAGCGGTCGTGTTCTGTGGTCGTAGTTTAGTGAAACCACACACCCTCGTATAGTCCACCAACCCTAACATGTGAAAGCCTGTGATGTAATCAGCTCAAATCCTGTTAACTTCTCGCTGGAACATAATGTTTTAGCACCTGTGTGTGTGTGCACGCACTTCACCTCCGGGGCTATCAGAGGTTATCCGAGCCTGTCTAAGCCCCTTATGTAATTGACTGTCTCTTGTCCTGTGATTAGTGGTCATTTATTGCGGGCCGTAGTCAATCAAAATAGATGGCTGAGTTTCCCAGCCTTCCAGGCTAAGACAACTTCTTAGACGTCTTGTCCTGCGGTGTTGCAGGATTTGAAAACATTTTCTATTCAAAACATATATAATAATTTCAAACCTCACTGCGAGGCAGTGCCTCAGACCGCTGCGCCACTCGGGAGGCATAACATTATTTTCCTACTGCACAAACATGTTTTTTCTCTCTGTCATCGCCTCCAGACAGTCCACTCCCCTGGGTGAGGTCACCTGAGATATTCTGGTCCCCCAGAGCGTTTACAGACGGTCATCCTTCCTATGGACATTAATCCCAAATGGCCCTCCAGAGGATGATGAGAACGGCGTATAGCGGCCAGGGTGAAGTGTCCTTTAAGTGTCCCTGTGAGTTGACTCAGTCCACTTCTTCAAATGTCTGTGCCGCTGCCAGCCCCTGTATTTATGGGCCAGAATGGGAGATGTAGTGCTGCTGTAGAGCTGGGATCCTTTCACAGGACCTTGTTCCTGGCCAGGCTGCGTTTCAGAGCACTCAGCGGTCTGTCTCCACAGCCCAAAGGCTGTCATTAAAAGACGTGTGATTTATCAGAGAGAGGATGCGCTGTGAAGGTCGCAATTACACAAGAGACCATGCACTGCCTGGACTCTTGTCTTGTCTGTCCTCTGTTCTCTTCCCTTCCAGGGTTTTCTCTGGATCAAAAAGGGGCTTAGGTGGTGGGTGCGGCAGGGGGCGTGGCAATGGGCACGGTCAGAACGACTGAAGAGGCCCCCCATCTTGACCTTGTGGAGAATTGTTTGCATTTTTAAAGCACATTTTCTGAAATTCTACACATTTTGCCTTGGAGCTGACAGAAAATGTTATGGTTTTAAAAAACCTTTCCTGCGATTTGACATGGAGCTGAGAAAACATTGTGCATTGTTAAAGCTAATTTCCTGCAATTTTGTGTATTTTGACAAAGCTAATGCTGTTTGTTTTTGGTTGTGTTTCAGATATTTTTTTCCTCAATAGAAAATAATGGTAAATAATGTATTGTGTAATTTTGGAGTCACTTTTGTTGTAAATAAGAATAGAATATGTTTCTAAACTCTTCTACATTAATGAGGATACTACCTTGATTAGGGATAGTTCTGAATGAAACGTCAATAACGTGTCACACCCTGACCTTAGTATTCTTTGTTTTCCTTGTTATTTTGGTTAGGGGTTGATGTATCACCCATCACCCACATACATCACCCATGTCACACCCTGACCTAACCAAAATAACAAGGAAAACAAAGTCTAGGGTTTTTTGTATGTTTATGGGGCTGTCTCCATTCTAGGTATTTTGTATGTCTATGGTTGCCTAGATTGGTTCTCAATTAGAGGCAGCTGTCTATCGTTGTCTCTGATTGGGAACCATATTTAAGCAGCCATATTCTGTGGGTACTTTGTGGGTGATTGTTTCCTGTCTCTGTGTTCTCTGCACCAGATAGGACTGTTTGGGTATTGCCACGTTTGTTATTTTGTATTTTGTGTAGTGTTCACGTTTTTCGTCTTTCATTAATATATGTTGAAGACAAACCACGCTGCAATTTGGTCCGATCCCTACTACACCTCTTCAGACGAAGAGGAGGAAATCAGCCGTGACAGAATGTGAAAAAAACCTGGCAAACTGGACATCTGCTGACTAACAAATGTGTTTTTGTGTATGTTAAGCAAGAGATCATGCACACACACACACAAACTTTCTCTCTCCCTCTATTTTCATGTCTCTCCTCTCTCTCCCTGTCACTCTCTCTTTTCCTCTCTCCCTCCTTATTTATCTCTCCCTCTCCATTTTAAATTAAATGTCCTCCACTCTCATACTTACAGGAAGTCTTTACCCTTCCCATGGTGCACTGGTGGGTGGTGGAGGACTAAATTGGTGCTGTGTGTGTGTGTGTGTGTGTGTGTGGGTGTGTGTGGGGGGGGGGGTCCATCCAGGTGGCTGCTAAATATAAGCATAGTTACAAAGGTAGAGGGACACAGTTTGGTGCTGTTGGGGATTGTTTGTTATAAGCCTTATGATCTAACAACCAGGTGGAGCACTGACACTGTGTGTGTGTATGTGGGCGGGGGGCTGGCTGGCTTTCGGCCTGACACAGGCCCTCCCCGTTCTGAGCCACAGGTCAGGTGTGAATCCTGTGGAACAGATGGAAGGTGATACAATCACAGATGTGTGAATGGGGTGTATGTGTGTTGTTGGAGAGGGTTCTGGTCCCCTATGGTACATCTTATCTAGGGTGTAACTCATTCAATAACAAATTTGTGAAAATAATACCAATTACAGTACTAGCACAACGGTACCTGTTTGAGAGTATTTTAACACTACAAATGCAGACACTGCCATTATAAAGATGATCATCATTAATATTACACTTTCCAGGTGTTCAAAGTTCTTTCCATGGTACAGTATGGGAACAACTCACCTCGTTTTCTTTTCACTAACAATGTGATGGTTTAGTAAGAGATTGCTACAGGGGGAGGATATTTAGACAGAGACCATAATCCAGTAATAACCATAATAACAGTCATAACATAATGACATACTAATACATAATAACAATAATAACAGTAGTAACATAATAGCCATAATAAACAGTAATATCCTAACAGGAATAACAGTAATATAAGTCATAACAGTTATAACATAAGTTATTACATCTCAGTAATAACAACCATGACATTAATATCATAACAGTAATAACAGTCATAACTAGAGGTTGACCGATTATGATTTTTCAACGTCGATAACGATACCGATTATTGGAGGACCAAAAAAGGCCAATACTGATTAATCGGACCATGTAGTGTTGTAATTGTCATATATATATATATATATATATATATATATATATATATATATATATATATATATATAATGACAATTACAACAATACTGAATGAACAATGAACACTTTTATTTTAACTTAATATAATACATAAATAAAATCAATTTAGCCTCAAATAAATAATGAAACATGTTCAATTTGGTTTAAATAATGCAAACAAAGTGTTGGAGAAGAAAGTAAAAGTGCAATATGTGCCATGTAAAAAAGATTACGTTTAAGTTCCTTGCTCAGAACATGAGAACATGTGAAAGCTGGTGGTTCCATTTAACATGAGTCTTCAATATTCCCAGGTAAGAAGTTTTAGGTTGTAGTTATTATAGGAATTATAGGACTATTTCTCTCTATACCATTTGTATTTCATATACCTTTGACTATTGGATGTTCTTATAGGCACTTTAGTATTGTCAGCCTAATCTCGGGAGTTGATAGGCTTGAAGTCATAAACAGAGCTGTGCCTCAAGCATTGCTAAGAGCTGCTGGCAAACGCATTAAAGTGCTGTTTCAATGAATGCTTACGAGCCTGCTGCTGCCTACCACCGCTCAGTCAGACTGCTCTATCAAATATCACATCATATACTCAATTATAATAAAAACACACAGAAATACGATCCTTTGGTGATTAATATGGTCAAATCTGGAAACTATCATTTCGAAAACAAAACGTTGATTCTTTCAGTAAAATACGGAACCGTTCCGTTTCGCAACTAGCCAGGTGGACCAAACTGTTGCATATACCCTGACTCTGATTGACCTGAACGCAAGAGAAGTGACACAATTTCCCCTGGTTAATATTGCCTGCTAAAATGAATTTCATTTAACTACATATGCAGGTTAAAAATATATACTTGTGTAGTGATTTAAGAAAGGCGTTGTTGTTTACGGTTAGGTAGACTTGCACAACAATTGTGCTTTTTCGCGAATGCGCTTTTGTTAAATCATTACCCTTTTGGCGAAGTTGAGGTAGGCTGTGATTCGATGATAAATTAACAGGCACTGCATTGATTATACACAATGCAGAACAAGCTAGTTAACGTAGTAATACCATCAACCATGTGTAGTTAACTAATGATTATGTGGAGATTGTTTTTATAAGAAAAGTTTAATGCAAGCTAGCAACTTACCTTGGCTCCTTGCAGGTCCCTTTGATGCTGAACTCGCGTAACAGGTGGTCAGCCTGCCATGCAGTCTCCCTCGGCCATAATGCCGATTGTTGAGAAAACTTGAAATCATCCCGAGGCCAATTTAATCAGTCGACCTCTAGTTATAACTAAAAAATACAAACACCCACCACTGTTATAATTCAACAATACAAACACACACACCACTGCTATAACTCAACCATACAAACACAAACCACTGTTATAACTCAACAATACAAACAACCACCACTGTTATTACTCAACAATACAAACACCCACCACTGCTATAACTCAACCATACAAACACAAACCACTGTTATAACTCAACAATACAAACAACCACCACTGTTATTACTCAACAATACAAACACCCACCACTGCTATAACTCAACCATACAAACACAAACCACTGTTATAAATCAACAATACAAACAACCACCACTGTTATTACTCAACAATACAAACACCCACCACTGCTATAACTCAACCATACAAACACCCACCACTGTTATAACTAGAGGTCGACCAATTAATCGGAAAGGCCGATTAATTAGGGACGAATTTAAGTTTTCATAACAATCGGAAATGGTATTTTTGGGCGCCGATTTATTAGTTTTTTATACCTTTATTTAACTAGGCAAGTCAGTTAATTAAGAACACATTCTTATTTTCAATGACGGCCTAGGAACAGTGGGTTAACTGCCTCGTTCAGGGGCAGAACGACAGATTTTCACCTTGTCAGCTCGGGGGACCCAATCTTGCAACCTTACAGTTAACTAGTCCAATGCAATAACGACCTGCCTCTCTCTCATTGCACTCCACAAGGAGACTGACTGCCTGTTACGTGAATGCAGTAAGCCAAGGTAAGTTGCTAGCTAGCATTAAACTTATATTATAAAAAACAATCAATCATAATCACTAGTTAACTACACATGGTTGATGATATTACTAGATATTATCTAGTGTGTCCTGTGTTGCATATAATCTGACTGAGCATACAAGCATCTGACTGAGCAGTGGTAGGCAGAATTAGGAGCGTAAACATTCATTCAAACAGCACTTTTGTGCATTTTGCCAGCAGCTCTTCGTTGTGCGTCAAGCATTGCGCTGTTTATGACTTCAAGCCTATCAACTCCCGAGATGAGGCTGGTGTAACCGAAGTGAAATGGCTAGCTAGTTAGCGCGCGCTAATAGCGTTTCAAACGTAACTCGCTCTGAGGCTTCTAGTAGTTGTTCCCCTTACTCTGCATGGGTAACGCTGCTTCGAGGGTGGCTGTTGTCAATGTGTTCCTGGTTCGAGCCCAGGGAGGAGCGAGGAGAGGGATGGAAGCTATACTGTTACACTGGCAATACTAAAGTGCCTATAAGAACATCTAATAGTCAAAGGTTAATGAAATACAAATGGTATAGAGGGAAATAGTCCTATAATTCCTATAATAACTACAACCCAAAACTTCTTACCTGGGAATATTGAAGACTCATGTTAAAAGGAACCACCAGCTTTCATATGTTCTCATGTTCTGAGCAAGGAACTTAAACGTTAGCTTTCTTACATAGCACATATTGCACTTTTACTTTCTTCTCCAACACTTTGTTTTTGCATTATTTAAACCAAATTGAATTAATTATTTATTTGAGGCTAAATTGATTTGATTGATGTATTATATTAAGTTAAAGTGTTCATTCAGTATTGTTGTAATTGTCATTATTACAAATAAATATATATTTTTTTAAATCGTCCGATTAATTGGTATCGGCTTTTTTGGTCCTCCAATAATCGGTATCGGCGTTGAAAAATCATAATCGGTCGACCTCTAGTTATAACTCAACAACCTACAAACACCCACCACTGCTATAAGTCAACAACCTACAAACACCCACCACTGTTATAACTCAACAATACAAACACCCACCTCTGCTATAAGTCAACAACCTACAAACACCCACCACTGCTATAACTCAACAATACAAACACCCATTGCTGCTATAACTCAACAATACAAACACACACCTCTGCTATAACTCAACAATACAAACACCCACCACTGTTATAACTCAACAATACAAACACCCACCACTGCTATAACTCAACAATACAAATACACACCACTGCTATAACTCAACCTATAAATACCAACCCGTGTTATAATTTAACACAGACACACACCCCTGTTGTCATTCATCAAGAATACAAAGACACACCCATTAAACTGTCCTGCTGCACACAAATAACTAGGGCTGAGAATTGCCAGGGACCTCACAATACGATATTACCATGACACTTAGTTGCCGATAACATTTGTACTGCAATTCTATATGTATCACGATTCTACAAATATGTATTGTGATCCGATACTAAGATTTTAATGCGATTCGATGTTCCAAACATATTGCTCACTGTTATGTCTGCAGCAGAGGGACAAGAGAGAGCCATGAAAAACAAGTATTGATATAGTATCGTCTAAAATAACATTGTGACACAGAACTATTGATGATTTTTTTGCCCCATCACTACAAAGAACACACTGCCAAGGTAGCAGAGTTCCCTCAGCAACCACAATCAGTAAAAGCCCTCTGGGTTTCACCTTCTCCATGCTGCAGAAGGACACCATTTCAAAAGAGTGAAACTGTGACTCACACTTTGTTTTGGTATCGGGATTTTACTCGTTGTTTTTTGCATTCATCACACATCACCTTAGAAATGCTTTTGGTTCAAGGACTGTAGGTTGATCCAAAAATAGATTGGTGTATGCTGCTGAATATATTACACAGAAATCATGTTTCTTTTATTCCTCACCTCTTTTTCCGTCAGATGAGTCTTGGTTTTGATTTGTTAGGTGATGGCTCGCTGTTCTAAAACAAACGTAGCCCTGTCTGTAGATCCCAGACAAAGAAAGAAGGAATCCGACCACTTCAAAGCCTCTACCACATACACTCCCAAACCAAAACTGTTAGCTAGCTTATGGGGATAATTCCTAAAACTCTTCGTCCTTGGCACTTGTGTCTTTTCGTTTCTCATCATTTCTCTCAAAATGGCATAACTACCGGCACTTCGTTCAATTTGTCTAATACAATGGACCATAACACTGTTGGGTTTTATTCAAACAGCTGTTAAAGCCAATAATGCTACGGTTTAAATGGTCCGGACAGCGAGCTGCCAACGACCGCCTGCCAAACTACCATTGAATGTCCAGAGGACTGGCATGGCCACTGTGTGACTGGTTCAATTTGACTTGAACCAGTCACCGTAGCCAACTTGAAGTTAGCCCTCAAGTAAACTCAATTAAAACTCAAGTAAAAGTCGCCCGGTAAAATACTAGAGGAAAAGTATTTGCTTTTAAATATACTTAAGTATCAAAAGTACATGTAATTTCTAAAATACATATAAGTATCAAAAGTAAAAAGTATAAATAATTTAAAATTCCTTATATTAAAAAAACAGACGGCAATGTTTTTTTTCTTATTTTTTACAGATAGCCAGGGGCACACTCCAACACTCAGAAGAGACTCAGAGGCTGAAGAAATTTGGCTTGTCACCCAAAACCCTGACAAACTTTTACAGATGCACAATCGAGCGCATCCTGTCGGGCCGTATCACAGCCTGGTATGGCAACTGTCCCGCCCTCAACCGCAAGGCTCTCCAGAGAGTGGTGAGGTCTGCACAACGCATCACCGGGGGCAAACTAGCTGCCCTCCATGACACCTACAGCACCCGATGTCACAGGAAGGCCAAAAGATCATCAAGGACAACAACCACCCGAGCCACTGCCTGTTCTCACCGCTACCATCCAGAAGGTGAGGTCAATACAGGTGCATCAAAGCTGGGACCGAGAGACTGAAAAACAGCTTCTATCTCAAGGCCATCAGACTGTTAAACAGCAATCACTAACATAGAGAGGCTGCTGCCTACATTGAGACCCAATCACTGGCAACTTTAATAAATGGATCACTAGTCACTTCATACAATGCACTCTAAATAATGGCACTTTAATAATGTTTACATATTTTACATTACTCATATCACATGTATATACTGTATTTTATACCATCTATTGCACCTTGCCTATGCCGCTCGGCCATCGCTCCTCCACATATTTATATGTACATATTCTCATTCACCCCTTTAGATGTGTGTATTAGGTAGTTGTTGGGGAATTGTTAGATTAAATTGTTAGATTTTACTGCACTGTCAGAACTAGAAGCACAAGCATTTTGCTACACTTGCACTAACATCTACTAACCATCTGTATGTGGCAAATACAATTTGATTTGATTTTAGTAACGTTAGTTGGATGGAGGACAGGACACCTCCAATCTCACATTATAGAAAGGCATGGTCCTCCTTAATCAAACGTACTTCTTATGCCACAGACAGGGTTTCACCACACACACACGCGTGGAACATATGACCTTATATTGCTAATTTAACATGCAGTCTAAATAAATGAAATTATCTAATTTCATGAGCTAACAGTACTGTGTTAAACTCAAATGAGTCAAACACAGGAAGGCGTAATACAATTGGACAGCTATGAACAGGCAAATATTTACATAAAGATTCCATACAAAGTAGGAAAGTAGGCTGTTAAATGTGTGATTTGGCTACAATGTTGCCGCACTAGGTATTGCATGCTTTAATTGGGATCCAAGGGATCCTAAATCTATCAAGTAGTAGGCTCATGAATGATGTTGATAGCCTAGGATAAAAAAAACTATTTTAACGGTGCAGTTGGCTATGGTTCTTTCATCATTCTGACCGTGCAAAGATAAACCCGTTAACCTAAACCGTTCAGGCTATTTATTTGCTACTGAATATTCTTGCTTAATTATGTTTAATTTATATGTCCATTCTAGAAACCAAATCGACCGCTGGCTGAATCTCTTGTAGCCACATATTTTGCCAATTGACTGCTCGTCATTACAATGTAGTCTACCGCGGGGCTGTTAGCACAACGCGCTCTGAAGCGTGAGGAGCAACTGCCTGCAAATCCTGCGGGGAGCCATTAAAGCCTTACCTAGGAAATATGTTTGTCTTCATTGTTTTAGAAGGCAGGCTAGTGTCCGTTTTTTCCTCCGTTAACCGAGCTGTGCGGGCAGTGGTCCGGTTTCACAGCGCTGTTTGAAATCAGATTCATGAAAGCTGCACATTCGGTGTCGTCTCACATTGTCGCAAGCCTTTTTCGTGCACCCTCAGCATGAGAGTGGTGGGCGGAGCCTCGATGTCTCTTTTGCTTTGAGGTTGTAACCTAGCGTGAAATATATCGCCTTTGAGTGTTTGGGATCAACCACGAGTTTATTTGAAGCCTTCCTAAACATGAATAATACCTTGCGCCCAGTTCATAGCGCATGGACTCTACAAGGTGTCCAAAGCGTTCCACAGGGATGCTGGCCCATGTTGACTCCAATGCTTCCCACAGTTGTGTCAAATTGGCTGGATGTCCTTTGGGTGGTGGACCATTCTTGATACATACAGGAAACTGTTGAGGGTGAAAAACTAAGCAGCTTTGAAATTCTTGATACAAACTAGGCCGCTTGCCACGTACTACCATACCACGTTCAAAGGCGCTTAAATATTTTGTCTTGTCCATTCACCATCTGAATGGCACACATACACAATACATCTCAATTGTCTCAAGGCTTAAAAAAAAACCTTCTCTAACCTGTCTTCTCACCTACACTGATTGAAGTGGATTTAACAAGTGACATCAATAAGGGATCATAGCTTTAACCTAGATTCACCTGGTCAGTCTACATCAGTGGTTCCCAACCTTTTTCAGTTACTGTACTACAAACTGAATGTTGCTCTGCCCGTAGTACCCCCTCATAGTGTATTTGACCAGTAGGCCTACGGTCTCATGACTCTTCTCAAGTACCCCCAGTGGTCCTAGTACCCCTGTGGTTAGGAAGCACTGGTCTAGGTCATGGAAAGAGCAGGTGTTCTTAATGTTTTGTACATTCAGTGTATAATAATACGCTTTGATGTAGAAAATGGAAACTTAAATATTTCCCTCATAGGCCTGCTTGTGTGGTGACAACTCATAGCCTATCATGAAAAACTTGGAGCCTAATATGCTTGACTGCTAAATCTGTCAAATCAGTATTCAGACTTACATGATGAAGACATATTATATCTAGGACGCTTAATAGCAAAGTCACATTTATATGTAGTCCCATGGAGGGAGGCATGGCCGTTGCATGTGTTTGTGTGTGTGTGTGTGTGTGTGTGTGTGTATCTTACTGACTTTTCCTAGACTTACCTTACCTGGTGCCCCTACATCACCTGGTGCCCCTACATCACCTGGCGCCTTTGTGTGTGTATCGTGTGTGTGCTTTTGTGTGTGTATCGTGTGTGTGCTTTTGTGTGTATATCGTGTATGTGCGCTTTTTTCTGAGCATATCGTGTTTGTGTTTGTTTGAGCTCCACTTTTGGTTTGTGTGTGTTCGTCTTTATGTGTGTGTGTGTGTGTGTGTGTGTGTGTGTGTGTGTGTGTTTAAACTGTCTGTGGGTGTGTGTTTTCCTGCGCCGCTGCCTGTGTGTTTGTGCGCTGCTCACTTAATTGTCTCATCAGTAAATGTCAAACGTCCAAATGGCTCCACGTCCCAATTTATTTATTCATTTGTGCTCCATCAGACGCAGCCACTGCTGTAGCACACTGCAATTACAACAGAACACAGACATATTACCGTGAATAATAAATCACTACACAGAGAGAAGCTGGCCAGCCAGATGGCCATGTACTGTCACAGTTACACAGAGAAAAGCTGGCCAGCCAGATGGCCATGTACTGTCACAGTTACACAGAGAAAAGCTGGCCAGCCAGATGGCCATGTACTGTCACAGTTACACAGAGAGAAGCTGGCCAACCAGATGGCCATGTACTGTCACAGCTCACAGAGAGAAGCTGTCCAGCCAGATGGCCATGTAGAAGCTGGCCAGCCAGTTGGCCATGTACTGTCACAGTTACACAGAGAGAAGCTGGCCAGGCGGATGGCCATGTACTGTCACAGCTACACAGAGAGAAGCTGTCCAGCCAGATGGCCATGTAGAAGCTGGCCAGCCAGATGGCCATGTACTGTCACAGTTACACAGAGAGAAGCTGGCCAGGCGGATGGTCATGTACTGTCACAGCTACACAGAGGGAAGCTGTCCAGCCAGATGGCCATGTAGAAGCTGGCCAGCCAGATGGCCATGTACTGTCACAGTTACACAGAGAGAAGCTGTCCAGCCAGATGGCCATGTAGAAGCTGACCAGCCAGTTGGCCATGTACTGTCACAGTTACACAGAGAGAAGCTGGCCAGGCGGATGGCCATGTACTGTCACAGCTACACAGAGAGAAGCTGTCCAGCCAGATGGCCATGTAGAAGCTGGCCAGCCAGATGGCCATGTACTGTCACAGCTACACAGAGAGAAGCTGGCCAGGCGGATGGCCATGTACTGTCACAGCTACACAGAGAGAAGCTGTCCAGCCAGATGGCCATGTAGAAGCTGGCCAGCCAGTTGGCCATGTACTGTCACAGCTACACAGAGAGAAGCTGGCCAGCCAGTTGGCCATGTACTGTCACAGCTACACAGAGAGAAGCTGGCCAGCCAGTTGGCCATGTACTGTCACAGCTACACAGAGAGAAGCTGGCCAGCCAGTTGGCCATGTATTTAGAGAGAACAGACTTAAAGAGAGAGCAATACCTTTTATTTCATTTGACCTTTGTTTTAGCAGGTATAGGGCGTACTAGATACTGTATACTGGCTTAGAGCATATTTGGGTTTGGCCGGGGTAGGCCGTCATTGTAAATAAGAATTTGTTCTTAACCGACTTGCCTAGTTAAATAAAGGTTAAATAAAATAAATATATTGTCGTACAGCAATAACCTATAGGAAAAACATTGTAGATGAATAAATAGTAGCAGCAGAGATGACCCATGCAGCTTAGACTAACAGAGGATGTGCTGCACTAAAATACTGACACACACAAAATCACAGAACACCACCAAAACTCACTAATACTAATACACTAATACAACCTTTACACAGAAACATCCATGTATACACACACTTACAGATCTATTTACTGAAAATGAATGCGTGATTAGTTGCACACACTCACACATAGACTTCACCACTCGGGGCGGCAGGGTAGCCTAGTGGTTAGAGCGTTGGACTAGTAACCAGAAGGTTGCAAGTTCAAATCCCTGAGCTGACAAGTTCCAAATCTGTCATTCTGCCCCTGAACAGAGTTCCTAGGCTATCATTGAAAATAAGAATTTGTTCTTAACTGACTTGCCTAGTTAAATAAAGGTAAAATAAATAAAATACCCCCCCCCCCCCCCACACACATATGCATAGACAGACGTACACACAAACACTCATAGATGTCCTCAGAGCATATGACTCAGACTGTCACAGATGAGCTGTCACTGTGTGAATTCTCTCCCACCTCAAATTACATAATGTATGTATGTTGGGTGTGTATGTGAGTGAGCGTGTCTGTGTACATTGTCTGTATGGCCTAAGCAGTTTCAGGATATAAGTAATATTAAGTTGCCTCAGGCTATCCTGAAACCTCTCTCTTCTCCTCCCCCCTCCTGTACCCCTGAGCTCTGAACCAGGTGCTCATCATCTTATCCAGGTATGCCAGTGTCCATATATGTACAGTACAGAGTGTCAATCATCAAGACTTCATATCCCTGTCTTTGTACCCGGGCTTGGATTATAGTGATTGACTGATGTGTGTGAATATCTCACCTTTCAACACTCCTCTGAGCCGTTTCTTTGAACATAGAAATTTACCAGGCCCGGCTGCTTTAAATACTAAGAATATGCATGTGAACCTGCATCTGGCCTCCTATTGGAATACTTAGATTACTCTCCTCATTACCATATTACCCTTATCCTCACCATCGTGACTCTCCTCCTCACCATTTTAGATTACTCTCCTCATCCTCCTCACAATCTTAGATTACTCTCCTCCTCACCATCTTAGATGACTCTCCATCTTAGATTACTCTCCTCCTCACCATCGTAGATTACTCTCCTCCTCACCATCGTAGATTACTCTCCTCCTCACCATTTTAGATTACTCTCCTCCTCACCATTTTAGATTATTTTCCTCATTTTAGATGTCTCTCCTCCGCACCATTGGAGATTACTCTCCTCATTTTAGATTACTCTCCTCACCATTGGAGATTACTCTCCTCATTTTAGATTACTCTCCTCCTCACCATCTTAGATTACTCTCCTCATTTTAGATTACTCTCCTCATTTTAGATTACTCTCCTCACCATTGGAGATTACTCTCCTCATTTTAGATTAATCTCCTCCTCACCATCGTAGATTTCTCTCCTCTTCACCATTTTAGATTACTCTCCTCCTCACTATTGGAGATTACTCTCCTCATTTTAGATTAATCTCCTCATCACCATCGTAGATTTCTCTCCTCTTCACCATTTTAGATTACTCTCCTCCTCACTATTGGAGATTACTCTCCTCATTTTAGATTAATCTCCTCCTCACCATCGTAGATTTCTCTCCTCTTCACCATTTTAGATTACTCTCCTCCTCCTCACCATCGTAGATTTCTCTCCTCTTCACCATTTTAGATTACTCTCCTCCTCACCGTCGTAGATTTCTCTCCTCTTCACCATTTTAGATTACTCTCCTCCTCACCATCTTAGATTACTCTCCTCATTTTAGATTACTCTCCTCATTTTAGATTACTCTCCTCCTCACCATTGGAGATTACTCTCCTCATTTTAGATTAATCTAAAATGAGGAGAGTAATAGATTAATCTAAAATGAGGAGAGTAATCTCCAATGGTGAGGAGAGTAATCTAAAATGAGGAGAGTACTCTCCTCCTCATCATCTTAGATTAGTCTCCTCATTTTAGATTACTCTCCTCCTCCTCACCATTGGAGATTACTCTACTCATTTTCGATTACTTTCCTTCTCACCATCTTAGATTACTCTACTCATTTTAGATTAGTCACCTTATTTTAGATTGTGCTCATCCTCACCATTTTAAATTACTCTCCTTACCATCAAAGACACACTCTCCTTCTTCCATGCCCCCCATTTGAGATGAAATCACCTCTCTCATTAGCGGGTGGGCTTTATCACTTCCTCTCACTGATGGCGTTGGTGCTGTAGTTCGGTAGCTTCCTGTCTGATGTTTTGAAACTGTAGAGCAGTGTTTGGGTGAGGAGAGCGTGATTAGCGTGTCGCCAATGTGGTTTCCTTAATCTCCTAATGAATTAGTCTCTATGTCATCATTATCATTATCTGATTATGTCATCACTGTTACTGTGGTCCTCGTCTTCCTGCTCTCTTTCTCAACGCTGTCATCATCATCATCATCATCATTTTCTGTTCAGTATTATGATCATATAATGGAGTCAGGGAGTGTATCATCTTCTTCATTTTTGGTTTCTAAACATCCTCTGAACATCTGGTCATTGCTCGGATCCATCCCAACGTGTCGTTCGCCGTCACTGTAATCAGGGCTGTTAGCGACGCAAAGGAGCATAGCCGTTTCCATAGCGATGGAGCCATCTTATCTCCGCGGTCATCCTAGTCATTTTATCCCATCTGTTTCCACTGCTTAGCGTGTCGCCACTGATTAAGTCAAAATGTCACAAAGCAGTGTTGACACAACACCCGTCCGGGTACAACTGGTTTGGCTCTTAGAAGATGGGCCGAAGGCAGGGACACCAGGAACAGCATTTTGACTTGGATTATAGCATTCTTTATAATGTTCTCTATGGGTTTTAAACTTCTGTGCATTGAGAGGTGACTCCATTATTAACCTCACCCCTAACCCTCAAGTTGTAGTTGTCCTTGATTGAATAGTTGTGATGACATAGCCAATCATGTCCTTGGTAGCATGGCCATCTAAAAGTAATGCATGGCCATCTAGTAGTCAGGGTTGGGGTCAACATCAAATCAAATTTTATTAGTCACAGGGTTAGCAGATGTTAATGCGAGTGTAGCTTGTGCTTCTAGTTCCGACAGTGCAGTAATATCTAACAAGTAATCTAACAATTCCCCAACAACTACCTAATACACACAAATCCAAAGGGATGGATTAAGAGTATCTACATATAAATATATGGATGAGCAATGGCCGAGCGGCATAGGCACGATGCAATAGATGGTATAAGATACAGTATATACTGTACATATGAGATGAGTAAGATATGTAAACATTATTAAAGTGGCATTGTTTAAAGTGACTAGTTAGTCTATGTAGGCAGCAGCCTCTCTGAGTTAGTGATTGCTGTTTAGCAGTCTGATAGCTTTGAGATAGAACATGGCAGGGTTGGGGTCAACATGGCATGGGGTCAACATGGCAGGGTTGGGGTTTTCAATGCTTTTCAATGAGAAACATTTTGAATTAGAATTGGAGTTTGGTTTCGGGATTGAATCGGAATTTACCCCAACCCTGATGCATGGGCAACAGCAGGCATGCTTAATAGGTTGAGCCAATCTCTGACCACTGCTGGCAAGATTTGATGTCCGTCTCAAATTGATTAATTACAGTGAGTGACGTGGATCTGTAGACATGTTCTGCGGCACATGCAGCATTTGACTTGACGAATAACAATAAAACTGAAAGATTCTTGGAATCTGTGGGCGTAGCAGGACTGGTAGGATGACTGACAGTAGTGAGGGTGAACAGGTGGTCGTGGGTCAGGTGACTGAGAGGAATGGAGGAGACTGAGGCAGGAATTGCTTTAACCACAAAGTGATCGATTTACTGAATATTTTCTTTGTGTGCTGCATAACAAAGGAAACAGAATGACGTGTATCCAATCAAATCCATAATCACAAAAGCCAAAGTATAATACTAATTATTCTCATCATTAACATAATAAATTAATGCAGCAATTCAGTTCAATATGAAGCATGATTATTTTTTAGTTGGTATTTTACCCCCTTTTTCTCCCCAATTTCATGATATCCAATTACGATCTTGTCTCATCGCTGCAACTCCCCAACGGGCTCGGGAGAGGCAAAGGTCGAGTCAAAAGTCCTCCAAAACATAAGTCGCTAGAGCGCAATGAGCCAAGTAAAGCCCCCCCGGCCAAACCCTCCCCTAACCCGGACGATGCTGGGCCAAACCCTCCCCTAACCCGGACAAAGCTGGGCCAAACCCTCCCCTAACCCGGACGATGCTGGGCCAAACCCTCCCCTAACCCGGACAAAGCTGGGCCAAACCCTCCCCTAACCCGGGCAAAGCTGAGCCAATTATGCACCGCCCTATGGGACTCCCGGTTATGGATCAAACCCGCGTTTGCAGTGACACCTCAAGGACTGCGATGCAGTGCCTTAGTCCACTGAGCCATTAGGGAGGACCAATACGAAGTATGATTGAGTCATTTAGGATCATAACCATTCATCATAATCCTGATAACGATAATGCAAATAAATCAATCAGCTATCAGTTATTCAATCTATAATCTAAATCAGTTTGATGGACCATTGAACATTAACATAACATAATAGGTTTGAAGCGTGAACTCCAAGTCGCGCTCTGCAGTAATAACTATAAACAATAACTGATGGCCCTCTCTCCCGAGCGCTATATATATCTGTATATATATATATATATATATTTTACATTTAACTAGGCAAGTTAGTTAAGAACAAATTATTATTTACAATGACTGCCTACCCCGGCCAAACCTGGATGACACTAGGCTAATTGTCCTATGGGACTCCCAATCATGGCCAGATGTTATACAGTCCAGATTCAAACCAGGGACTGTAGTGACGCCTCTTGCACTGAGATGCAGTGCTTCAGACCGCTGTGCCACTCGGGAGCCCAAATAAATAGTTCAGATGAGAGATACGGACATGAATTAAAGCGCTATTCCACCAACTACATGGACCATCTCCACAAACACTTTGACACAAAGAGAAAGGTACACCACTACAAACCCACAACACAAAATGCTCGATAACCCATACAACAATACCACAATGTATGTGTTTGCAGAGTGAGTGTGATAGCGGCCATGTGCGTATGCGTGTTTCTGTAACTGTGTGTGTGTGTGTGTCTCTTCACAGTCCACACTGTTCCATAAGGTGTACTTTAATTTGTTTGTTTTTTGTCTGATTCTACTGCTGCATCAGTTACCTGATGTGGAATAGAGTTCCATGTAGTCATGGCTCTATGTAATACTGTGCACCTCTCATAGTTTGTTCTGGATTTGGAGATTGTGAAGAGACCTCTGGTGGTATGTCTTGTGGGATATGCATGGGTGTCTGAGCTGTGTGCTAGTATTTTAAACAGACAGTTCGGTGCATTCAGCTTGTCAACACTTCTTACAAAAACATGTAGTGAATGAAGTATCTCTCCTCCACTTTGAGCCATGAGAGATTGACATGCATATCATTAATGTTAGCTTTCCATTTGCATTTAAGGGCCTGCCGGGCTGCCCTGTTCTGAGCTAATTGTAAAAGTCCCTCTTTTTGACACCTGACCACACAACTGAACAATAGTCCAGGTGTGACAAAACTAGGGCCTGTGGGACCTGCCTTGTTGATAGTGTTTTTAACAAGGCAGAGCAGGGCTTTATTATGGACAGACTTCTCATCTTAGCTACTGTTGTATCAACATGTTTTAACAATGACAGTTTACAATCCAGGGATATTCCAAGCAGTTTAGTCACCTCAACTTCCTCATTATTCATGAAGCTGGTTCAGAGTACCAGTCAAAACTTTGAAAGTTCCATAGGGGGGATTATGTTGGAGAATCTCCAGTCCTCTGGTAATTTTACAGTACCTATACTGCTTTCTTTGAAGTAGAAAGTAAAGTCAATATAAGGTTAATTATTAGACATGTGTAAGCAAAATTAAGGCTGAACCCATGTGAATATACAATGCTGGATCAACATCAAGTTAACCATTAGACATGCAAAAACAGAAAAAAAATGTGAGCAGAATCCATGTGGATGAGGCAAGGTAGACCAACACAGACTTGACTGGTCTGGGCCATATCTGACTTGTGAAGGCTACTGGACATACACATGGGTTAATCATACATAGACAACATCGGCCTGAACTTGTGAAGACCTTTGGACAGAAACATTAGCTAATCAGTTATAGGCACCATTAGACCTGCAGTAGGAGTGTGCATGTCTGTGTGTCACGCCACCAATAAAATCTATGCCCAAATGTCTGAGCCAATCAGAGAATAGAAATGGATTGGGGTGGCCAAGGCTAGAAGGTATTAAGAATTTACATGAAGTGGAGTGACTATGTTATGTAAGGGTGAACTGTATAAAAGCAGAGTACTGAGAATGGAGAGATCAGTTCTTACATGGAATTGCTCGGCTTTGTTACTTTTGTAATGAAGTCTATTTGAATTCACAAGCTCCGGTATCTGAGAAATATTTGTTTCAATATTTCTATGACAGACACCTACTCATTCAAAGGTTTTTCTTTATTTTTTTACCATTTTCTACATTGTAGAATAATAGTGAAGACATCAACACTATGAAATAACACATATGGAATCATGTAGTAACCAAAAAAAGTGTTAAACAAATCAAAATATATTTAATATTTGAGATTCTTCAAGTAGCCACCCTTTGCCTTTATGACAGCTTTTCACTCTCTTGGCATTCTCTCAACCAGCTTCATGAGGTAGTCTGGAATGCATTTCAATTAACAGGTGTGCCTTGTTAAAAACTAATTTCTGGAATTTCTTTCCTCACTTAATTTGAGCCAGTCAGCTGTGTTGTGACAAGGTAGGGGTGGTATACAGGAGATAGTCCTATTTGGTAAAAGACCAAGTAACACCAAATAGCTCATATAAGCAAAGAGAAATGACAGCCCATCATTACTTTAAGACATAAAAGTCAGTCAATCCTGAACATTTCAAGAACTTTGAACGTTTTTTTCAAGTGCAGTCGCAAAAACCATCCTGCGCTATGATGAAACTGGCTCTCATGAGGACCGCCATCGGAAAGGATGACCCAGAGTTACCTCTGATATAGAGGATAAGTCCATTAGAGTTACCAGCCTCAGAAATTGCAGCCCAAATAAATGCTTCACAGAGATCAAGTAACAGACACATCTCAACATCAACTGTTCAGAGGAGCCTGCGTGAATCAGGCCTTCATGGTAAATTGCTGCAAAGAAACCACTACTAAAGGACACCAATAATAAGAAGAGACTTGGCCAAGAAACACGAGCAATGGACATTAGACCGGTGGAAATCTGTCCTTTGGTCTGATGAGTCCAAATGTGAATTTTTTGTCTTTGTGAGACGCAGAGTAGGTGAACGGATGATCTCTTCATATGTGGTTCCCACCGTGTAGCATAGAGGAGGTGTGATGGTGTGGGGGTACTTTGCTGTTGCTACAATAAACAGTGTTACTTTGACAGTCTGTATCTGGGTCTTACCTTGATTCCTGATAACCACAGCATTCTACAGCGATACGCCACCCAATGTGGTTTGCGCTTAGTGGGACTATCTTATGTTTTTCAACAGGACAACCTCAATCCAATTGAGACGGTTTGGGATGAGTTGGACCTCAGAGTGAAGCAAAAGCAGCCAACAAGTGCTCAGCATCTGTGGGAACTCTTCAAGACTGTTCAAGCATTCCAGGTGAAGCTGGTTGCGAGAATGCCAAGAGTGTGCAATACTGTCATCAAGGTGAAGGGTGGCTACTTTGAAGATTCTAAAATCTTTTTGGGTTACTACATGATTCCACATGTGTTATTTCATAGTTTTGATGTCTTCACTATTATTCTATGATGTAGAAAATAGTAAAAAATATACATGATAATTTACTAAACTTAGAACCAGCTATTAAAGACTACCAGAACCCATTGAATTCTCCAATTACATTGGATGAGCTTTAGGACAAAATACCCTCAAATACCCTTTTCTCAAACTCATAAAGGCCTGAGCGCGGTAAGCTATACCAACCCCCCCGACAGGAACATAGAACCTAACAGGTGGTGGCTGCAGTAGCAGTAACAGAAAGCAGTAGCTAAATGAGTGAGGAGACCTGGTCAGCTTGAATAGACCGCCAATAAGGTAGGCGTGATTGTTACTAACCTCTAATTGACGCCATCTCAGCTGATGAGTCAGCCTGAGGCGGGGCACTCGGGAACCAAAAACTAGAACAGTTAGTTTAATTAGTCAGATATGAAACTTAATAGCCTAGAACGAAATACTTAATAATTCAAACATTAATCGATCTAAATAATGGAAAGCAAAACTAATATAAACCAAACAGATTGTTTTATTGTTTAACATTTATTTTTCAGAATTTCTCTACATCATACATTATATCAGCAGCTCATTTGAGTTAGCCTGCACACACAGTTCCTGTAGCTATCATTTTCTAAATATATTTACTTACTTCAATAGGTTCTCCCACTGCCGCCGTTTTCTGGGTAATCTTCAAAGTTTCTGGTGGTAGCAAAACACAGCCAGTCATGTGGACGATTGGAGGACTTCCAATAGACTGACTGGTCTTCCAGCATGGCGCCTGGTCTGGTTGCTACAGTAGGTGATCTGTGAAGAAACTACAAGCCCTCTAGTGTCACAACCTGTTTATACTTATCTGTACACAATATCATTGGTTGATTGGTTTGACTTGATTATCTATCTACACCTGGGTCCTGTTCAGGAGAATGGAAATTCCCAGATTTTTCGGATAGAAACATTTTGTGTAGATCAAACATGATCTACTTTCAGATAGATTGAAATATTATAGGACATTGTGTGTGTGCTCCATTAGTTGAAGGTAGCAAATCCAAAAGTTTCTGAAGAGTAGTCACTTCCTTAGATCTGTATTCAAATCTTTTTTTAAAGTATTTGCTTTCTCAGATCTGTATTCAAATAGTTGTAGTCACCTCCAATGTAACTATCTGTTCCGCTAAAAAAATGGTTACTTTCCACAAAGCGTATTTTAAACTATAGTTGTCAAATGTGTGGTGCCCACTGTCCACAAAATGGACAACTGAGCTGCACTTCCTAACCTCCTGCCAAATGTATGACCACATTAGAGACACATATTTCCCACAGATCAGAGAGACAGAGAGAATGAGCCAAATGCTTTGGCGGTCATTACAGAGTGAAAACACACCAACCTTCAGGCCACGAGAACCCTTTGGAAACTAGCTATGACTGTAAACACAACGCTACACCTCTGTGTGTGTGGCTAGCTCTCTCACCTCTCTCAAAGACCAATTAGTACCCACCCCCCTCTCCCTTTACTTTCTCTCTCTTCAACTCCTGTCCCCTTCTCTCCCCCTTTCCCTTGTTTTTCTCTCGACGTCATTCGCACTTTGCATTCTGTTCTCGCTCTCAATTTTCACACAAGAAATGTGAACCCTCTGGGGTTTCCCAGCATCCTTTACACTTTCTCAGAATCAATTTTCTTTGGCGTCGTCCTGGTTTGGCCGGTGTAGGCCGTCATTGTAAATAAGAATTTGTTCTTAACTGACTTGCCCTGTTAAATAAAGGTTAAATAAAAATAAATCATCAAATGCATATTTGAAATATAACCCCTTCTCAATTCACAGAATGTTAGGGACTTTCCTCCTGTCATCGCCACCTCGGTTACTCTGTCACCTTCTCTTTTTCCTCCAAAATGTTCTCTCTAGCTCTCTTTTCTTCACACCGTCTCTTCCTCCGTTCATCTGTCGTTTACCCGCTTACTCTCTCTGAATTAGAAAATGGTGTTCCTTACCAAGGCCCCCACCAGTATGCATACATATGCACACTGACACAAACACACACACACACACACACACACACACTAACACACAATCACTCGCTCACTCATCATACCCATCTAATTAAACAGTCTCCTCTTCATATCCATCAAGGCAAGATGCTAATACAGTTCTGTGTTTCAATACGATAAACACATTTTGATCTTAATGTCTTACACAAATGACTTATTATGTCATCACATCATCTGTGGGATATAGTCGGCTAAGCTTGGCACGTTTTTCATATTTCTTTCTCTTTTAGACACACACATACACACGCACACACACACACACATATGCATACACACACACACATATGCACACACACACATGCACACACGTCAAATCTGTCATACACTCTCTCCCCTGATCCCTCTCAGTAATTTGCTCATTATCAGGCTGGTGGTGAGATGTAAGCTGGATGTAATGTCTGTAATGGTTACATGGTGTTTGACAGATAAGGCTCCGGGCTCACTGTCAGGACTGTCAGAATCAGTCCAATCTGACAACCAGTTGGGAAAAGGTTGATTCCTGAAAACACTTGCACAGACACGAATACACTTACTTACACACACACGCATAACCACACGCACACAGGGACACGTCCACTTCTATCTACACAAACAGGCTTGCTCACACACAAGCACAACACACTTATACCCAGGCACAATAATGGAGAAATGGTTCCAGTTCACTTCTAGTTGTTTCACAGTTACTGGCGTCTCTCTCTCATGTCTCTTTCTCTCCTCCCCCTCACTCCTTTTAACACAACCAGACATGGTGGGGATGGTAATAACCACGACACCTTCCCCTGGCAGAGCTCTGTCATTCTCATACTCCTCCGACAAGGGCTTCGTTACGCTGGCCTGCAGCTCGCTGGGAAGTAGGTTGTTGCCATGGTGACAGAGCGCTTGACGGATAGGTCTGTGTGTGTGCACTGGCCCTCAGTGAGGAATGTCTCCATCGGTTGCTACAGCTCCACCAGCGAGACGCTAAGCAATTAGCAGCTCTGTCACGCCACACGAAACACACACACACACACACAAACACCTATTCACACACACACATATACACATCAATAGTCAAGACATACATACACACGTACGCACAAACGCCTAGACTCACTACAAACACTTGACTTATACAACAACAACAACAATGCAGTCACATCCTGTACAAACAGAAGCAGTCACACACCTCACAGACCGCATATTACACAGTCACACACACTCTGTTTTTCTCAGCATATCAGATTATTTTTAATCTGCTGTACAACAGCACACACACACACACACACACACACACACGTCCAAACTCCAAACAAACAAACAAACCAACAGCCAGGCCCTCTCACACCGTGTTCTCTCTGCTGTTGTGACACAGTTGTCATGGCTCTGCAGCCCTAATCTGATGTGCAGGAAGTCTTTATGTGTGAAGTCAAGCATTCTGATTTACAGCACAATAGTTCGATCACTAGTCCACAATCAAAACAAGAGTTGAGATTATTCAAATCGGCTATATATTTTTCAAGAATATGTTACAGGCACTACTTGTCCCATTGCTGAGGTATTATCTAGGCAGATCTGGTCTCTTTCATCCCCAGAACTCCTACTGTAGCCACTACGCAGAGCAGAAGTTGCTCTCAGAGCAACCTGTCAAAGAGATAACACAGTCAGTTAATGCAAACAGCCTCGGTAAGAACATTAGCACTTTACAGGGGGGTGGATCCATCATAAAGGAAACATGATGCTGTCCAATGAATCATATAGCATCGCTCATACAGAACTTCTAACAACAAAATCCTTTTATGACAAAAGTTAAAAGTTAGACCCAAGTTGTTTTCTGTGTTATTTGCCATAACACTGCAGTGCACTTTCACTAGTTGTGACAGGTGATGTTAGTCTCATGGCAGCCTTTTCTGACTTCAAATAAAGTTGATGACAATTTTCATATCCCTCTCTTTTATCGCTCTCTCCCATCCTGCACTCCTAGTCCTTCCGAATATTTCCCTCTTATTGTTTTCATCCCTTTATATTTCAGTCGTTCTTTTGAAGGACACATCAGTGTTTGGCAGTGGACTAATGCAAAGCCTTCCTTAGAGGATTAGTGTGTGTTGAGCGCATTAAGACCTGATTTCTCGCTCTCCTTTTTTCACTCATCCCTCCCGCTTTATCTTCTTTCTCGCCTCAAACATAAATACCCAGTTGTCAGGAGACTGCTGCCCTCTTACATCTCGTTTGACCGTACATCCTTCATTTAATGCAGATATTTAAAGATCAACCGTGCAGAAATCGCCACTTCCTGGTTGGTACAATTCTAATATGTCACGCCCTGACCTTAGAGAGCCTTTTAATGTCTCTATTTGGTTTGGTCATGGTGTGATTTGGGGTGTGCATTCTATGTTTTGTTATCTATGATTTTGTATTTCTATGTTTTGGCCGGGTATGGTTCTCAATCAGGGACAGCTGTCTATCGTTGTCTCTGATTGGGAACCATACTTAGGTAGCCCTTTCCCACCTGTCTTTGTGGGAAGTAACTTTGTTTATGGCACTTAACCGTCACGGTTGTTTGGTATTGTTTTGTCGGCGCCATCACCTAATAAAAGGGAATATGTACGCTGACCACGCTGCACCTTGGTCCTCTTCTTTCAACAGAAATAGTTAGCCTAATTTCAGTTTGTGACAAAAAACAAGCATGTATAGTGTATGGAATCATTTGACCATCTAAACCACTGTGAAATATATTTTCCATAACCAAAAATATTGTATTGTTAGCTGTTTGAAGCAGGTGTACAAAACTGAAGGTAAAAGAAGCAACAACAAAAAACATTTAAGTACGGGAAGCATAGAAATAGCGCATGTAGAACAGATCTACCACTTTTTAGACTTTTAATCAGAATGACATATCTATAGCACACATTATGTGAATTTGGTCTGGTCACCCCAAAAAGTTATATATTGCAGCTTTAATAGAGAAGCCACCACCAACCTCTCATCTGGTCACTAGTTTGTTATGACAGAATTGTCTTGATTAGGCTGACCATAAAAAACTCCAGGCACACAGAACAGTATACATGCACATGGCTGGATAGAAGGTGTTAGAGTTAGATTGTGGAGTGTGAGCATTTTTTTGCACTCGCTTTTGAAAATATGAATTTTAATTTTTCAACTTGTTATTCCTGGAACTCCTTCCCCTAAGTGAGCACTGTGCCACTCGTCATGCCTGGCTCCCCTCAGAGCCTATCAGCACCTGCAGGTCACAAAAACAATGGAGGCTGATTGCAGAGTAGTGGAGAGTGTAGAGAAGCTCACTCATGAGAGGAGAATACACTCCTCAGAGCCAATCAAACTTGCTAGCTTCAAACAGTAGCTTCAAACACACTCGCCAACTCCCCTAACCCCCCCAGGAAGAAATTCATCCTGGTCAACTCCCCTAACCCTCCAGGAGGATATTCACCCTTGTCAGCTCCCAACACACTCGCCAACTCCCCTAACCCTCAAGGATGAAATTCACCCTGGTCAGCTCCCAACACACATCAACTCCCCTAACCCTCAAGGATGAAATTCATCCTGGTCAGCTCCCAACACACATCAACTCCTCTAACCCTCAAGGATGAAATTCACCCTGGTCAGCTCCCAACACACATCAACTCCCCTAACCCTCAAGGATGAAATTCATCCTGGTCAGCTCCCAACACACATCAACTCCCCTAACCCTCAAGGATGAAATTCATCCTGGTCAGCTCCCAACACACATCAACTCCCCTAACCCTCCAGGATGAAATTCACCCTGGTCAGCTCCCAACACAATCGCTACACTCTTGGAAAAAAGGTTATATCTAGAACCTTAGAACCATTTTGGTTCCAGTTAGAACCCTTTCTAAAGGGGGTTCTACATGCAACCCAAAAGGGTTCTACATGGAACCAAAAAAGGTTATTCAAAGTGTTCTCCTATGAGGACAGTCAAAGAAACCTTATGGAACCCTTTTTTGAGTGTGGCACACAACACATCTGCTACAGTACCACCCCATGACGTGGATGACACTTCTCTAGCACAACATCAACCCGCCAGCATTGTCCGGGTTTGAGTTTGGCCAGGGTAGACCGTCATTGTAAATAAGAATTTGTTCTTAACTGACTTGCTTAGTTAAATAAAGTTTAAATAAATACAACCAGAAGTGTAAAAACATGTTCTCCAACAGTGTTACTTTTGAAACCAAGCATTTCGCTACACTCACAATAATACCTGCTAACCATGTGTATGTGACCAATAACATTTGATTTGATTTAAAGGATGTCAAGCTGCTTGCTTAGTGAGTACCACTTCCTCCTAATTCAGCTCACACCCAGGACCTCTTCCTTGCCAGTACAGGTGACCCTCCTGAAGCATCTTCCCAGGCAGCGCCATCCAAAAAGCTAGCTATTCAGTGGCGTAAGTAGTAGGTGACACTTCGCGTTGAGGAGTAGGTTTCACACATCCCCATGTGCTACACACACACAACACATAGTTGAGTTACCTAGAGACATTTGTACAATTATTTTCACTGTACTGGTCCAATTACCAAAGGAGGGGGCAGCAGGGAACTTTTAAACACTCGAGTGTGAGGAGAAAACATCACAATGAGCATCAGAATGCAGAATGGCCAGATAGTAATGGAATTGACAGGAATTTGACTTTCAGTCTGACGCTCCGTGGACGAGGGCTTCTTGATATCGGTATGCAAAAGGGACAAGAGATAAGGTAACAGACATCAACAGAGGGATGGAGGAAAATATGTATTTTGAGAGGACAAGAATTCTGCCTCAAATCGTATGACCTTCAGTTCCACAGAGCTGAAAGCATGGAGAGTTTGGGCCAAGTTTTTTATACTGTTGCAAGGTGCAGAGGTCTTTCATTAAATACTGTTGATAACATCAACCAAGGTCAAGGAAATATACCACATTATAGTTACAGTATAATACATTTTCGATGCCTTTCTGGAATCTCAAGGTTACCTAACATACAGCATTCTGATTCACTGCTTGGGTCTGAACAATATAGGTAAGCTGGAAATAGTAGAAATAGTTGTATTTGGAATCAAAAGGGAGCATTATAAACCCACCATCCCATCGCAATGCTCTGCAGAATTCAAGGCAACAACACACCTCCACATGCTGGACATGATCATAAGTACACAGTGTATATCATGACATTCACACTTGAAACAAATGATTAGGGT
>NC_092149.1:78544880-78734880 GCF_045791955.1 Oncorhynchus clarkii lewisi
ACCTTGAGATAACATTTATACAACCCACCCCATGCCTGACTGGCCTGACTGGTCTGACTGGCCCAGATGCATGGGGGGGACTGGGGAAGGATAGTGGGGGGTTAATAAGGGTTGGGAGAGGGGGGAGGATATGATGGTGGAGGTTCCAGGCCACTTATAGTTTTGATTTGATTTGTTTCACCTTTATTTAACCAGGTAGGCCAGTTGAGAACACCTTTATTTAACCAGGTAGGCTAGTTGAGAACACCGTTATTTAACCAGGTAGGCCAGTTGAGAACAAGTTCTCATTTACAACTGCAACCTGGCCAAGATCAAGCAAAGCAAAGCAATGCGACAAAAACAACAACACAGAGTTACACATGAGATAAACAACCGTACAGTCAAAAACACAATGTAAAAATATATGTACAGTGTGTGCAAATGTAGTAAGATTAAGGAGGTAAGGAAATAAATAGGCCATAGAGGCAAAATAATTACAATTTAGCACTAACACTGGAGTGATAGATGTGCAGATGATGATGTGCAAGTAGAGATACTGAGGTGCAAAAGGAAAAAATATATACTTTAAAAAAAATAATAATAACAATATGGGGATGAGGTAGTTGGGTGTGCTATTTACAGATGGGCTGTGTACAAGTACATTGAGTAAGCTGCTCTGACAGCTGATGCTTAAAGTTAGTAAGGGAGATATATGTCTCCAGCTTCAGCTTCAGTGATTTTTGCAATTTGTTCTAATCATTGGCAGAGAACTGGAAGGAAAGGCGGCCAAAGGGGGTGTTGGCTTTGGCGATGACCAGTGAAATATACCTGCTGGAGCGTGTGCTACGGGTGGGTGTTGATTTGGTGACCAGTGAGCTGAGATAAGGCGGGGCTTTGCCCAGCAAAGACGTATAGATGACCTGGAGCCAGTGGGTTTTACGACGAATATGTAGTGAAGACCAGCCAACGAGAGCATACAGGTCGCAGTGGTGGGTAGTATATGGGGCTTTGGTGACAAAACGGATGGCACTGTGATAGACTGCATCCAATTTGCTGAGTAGAGTGTTGGAGGCTATTTTGTAAATGACATCGCAGAAGACAAGGATCGGTAGGATTGTCAGTTTTACGGGGGTATGTTTGGCTGCATGAGTGGAGGCTTTGTTGCGCAACAGGCAGCCGATTCTAGATATAATTTTGGATTGGAGATGCTTAATGTGAGTCTGGAAGGAGAGTTTACAGTCTAACCAGTTATAAGGAAAGCACTGAGAAAGAAAGCAATTAGGCCTCTGAAATGGGTGGGATTAGTTTTGGAGCCTTCTATCTTTTATCTAGAAGTGTCCCAGCCTTTAGAGTTCTTGAACTTAATGATTGGCAGCACGTCAGCCAATGCAGAACAACAATAAACACATCAACAAGTTTGAGTTCGTAAGTTTGACCAGGAGTTGTTCCTTCTTCAGACACGTGGTCCACGTGTTATGACAGGAAATAGCAAGATGTGTCACAGTGCTGTGCCACAGAAGATGTTAACATTAATTCACATGAATGACACATCCTCCTGGCAGACTGAGGTGGAATAACATGTCCGCCAGAATGAGCAGTCAAACTCAACTAGACACTGCCTGCCTACCTGCCTGCCTGCCTGCCTGCCTGCCTGCCTGCCTGCCTGCCTGCCTGCCTGCCTGCCTGCCTGCCTGCCTGCCTGCATGCCTGCCTGCCTGCCTGCCTGCTTTTGCGTGTCTCCTCATGTTTATCACACAGAGCCATTAATGAGACATCAATTAGATATGCAGAGACACTAGGGACTGACTGGATTAATTGAAGTGGACTAGATTAGTGAACTGAACTGACCTGACTCCACACTGGATTTAAATGACATAACACTGAATTAATTTGACTACACACTGAATTGAATTGACACCACACTGAATTCAATTGACACCACACTGAATTCAATTGACACCACACTGAATTTAGTTTAAATTTAAGTTCACATTAAATTAACTATCCAAGCAGTGTGAAATGTATTTGTTTTTCTTTATTTATACTATTTTCTACATTTGTTAAACAAATCAAATATATTTTATATTTGAGATTCTTCAAAGTAGCCACCCTTTGCCTTGATGACAGCTTTGCAAACTCTTGGCATTCTCTCAACCAGCTTCACCTGGAATGCTTTTCCAACAAGTCTTGAAGGAGTTTCAACAGATACTGAGCACTTGTTGGCTGCTTCTTCTTCACTCTGAGGTCCAACTTATCCCAAACCATCTCAATTGGGTTGAGGTTGGGTGATTGTGGAGGCCAGGTCATCTGATGCAGCACTCCATCACTCCACTTCTTGGTCAAATAGCCCTTACACAGCCTGGAGGTGTGTTGGGTCATTGTCCTGTTGAAAAACAAATGATAGTC
Source organism: Oncorhynchus clarkii lewisi (assembly GCF_045791955.1). Taxonomy (NCBI): domain Eukaryota; kingdom Metazoa; phylum Chordata; class Actinopteri; order Salmoniformes; family Salmonidae; genus Oncorhynchus; species Oncorhynchus clarkii. The sequence continues at coordinate 78,547,266 of NC_092149.1, forward strand.
CCACTAAACGCAAACCAGATTGGGATGGCGAATCGCTGCAGAATGTTGTGGTAACCATGCTGGTTAAGTGTGCCTTCAATTCTAAATAAATCACAGACAGTGTCACTGGCAAAGCACACCCACACACTCACACTTCCTCCTCCATGCTTCACGGTGGGAACCACACATGCGGAGATCATCCGTTCACCTACTCTGCGTCTCACAAAGACACGGCGGTTGAAACCAAAAATCTGAAATCCTCAGACCAAAGAACAGATTTCCACCGGTCTAATGTCCATAGCTCATGTTTCTTGGCCCAAGCAAGTCTCTTATTATTATTGGTGTCCTTCAGTAGTGGTTTCTTCGCAGCAATTCAACCATGAAGGCCTGATTCATGCAGTCTCCTCTGAACAGTAGATGTTGAGATGTGTCTGTTACTTGAAATCCATGAAGCATCTATTTGGGCTGCAATTTCTGAGGCTGGTAACTCTAATGAACTTGTCCTCTATATCAGAGGTAACTCTGAGTCTTCCTTTCCTGTGGCGGTCCTCATGAGAGCCAGTTTCATCATAGCGCTTGATGGTTTTTGCTACTGCACTTGAAGAAACTTTCAAAATTCTTGAAAAGTTCCAGATTGACTGACCTTCATGTCTTAAAGTAATGATGGACTGTCATTTCTCTTTGCTTATTTAAGCTGTTCTTGCCATAATATGGACTTGGTCTTACCAAATTCTGTATTCTACCCCTACCTTGTCACAACACAACTGATTGGCTAAAATGCATTAAGAAGGAAAGAAATTCCACATATGAACTTTTAACAAGGCACACCTGTTAATTGAAATGCATTCCAGGTGACTACCTCATGAAGCTGGTTGAGAGAATGCCAAGAGTGTGTAAAGCTGTCATCAAGGCAAAGGGTGGCTAATTTGAAGAGTCTCAAATATAACATATATTTTGATTTGTTTAAACACTTTTTTGGTTACTACATGATTCCATATGTGTTATTTCATAGTGTTGATGTCTTCACTATTATTCTACAATGTAGAAAATGATGAAATAAAGAAAAACCCTTGAATGAGTAGGTGTGTCCACACTTTTGACTGGTACTGTAGTTCAATGAGGCAATCATTTCAATCAGTTCAATGAGTGGTCAGTTCAGTGTTTTTTAAACTGCAACGCTGAAAACAAATACATTTCCCTTTTTTTCTAAGTGTATCTCCCTCTCCCTCTCTCTCTCCTCTCTCTCTCTCTTTGTATTTCTTCCCTTCTTTCTTTGGTACATTCCCTCTATCTTTTTCTCCCTCCATCTCTCTGTATCTTGTCCTCTGTTCTGTGCCATATGTGTTTTACATGTTGGATGTTTTCTGCTGGAATTCATTACGAGGGGGCTGTTCAGGACTCATATTTTTCATAATATTTTCCCAGATTGAACTTATTATATGCAGTCTTATATTGGAGAGAGAAAGTTCCAGTTAGGGACATGATGATTATTCAGCGGGGGGGGGGGGGGGGGGGGGGGGGGTGCGTGTGTGCCATGCCTGCCAATCAAAATACTACAAAAACGTCAAATCTTCCTTCTCGGCTGTTTCCTGTTTGAGGCATCTGCAGAGGCACTTCCTGTATGACTTTCTGTCTGTCTGGACCAACGAGACGCGTGATCTCCAAAAAGGAAGAGGTGGGGTTGGATGGGCTGAAGGAATGGAAAGATAGAGGGGCAGAGAGAGGGCGAAGTGTAAACATGAGAAGAAATAGAGGGAAGAGCATGACAAGTGGAGGGGGGTTCAAGGGTGAAGCAGAGGGGTCGTCAGACAGCCGTATCCTGTGATAAAGCAGACAGCACGGTTTTTCATATCTTGTGACAGGAGCGGAGAGGAGAGGAAATCCAGAGCCATGTATATCATATCTGTGCACACTGTTCTCATCAAATAGCCTCTCCATGCTTGGGGATGAGGGAGAGGGAGAGGAGAGAGAGAGAGAGAGAGAGAGAGAGAGAGAGAGAGAGAGACACAGAGAGAGAGACACAGAGAGAGAGAGGGAGAGAGAGAGAGAGAGAGAGAGAGAGAGAGAGAGAGAGAGAGAGAGAGAGAGAGAGAGAGAGAGAGAGAGAGAGGGGGGGAGAGAGAGAGGGGGAGAGAGAGAGAGAGAGAGAGAGAGAGAGAGAGAGAGAGAGAGAGAGAGAGAGAGAGAGAGAGAGAGAGAGAGAGAGGGAGAAAGAGAGGGAGAGAGAGGGAGAGAGAGAGAGAGAGGGGGAGAGAGAGAGGGAGAGAGAGGGAGAGAGAGAGAGAGTCGGGGAGAGAGAGAGAGAGAGAGAGAGAGACAGAGAGAGAGAGAGAGGGGGAGAGAGAGAGAGAGAGAGAGAGAGACACAGAGAGAGAGAGAGGGAGAGAGAGAGAGAGAGACACAGAGACAGAGAGAGAGAGAGAGAGAGAGAGAGAGAGAGAGAGAGACACACAGAGACACAGAGAGAAGAAGGGAGAGAGAGAGAGGGACAGAGACAGAGAGAGGGAGAGAGAGAGAGACCCCCTTTTCGCAGAGATAGGTACAGTTCGCGCTTAGAAAAATAGGTCTTATCTAGAACCTAAAAGGGGTCTTCAGCTCTCCCCATAGGATAACCTTTAAAATAACCCTTTATGGTTCCAGGTAGAACTGTTTTGAGTTCCATGTAAGAACCCTTTACTCAGAGGGTTCTACGTGGAATCCAAAATAGTTCTACCTGGAACCAAAAAGGGTTCTCCTATGGGGATAGCCAAAGAACCCCTTTGAGACCTTTTTATCGAAGAGTGTAGAGACACAAAGACACAGGGAATGAGAGAGGGACAGACATACAGGGAGTGATAGTGATTAAGGGATAATGACAGATGATTATGATGGATAGAGAGAACGAGAAAAGAGAGAAAGACGGATGATATCGGTCCGTCCTCAATGAAAGCAATATATCCAGTGCCAGGGGAATTATTAATGGCTTCCATTGATTTACAGTGTGAGACAGATATATCCCAGTGGAGGCTCGCTCTCTCTCTCTCTCTCTCTCTCTCTCTCTCTCTCTCTCTCTCTCTCTCTCTCTCTCTCTCTCTCTCTCTCTCTGTGTGTGTGTCTGTCTGTCTGTCTGTCTGTATCTCTCTCTCTCACTCTCTTTCTCTCCCTCCCTTTGGTTCTCTCTCACTCTTTTTATCTCTCCCTCTGGTTCTCTCTCTCTCCCTCTCTTCCTCTCCCTCTCTCTCTCATCCGTTTTTTGGTTCTCTCTCTCTCTCTCACTCTCTTTCTCTCCATCCATCTGGTTCTCTCTCTCTCTCTCTCTCTCCCTCCCTCTGGTTCTCTCTGACTCACCTGCTCACCTTTTGATTTAATTCACTGTCTCTGTTAATCTGTTGATGATCTCCCACTCTAACATTTCTCTAGAATTGTACTGTATTTCAATATCCTTCCCTTAAGGGAATCTCTACATATTGACAAAGAGAAGAGCAAAATAACAGAACAAATGCTGATAGGGTTTGACATACTGGTCCAGGTTTGGAGCTCTGCTTTCAACCCGACGTCACACTCCCCCTCTCTCCTATTGGGCGTGGGGCACAGTGGGTTGTAGTGGAGGGGTCAGAGTACCAGTCATCTACTAGAGAACTACGGCCACTCCTTCCCATATCCCTCACCCCCCCCCCCCCCTTTCTCTCCCCCTTATCCACCTCCTCCCCAATCTTCACACTGTCTCTATCCATCTACACAGAGGCTGGTGAGGCAGCTCTGATCTGATTGAACCAGACAACTCTGGGGATAGATGACACACAACTAGAGCTATCTCAACACCCAGGACACACACATACACATACATACACACATGTACACAGCTCACACATACTCTCACACATATGCACATACATACACTGGCATATGCACCCACACACACACTCACACATAACGTTCACACAAAAACCCACACATGTACAGAGAGAGAAAAACGTTTTCTACACTGAATGATGCGATCAGCTCGCCAAGGTCACTGACTGGCTGGCTGGCTGGCTGGCTGACTGACTGACTGACTGGCTGACTGACTGGCTGACTCAATTACTGACTGACTCAATGACTGACTGATTCATTGACTGACTGACTAACTGATTCACTGGCTGACTGGCTGACTGGCTGGTTGACTTACTGGCTGTCTGGCTAGCTTACTCACTGATTCACTGACTGATTGACTGACTGACTGATTCACTGACTGGCTTACTCACTGATTCACTGACTGACTGACTGACCCACTAACTCACTGACTCACTCACTGACTGACTGACTGCCTGACTGACTCACTGACTGCCTGACTGACTCACTGACTGACTGAATTACTCACTGACTGACTGACTGACTGACTGACTGACTGACTGGCTGGTTGACTTACTTGCTGGCTGGCTCACTCACTGATTCACTGACTGATTGACTGACTGACTGATTCACTGACTGACTCACTGACCGAGTGACTGTCTGACTGACTGACTGATTCACTGACTGACTCACTGACTGAGTGACTCACTGACTGAGTGACTCACTGACTGACTGACTCACTGACTGACTGACTGACTGACTGACTGACTGATTCACTAACTGACTCACTGAGTGACTCACTGACTGACTCACTGACTGACTGACTGACTGACTGATTCACTGACTGACTCACTGACTGAGTGACTCACTGACTGACTGACTCACTGACTGACTCACTGACTGACTGACTGACTCACTGACTGACTGACTCACTGACTGACTCACTGACTGACTGACTGACTGACTGACTGATAGAGAAACAGGGAGATGTCACTGTTCGCAGACACAGAGGTCACACTCAGAGTGTTGAAGGAAAGAAGAGAGGGGGAAAGTCGGAGACCCTCCGCTGGGAAAGTCGTGGTAATCAACGATGAGGAGGGCTATTGAGAGAAAGAGAAGGAGGTTGCAATCAAAAGGAGAAAGGGATGGAGGAGGACTGAGTGGCAGAGACTTAGATAAATTGATTGTTAAGAAAAGCAAAAAGAGAAGACTGGAGTAGAGTGGTGACATTTTTAACTTCTTGTAATCAAGGAAAGCACTCTCTCTCATCATTTAGAGACAGAGGTACAGTGGAGGGGTTTGAATCACGGACATGGATAGAGAAAGAAAAAGGCGAAGAGATGAAGAAATAAAGAAGTGTCTGAGAGTCGGCCGGAGGCATGACGGATGTGTTCAGCAAGGTTAGACTCCACTGCTCTCTTTGTGTTTCCTCTACTGTCTTTGAATGGGGCACATGGCAGTGACACATTTTAATGCCAGGTGTAGCTACAACGTGCCCAGATATGATCGTAATATGATCATTCGCAGGCAGATCTGTTAATCCCAGTCAAGAAGAAACAGGATATGTTCTGATGTCCTGACAGCTACTCTCTCCATCTCCCGACTCGTAACCCTTTGTTACCTAATAATCCACCTCTCCCAATTGAGCATCCCAAATAATCCCACCAGATTAGGAGGGGCATCTCCAATAATCCATCAGAATTGTATAATCTTCACAACGCACCAAAACATCCCTATTTGATGTCATGGCTGTTTTCATTTCCTAGACTGCGGATCTGTTGCTGCCCCACAATCACACCAAGGTGCATTACGTAAATGCTTAGAACCGCTGTGGAAACTGGATAAATAGAAATACACGTTGTTTGTCTTACTAGAATATCCCTGGTTTAATCAATGTTGTTTTGAAGTACCATTATGTGGCTGGCTGAGTGGATGCCTCGCTCTGTTTGTTCATCTGTGAGACTGATCAAATTACTGGGCAGTTTATTTACTTAGCTGAATATTCATCTGGTTGATGTGTGCGTGTGTGTGTGTGTGTGTGTGTGTGTGTGTGTGTGTGTGTGTGTGTGTGTGTGTGTGTGTGTGTGTGTGTGTGTGTGTGTGTGTGTGTGAGAGAGAGTGTGCGTGCTCTTGCGTATTGATGAGCTGAGGGCCTGACGACGACTCAAAGCAATCAGGTGTTATTATGGTCTCCTTGGTCGGCTAATGACTCCCAGACAACCACTCAGGTACCTTACTATATTGCTTAAACAAAATCTTTAGAAGTCTTCAGGAGAGCCTAGACAATGCTAGTGGTCTATGTGGAACTCAACAGCGTGGTGAACGTATCTACTGTTGGCTCAAAATGGCTTCTATTCTGCACATCATGAAGTGAGAAACTGTAGAGAAGTTTAGAGAATTTTGAGTCTGAATGAGAAGTTTCATAAATGAGTAATCCACAACTAGAACTAGATGAGATTCATCCAACACCCTGTGGCGGTCATTTGCAGTAACACTGCTCCTGCTAATGAAATCAGATGGGGATGGGCTTCTGTCTGTCTTTTTTCAGAAGCTTTTAAAAGTGTCTGGGACTTGGCCCTGTAGGCATTATCCCTAGTATCATGGCAAGAATTAAATATGTCTTGTGAAATTTCACTCTTCCCTCAAGGATATCTCTTCCACTCTTTCTCTCTCTCTCTTTCGCTCTCTCTTTCTCCATCCTACTCTCTCTCTCCTCTCACTTTCTTCCTCACCCTCTTGTCTCTCTCGGGGGGATGAGTTAAAAGCACATTACTTGGGCTACTCGAGAGCTGAGGGTTATTGATGAATGTTAAACAGTCTTATCAAATGGCACTCTACATACTGTAGCATACGCACGCACGCACGCACACACGCACACACACACACACACACACACACACATGGCATTTCATTTCAAATCCGAAAGTGTTATAAGTCTTAATTTGGAAGCCCAATGGTGAAGCTTGTAATGATTAGGTGGGGACACTTTACAGTTTTTAACAATCACTTTGGCACTAATTGTCACGTTCTGACCTTAGTTCTTTTGTTTTGTCTTTGTTTTAGTGAGTTGGGTGGGTTGTCTATGTTCTTTTTTCTATGATTTGGGATTTCTGTGTTTGGCCCGGTATGGTACTCAATCAGAGGCAGCTGTCAATCGTTGTCCCTGATTGAGAACCATACTTAGGTAGCCTGTTTTCACCCTTGAGTTGTGGGTGATTGTTTTCTGTTGAGTGTTTGTACCGGCACCAGACAGAACTAGTTCGGTTTTGTTCAGTGTTCATTTACTTTATTAAAAAGATGGACACTTACCACGCTGCGCATTGGGCCTCCGTTCCTCCCTACTACTCCTCCTCAGAGGAGGAAGACGAAGACAGTTACACTAATTTCAGAACCTTATGTTCATTTTCCAAACTCTAGACACAAAACTCAAAACGGTCCTAACTTGTAACACAGGCTGTCCAATGTTCAAAACATTGCATTGTGCATTCATATCTTTAAAGAAACCTTGCACTTGCAGAATCATTGGTTCAAATAACTAATTTATCATGAAATACCACAGGAACATTCATTTAGATCACCCACACACAAAATACCAATAGTTTCGCTGTGTAGTTGTTCGTACAAACATTAAATATTGTAGTACAAAATATGTGATACGTGTTTCATTATGCTACAACACATAAATACATCAATGTAAAAGGACTAGTAGAGAGAATACTACAGACACAGTGGAATCATTGAACAAAATCTGAAATTTAATGATGAAATGCTATAAAATCACAACAGGTTTCTTTGAATCAACAAAACATCACTGCAGTGTTCCTCACCTGGCGTACTGTAAAACATCAACTGCAGTGTTCCTCACCTGGCTTACTGTAAAACATCACTGCAGTGTTCCTCACCTGGCTTACTGTAAAACATCAACTGCAGTGTTCCTCACCTGGCTTACTGTAAAACATCACTGCAGTGTTCCTCACCTGGCTTACTGTAAAACATCACTGCAGTGTTCCTCACCTGGCTTACTGTAAAACATCACTGCAGTGTTCCTCACCTGGCTTACTGTAAAACATCACTGCAGTGTTCCTCACCTGGCTTACTGTAAAACATCACTGCAGTGTTCCTCACCTGGCTTACTGTAAAACATCACTGCAGTGTTCCTCACCTGGCTTACTGTAAAACATCACTGCAGTGTTCCTCACCTGGCTTACTGTAAAACATCACTGCAGTGTTCCTCACCTGGCTTACTGTAAAACATCACTGCAGTGTTCCTCACCTGGCTTACTGTAAAACATCACTGCAGTGTTCCGAATCCAGGCCTGACACTGGTCTGCCGTGATGTCATTGCATGGTGAATCCAGGCCTGACACTGGTCTGCTGTGATGTCATTGCATGGTGAATCCAGGCCTGACACTGGTCTGCTGTGATGTCATTGCATGCGTCATCCATGGCCTGGAGAAGGGTGGCTTGTTCGTGAGGGCGCCTATCATATACCTTCCACCTCCATGTGGAGAAAAAATCCTCAATCGGGTTAAGGAAAGAAGAGTATGGGGGTAAGTACAGGGTGGTAAATTGTGGATGGGCCTGAAACCATGCTTGCACCATTTGAGCATGGTGGAACCTGACATTATCCCACACAATGACATAGGTCATGCCATCAGCTCTACAGACCTGATTTAGCTCATCAAGGAAGGTTACATTCGAACAGCGACTCATGTGGCTGCCTGCAACTCAATATATAGAGTAGAGAGCTTTAGTTGTTATTCGACCAAACATTAGAACAGGCAAGATTCTTAATCTAAGCAACTTTGACCGTGGTATGATTGTTGATGCCACACATGGTGATTCCAGTATCTCAGAAACAGCTGCCCTCCTGGGATTTTTATGCACTACAGTCTCTAGAGTTTACATAGAATGGTGCGATAAACAAAACACATTCAGTGAGCGGCAGTTCTGTGGGCAAAAACACCTTGTTAGTGAGAGAGGTCAGAGGAGAATGTCCAGACTCATTCATTCAAGATAACAGAAAGGCCACAAATGCTCAAATAACAGCTGTTTAAAACAGTGGTGTGCAGAAGGGCATCTCTTAACATACAACACCGTGAATAATTCAGGTTGTTGTGGAGGCAAAAGGGAGTCCTACCCAGTACTATATAGGTGTACCTAATAAAGTGTACAGTAATGTCAAATCTGAAAACATGGTCTGGAAAAGTGGTACATGGGACCATAGAAACAGTGTCTGATAAAGAATGATGATGAAATATTACAACCATAGATAATGTAGTCCAATTGGTTTATGTTCCACGGTAATTGGTGTCAATGGATCTCATTATCCTGAAACTTTCATGATCTAAACATGGAATATTGTTTGTCAGTTTCCATAAAACTATGCATTAAGAGTAATGCAACAGTTACTTATCATTTTGAGCAGTTGTATCAATTGATAGTTAGATCATTGTAATGAAATGAATAGACAGTCATCTCAGATGTAATATGTGAATTGTATTTTGAAATGGTAATACTTTGATGTTAAGTTGTGTCGTTTTGAACAGGTGATTTTAGTTCAATGAACAGATTATCTCAGCTTTATGTGTATTGTATCCAAACAATTGGAAAAAGTGTTAGAGTTTTGAAAAATGTGCATTTTGATCATCGGTTGTGAGTTTTGTGTCTAGAGTTTTGAAAAATTACATCAAGGTTCCGAAATTAGAGCCAAAGTGATTGTAAAAAAACTGTAATCAATATGTGAGCAGATCTCCATATCGGCAGCTGGGGAGGTGTGTGTGTGTGTGTGTGTGTGTGTGTGTGTGTGTGTTACTGTTTTCAGATCAGATGCAATAAAGAAAGAGTTATGACTCAGAGGCACTGCAGCGTTAAATACCCTACACACACACACACACACACACACACACACACACACACACACACACACACACACACACACACACACACACACACACACACACACACACACAAACCTACTCCAGTATCTTGAACTGAACCCTACACGGTCCACAGCACTGCAGTATGGAGGCCAAAATAACATAGTTCTCTATTGAACAACAACGCATTGTTTTTCCTGGTTTTTATTACTCCTGGTCATATCCATAAGGCTTCATAAAACGACCTCTCTCAGAAGGTTACAGTCATTACAAAGTAAAAGACAAACTAACTAGCATGCTATTGTCAGAGTCCTTTGAGATTGATACTGAACAACATAGTAAAGTGTTCCTCTGTAACTCAGTTGTTCGAACATGGTGCTTGCAATGCCAGGATAGTGGGTTTGATTCCTGGGACCACTCATATGTAAAAAGATACCACACTGCTCGCTTAGCAAGTACCATTTCTTCCTGATTTGTCTCACACCGAGGCTTGAACCCAGAGGCTTGAACACCCTCCTGAAGCCTTATGCCACGTGAAAATCTAGCTTTTTGGCTTTAGGACTATGTTTCCCACATCCCTATGTGCCACACATGCCTGACTGTAAGTCGCGTTGCATAAAGACATATACTAAATTGCACATGTTATATACAGTATACGAAACATTAGGAACACCTGCTTTTTCCATGAAATAGACTGACCATGTGAATCCAGGTGAAAGCTATGATCCCTTATTGATTTCACTTGTTAAATCCACTTCAAACAGTGTAGCTGAAAGGGAGGAGACAGGTTAAATATGGATTTTCAAGCCTTGAAACACCGGAGACATGGATTGTGTGTATGCTGTTCAGAGAGTGAATGGGCAAGACAAAAGATTGAAGTGCCTTGGAACTGGGTATGGTAGTAGGTGGCAAGCGGCCTGGTTTGTGTCAAGAACTGCAACACTGCTGGTTTTTTCACGTTCAACCGTTTCCTGTGTGTGTCAAGAATGGTCCACCACCCAAAGGACATCCAGCCAACTTGACACAACTGTGGGAAGCATTGGAGTCAACATGGGCCAGCATCCCTGTGGAACGCTTTGGACACCTTGTCCATGCCCCGATGAATTGGGGCTGTTATGAGGACACAAGGTGTTGCTAATGTCTGGTATACTCAGTGTATACAGTTCTTTCAGAAATTAATCACACACCTTGACTTTTTCCACATTTCGTTGTGTTACAGCCTGAATTCAAAATGGATTAAATATACTTTTTTTCTCAGCCATCTACACACAATACCCCATATTGCAAATGTATTGAAAATGAAATACAGAAATATCTCAATTACGAACAGCACCAGTCAAAAGTTTGGACACATCTACTAATTCAAAGGTTTTTCTTAATTTTAACTATTTTCTACATTGCAGAATAATAGTGAAGACATCAAAACTATGAAATAACACATATGGAATCATGTAGTAACCAAAAAAGTGTTAAACATTTGAAAATCTATGTTATATTTGAGATTCTTCAAAGTAGCCACCCTTTGCCTTGATGACAGCTTTGTAAACGCTTGGCATTCTCTCAACCAGCTTCACCTGAAATGTTTTTCCACATATGCTGAGCACTTGTTGGCTGCTTTTCCTTCACTCTGCGGTCCAACTCATCCCATACCATCTAAATTGGGTTGAGGTCGGGTGATTGTGGATGCCAGATCATCTGATACAGCACTCCATCACTCTCCTTCTTGGTCAAATAGTCCTTACACATCCTGGAGGTGTAGACAATAGTGTAGAAAATAGTACAAATTAAGAAAAACCCTTGAATGAGTAGGTGTGTACAAACTTTTGACTGGTACTGTAAGTATTCACACCCCTGAGTCAATACTTTGTAGAAGCACCTTTGGCAGTGATTACAGCTGTGAGACTTTCTGGGTGAGTCTCTAAGAGCTTTCCTCACCTAGATTGTGCAACATTTACCGATTATTATTTTCAAAATTCTTCAAGCTCTGTCAAATTGGTTGTTGATCATTGCTAGACAACAATTTTCAGGTCTTGCCATAGATTTTCAGTAGATTTAAGTCTAAACTGTAACTCGGCCACTCAGGAGCATTCACTGTCTTCACTGTATGCAACTCCAGTGTCGATTTGGCCTTGTGTTTCAGGTTATTGTTCTGCTGAAAGGTGAATTCATCTCTCAGTGTCTGGTGGAAAGCAGACTGAACCAGGGTTTCCACTAGGATTTTGGCTGCACTTAGCTCCATTCCAGGTTTTTTTTTATCCTGAAAAACTCCCCAGTCGTAAACGATTACAAGCATACCCATAATATGATGCAGCCACCACTATGCTTGAAAATATGGAGAGTGGTACTCAGTAGTGTGTTGTATTGGATTTGCCCCAAACATAACACGTTGTATTCAGGACAAAAAGTCAATTGTTTTGCCCTTTTATTTTTGCCTTGTTGCAAACAGGATGCATGTTTTGGAATATTTTTTTTCTGTACAAGCTTCCTTCTTTTCCCTCTGTCAATTAGGTTAGTATTGTGGAGTTACTACAATGTTGTATATCCATCATCTGTTTTGTCCTATCACAGCCATTAAACTCTGTAACTGTTTGAAACTGTTTTAAAGTCACCTTTGGACTCATTGTGAAATGAGTAGTAGTAGTAGTGACTGGGTGTATTGATACACCATCCAAAGTGTAATCGGTTCTGTGTAACTCAGTAGTTAGAGCACGGCGCTTGCAACGCCAGGGTTGGAATCCCATGGGGGACCAGTATGAAAACGTATGAAGATGGATGCAATCACTTTTCCCTGTATCCATCATGAGGTTGCTACATCCTAGCCTGTGAATTAAAGTTTACAATGTAGGTGCACAGGTCGAGAGAATTTTGAGTAATCAAGGTGACAGACAGTGACACATTCAATACTGCCCTGCGCAATCTTGCCCTCATCTAGCTAATCTAGGGTGTAATCATTTGTCCAACAGTTGCAAATGAGAGTTTCTATTGGACAAATTCAGGTATGTATATTCTGTTTAATTTCATTTGCTTCCATTTAAGAAACGTTTTTCAACAGAATCGGCTGAATGAATACTCCTCTGATCACTCGCAAACACAGTTCACTTTTATAGCAGTCACATTAAAACAGCATGATCAGTTTGCTCATTGTATATATAATGCCTTATCGCAACTATGTGTGCACTCTCCTCTTCTCACCTTTTCCCTTCGTTTGTGGGCTTCAGTGTACAACACATCAGCTGTCTGTGACCATGCCAAAAACACTTTCCAAGCCAAACCCTCATATCGTGATCGCTAATAGCTACACACAGCCTACATCATTGCCACGTCATTGTAAACATACTAGAACTAACGCGTTAGTAACCCTGCTACAATCATGCAATACAGTGTACAGTCAGAATGCAGTTTAGCAGTTACACTGGCGGCCCCGATGGCAATAAATTAATAAAACCAAAAGCTTACCTTGACTTGGAAGCATTCCAGTGTTGAATAGCCATAGCCAGCTAGCTTACATAGCATCCCTCTCTGTTTGACCCGAGTGTTTGAGTAGAGTAAACTAGCTAGCTGCATTCACAAGTGAAAGTGAAAGTTTAAAAAAAATACAACTAAATATATTGTGCTCTTGTTTCTCCTTCATTTTGGAATAAATTAATTTGTTTAAAACTGTTCAACTACTGTCTTTCTCTCTCTTTGTGTCAACTACTCACCACATTGTATGCACTGCACTGTACTGTCTAGCTAGCTGTAGCTTATGCCTTCAGTGAGGGTCACGAAATTTCGTTGGCCGGTGATTGTCAAGCAAATAACTGTCGGTTTTCAGGTTAATTTACGTTAATTTACACAAACTCATTTAGCATCTCCTGACTTCCACACATAGTGTACAAGACTTCTACCAATAGGTTCCCTTCTTTGCGAGGAATTGGAAAACCTCCCAGGTCTTTGACTGCCATTAGGTACCAAGATGAGATCCGCAGACCCCTTGTGAGACCATATGCTGGTGCGGTTGGCCCTGGGTTCCTCCTAAAGCAAGACAATGCTAGACCTCATGTGGCTGGAGTGCCCTGTCAGCAGACAATTAGACCCTGGCTGGAGTGTGTCAGCAGTTCCTGCAAGAAGAAGGCATTGATGCTATGGACTGGCCCGCCCGTTCCCCAGACCTGAATCCAATTGAGCACATCTGGGACATCATGTCTCGCTCCATCCACCAACGCCACGTTGCACCACAGACTGTCCAGGAGTTGGCGGATGCTTTAGTCCAGGTCTGGGAGGAGATCCCTCAGGAGACCATCCGCCACCTCATCAGGAGCATGCCCAGGCGTTGTAGGGAGGTCATACAGGCACGTGGAGGCCACACACACTACTGAGCCTCATTTTGACTTGTTTTATTACGTCAAAGTTGGATCAGCCTGTAGTGTGGTTTTCCGCTTCAATTTTGAGTGTGACTCCAAATCCAGACCTTCATGGGTTGATAAATTTGATTTCCATTGATAATTTTTGTATGATTTTGTTGTCAGCACATTCAACTATGTAAAGAAAAAAGTATTTAATAAGAATATTTCATTCATTCAGATCTAGGATGTGTTATTTTAGTGTTCCCTTGAGCAGTGTATATAGGGCAGGTAATCAAGGAGGGGATGGAGTGCAGATGAGTGTCATTATGCGCCTAACACTGGTGACAGGTGTGCGTCCTAACGAGCAGCCTGGTGACCTAGAGGCGGGAGAGGGAGCACACGTGACACATATCAGCTATGTTTAAAAGAGGTTTCTAACCTTAAAGGGTCTTTCTTATCTGGATAAATAAAGGTTAAATAAAATAAAATGTTTTTTGAAAGGCAGTAAATGAGGCTGAATGAACTGTTTCACTGACAGACAAGGCTCCACTGAAAGCCAGGTGTAGCAGTGGTAAGGTGTTGGGACAGCTCTATGTCGGCCCTAACAGTTTGTGGGCACCATTTGTCACTGTTATAGTGCAATTAATGTATTGTTAAGTGTTGTGTTGTGTAGTGGCTTTGATGGCATGTGTCCAGCAAAGCCCGACCAAGATTTACATGCTAAAATCACCAGTGGGTGTAACTCCTTCAGTATATTATTAGAAACCAGAACTGAGAAAAGAAAAGTTACTGAGCACCGCCAAACGTTTGTGCAGGTGGAAAACAGATGTATGGTAGGGAAACAGAACTGAACACACAGTCAGATGGAAACAGATAGATATGTTAGTGTATTTCACACACACACGCGCGCACGCGCACGCACGCACGCACGCACGCACGCACGCACGCACGCACACACACACACACACACACACACACACACACACACACACACACACACACACACACACACACACACACACACACACTAAAGCTGTCCGTTACTTTCCAGAATGCTTAGGAGTGGCTTAAGGCTAGTATCCTTCACTGAAAATACATTCTCCCTGCATCTCTTTCGCTAAAAATCTAAGGGATGGGGTTGGCGAAATGTAACCACTCTCAAATTAATAGACAAAGCTATGGATGCAAGGACAGACCATTTGTGATATAAAATGTATAGTTTTAACCTTGTTTTGAGGCTATACAGTGTTTGTTTACATTTAACGTTCTTTACAAACAGTGGAGGAAACAAACGTATATATTTTGGGTTGTGATGGGGTACGACTAGGGTTGCAAATGGAAGGTATCCCAGCTAGCACATAACGTTCCATATGTTTCTTAGAGCTTGGTAAGAACGTGGTTGTCCTACAGTTATTTTGTATACAACCTTCCTACAATGTTCTGGGAATGGTACAGGATACGCAGCTGGCACATAACATTCTGAGAACCATGTTTCTTAGGTGGGAATTTCAGTACTTCAACATTACGTTTTCTACTGGTTTCCTCATGGTTCGATTTAAAGTTATCTTAGAACGTTCCGAGGATGTTAAGAAACGTTCTTCTAAACTCAAAGTGTTTTTCTTACCTGGAGAAATAAAGGTACTGCTGCATAATGTTTTCTGCAGGTATCCTTGTGGTTATATTTAAAGTAATGTTCTCAGAACATTAAAAAAACGTTCAATGAAAAAACACAAGAAAACATTAGTAACGTTCAAAGAATGTTCTAAGAATGTTTAAAAAAAACATCTATTCTGTTCTATTTTCAACTAAACTCTCTCTATTCTCTATCTTGTCAAGTTCAGGTGTGTTGGCTGCGCCCACTAATTGGCCACACCTGATATTAATATGGGGTCTGTTTAAATAGATTAAAATGATCAGCTTTGTATCATGCTAGCTCCATCCTGGATAGAGAAAAGAAGATCATAGGTTTGACTCTCACTGACGCTGTGGCACAATAAAAAAGAAATGTGTTTGCTGATCAATGCCTAAGCAAATTAATGTGTGTGTGTGTGTGTGTGGCTTTGTTCCTAGAACCAATGGGAAACCAAAAATGTACATTCCCACAACTTCCAAGGAACCAAACGTACTAGCTGAGATATTACTGGTAACGTTTGACATTTACCAGTAAACTACCAGATTTTTGGTAAATATTATGGTTTAAATGGGAATTTTGTAAGATTAAATTTAGTATCATTTTTGGATACTTCAGATTCAGATTTCTGCCTCTCTGTGTGGCCTTATCACATGTACAATATATTTAATCATTAAATAAGGTGATTTTATTTGATTATCCTAAATATGTACCATAACAAAAATGCTATTGGTGTTTAATATACACTTTTATTTATTTAACTGCATCAATATTAATTTGTTATCAATGTTTTGGCATCAAACTGGTGGCAGTTGTGAAGGAAAAAAAAGTATATAGTTGGAAGAGTTGCAGAGTTAATGGAAACTATTGTTGATTAGATGCTTTTCTCATTAATTGGGCTATTTCTCTTGAACCATATGGTCTATCTAGTAAAAACTCATGGACAATATGGACACAGATCAACAACAACTAATAATACATACTATATATGAATATATATTTTGTAAGTTTTTCAAGTATAAATCTCCAAAGTCACCATAGATTCCAATAGATGTTCTGTCAATAACCAAAATAACAGAAGATTATGTTAACTTTGGTAAATTACCGGTAGCTTTGCAACCCTAGGTATGACAGTTGAACTAAGCTCATGAGGCATTTATAAGTTATATTCTTCAAGAATCAATGGGTATATATAATTCATTTAAAAATCCCAAAACGGATGCAGCAACTAAGGACTCTAGCTTTGAAGCTGAAATCCGTAGTTTTTGAAACCGCCATTTTTTTCCATCTGACATCCATGCTGGCGATAGAACATCAGAATATGTACTGCAACTCTTTTCCCTCCACGATGCTGGATGCTTCTTTCATCAACAAAACAAAAAGAAGAACACAGAATACCTGGGAGAACAGTGGTGCTGTGTCCATTTCAGCTTTAAGGCATGAGGAAGAGATGATGGAGCTGGGCTGATGGGGTTTGGACTATAGGGGATGAGGGGCAGAGGGGTGAGTCAGTGGGGTAGTTAGTGATGCTGTGTCCCCTTTAGGGATTTCAGCTTTAAGGCATGAGGAAGTGAAGGTGAGAGGATGGAGCTGGGCTGATGGGGTTTGGACTATAGGGGATGAGGGGCAGAGGGGTGAGTCAGTGGTGCTGTGTCCCCTTTAGGGATTTCAGCTTTAAGGCATGAGGAAGTGAAGGAGAGAGGATGGAGCTGGGCTGATGAGGTATGGACTATAGGGGATGAGGGGCAGAGGGGTGAGTCAGTGGTGCTGTGTCCCCTTTAGGGATTTCAGCTTTAAGGCATGAGGAAGTGAAGGAGAGAGGATGGAGCTGGACTGATGAGGTATGGACTATAGGGGATGAGGGGCAGAGGGGTGAGTCAGTGGTGCTGTGTCCCCTTTAGGGATTTCAGCTTTCAGGCATGAGGAAGTGAAGGAGTGAGGATGGAGCTGGGCTGATGGGGTTTGGACTATAGGGGATGAGGGGCAGAGGGTGAGTCAGTGGTGCTGTGTCCCCTTTAGGTATTTCAGCTTTAAGGCATGAGGAAGAGAAGGAGAGAGGATGGAGCTGGGCTGATGAGGTATGGACTATAGGGGATGAGGGGCAGAGGGGTGAGTCAGTGGTGCTGTGTCCCCTTTAGGGATTTCAGCTTTAAGGCATGAGGAAGTAAAGGAGAGAGGATGGAGCTGGGCTGATGAGGTATGGACTATAGGGGATGAGGGGCAGATGGGTGAGTCAGTGGTGCTGTGTCCCCTTTAGGGATTTCAGCTTTAAGGCATGAGGAAGTAAAGGAGAGAGGATGGAGCTGGGCTGATGAGGTATGGACTATAGGGAATGAGGAGCAGAGGGATGAGGCAGTGGTGTAGTTAGTGAGGATGGGGAGGTGAGGGTACACCGGGGTGAGAGAGAGCGGTGAGTGATGGGGGAGAGGGGATATGGGCGTGAGGGAGAGAGGTTAGAGTTATGGGGAGATGAGGGAACATAGTGAAGTGTACAAAACATTAATAACACCTTCCTAATGTTGAGTTGCCTCAGTATCTTAGCTCAGTTCTAGTTTCTATTAATAGGCTGTACATACAGTGTCTTCAGAAAGTATTTACACCTCTTGACTTTTTCCACATTTTGTTGTGTTACAGCCTGAATTTCAAATGGATTAAATGTATTTTTGTTGTTGTCACAAGGCCTACACACACTACCCCATAACATCAAAGTGGAATGATGTATTTCTACACTTTTACTAACTAATAAAAAATGTAAACTGAAATGTATTCAACCTCTTTGTTATGGCTGGATTTGGAGCGTCGCTGTACAGCTATTTTCAGGTCTCTCCAGAGATGTTCGATCGATCGGGTTCAAGTCCGGGCTCTGGCTGGGCCACTCAAGGACATTCAGAGACTTGTCCTGAAGCCAATCCTGCATTGTTTTGGCTGTGTTCTTAGGGTCGTTATCCTGTTGGAAGGTGAACCTTCTCCCCTGTCCGAAGTCCTGAGCCCTCTGGAGCAGGTCTCTCTAGTCTCCCAGCCCCTGCCGCTGAAAAACATTTCCCACAGCATGATGCTGCCACCACCGTGCTTCAGCATAGGGATGGTGCCTGGTTTCCTCCAGGCCAAAGAGTTCAATCTTGGTTTCATCCGACCAGAGAATCTCTTGTTTGTCATGGTCTGAGTGTCCTTTAGGTGCCTTTTGGCAAACTCCAAGTGGGCTGTTATGTGCTTTTTACTGTGGAGTGGCTTCCGTCTGGCCACTCTACCATAAAGGCCTGATTGGTCGAGTGCTGCAGAGATGGTTGTCCTTCTGGAAGTTTCTTCCAGTTCCACAGAGGAACTCTGGAGCTCTGTCAGAGTTACCATTGGGTTCTTGATCACCTCCCTGACCAAGGCCCTTCTCCCCCAATTGGTGATTTCAAACTTCTTTCATTTAAGAATGATGAAGGCCACTGTGTTCTTGGGGACCTTCAATGCTGCAGGAATGTTTTGGTACCCTTCCCCACAGATTTGTGCCTCGACACAATCCTATCTCGGAGCACTATGGAGAATTCCTTTGTCCTCATAGCTTGGTTTTTGCTCTGAAATGCACTGTCAACTGTGGGACCTTATATAGGTGCCTTTCCAAATAATGTCCAATAAATTGAATTTACCACAAGTGGACTCCAATCAAGTTGATGGAAACAGGACGCACCTGAGCTCAATTTCGAGTCTCATAGGAAAGGTTCTGAAAACGTATGTAATTGGCAAAAATCTATCAAAACCTGTTTTCGGTTTGTCATTATGGGGTATTGTGTGTAGATTGATGAGGACATTTTTAAAAAAAATAAATTTTAGAATAAAGCTGTAATGTAACAAAATGTGGAAAAGGGGATCTGAATACTTTCTGATTGCACCTGTATATGTATGTGCATATCTTTGTGAGTTGTTGTGTGTGTGCTCATGAGTCTGTGTGTGAGTGCATGTGAGGTCTCGACAACAACACTACCAGTTTATTTTAAACATGAAAGTGAAAAGAGGAACTGTGAAAGAGGAGTGTGTCAGAAGATGTATGTATTGTGCCACCTGTTTCAAATAAGGAGCATATTCTCAGCGACAAGGGGTATTTATCAAAATGAAAACTACCATGCTCCGAGCACGCAAATTGGAGCACAGGTGGGTCGAAGGATGAGTCCAAATCAAAAATTGTTTGTACATATTTTGAAGCATGCAAGCTTCAACGGAAAGTATGCACATAAATATGATGCAACCACGTAAAAATGTTTTCTACATTTCTTGAAGTCAATGGCGGCCATTATTTGAGCCATGTAAACCTGCCTACGATACCCACTGTAGTGTGCATAAATTGCAAGCCTATAGTAATTCAATTGGGTTAACCGGCTAGCTACTACTGTTAGCTAGCCAGATATCCACAAAGAATTGTTTGCTAGCTAGCTACCCATGAATAATTGACATCTACCCATTAGATTTAGGTCATTGTTGCCTGTTCAACTATCTGGTTAGCTGCATTATTATGATACACATGTAGCTAGCTGATAGTTATGAAGTAAAACGGTTGCTTTGTGTATATCTTGTTTGGTCTCTATTGCCATTGTCCTGGCTGGAAGAGGGTTCAGTGAAAGAGTAAGTCCATCATAAGTCAATAGAGCTATCTGGCTAGCTAGCTAGCCACAAAGAATTGGTAGCTATCTACCCATGAACAATGTACCTTGTATACCATTGGTTTAAGGTCATTTTAGCCTGTTTAACTATCTGGATTGCTCGATTATTATGATTCACATAGAGCTTGCTGGTAATTATGATGTGTATATTTGTGTATATCTTGTTTGATGTTTATTGTTGCCATTGTCCTGGCTGGAAGAAGGTTCAGTGAATGGAGATATGCAGCGTGAGGTAATATGGTATGGGAAGTGCGAATGCTTATCATATGTGATGTTTTATACATTCTCGTCCTCACAAGAACATACTCAAGAGAATGGTTTGCTAACATCAGCAAACCGCTCTCTCACATGACTCCATACACACTGTCTGCCATCTGCCCAGACCAGTTGAAACCGTGAAGAACCCACTTCTCCAGCGTGCCAGTGGCCATCGAATGTTACGACGCCGAACTGCAGTCAGTTCAAGACCCTGATCAACGAGCATGCAGATGAGCTTCCCTGAGATGGTTTCTGACAGTTTGTGCAGACATTCTTCGCTTATGCAAACCCACAGTTTTATCAGTTGTCCGGAGTCTCAGACCATCCCGCAGGTGAAGAAGCCGGATGTGGAGTTCCTGGGCTGGCGTGGTTACACATGGTCTGCGGTTGTGAGGCGGTTGGACATACTACCAAATTTTCTAAAATAACATTGAAGCGGTTTATGGTAGAGAAATTAGCATTCAATTCTCTGGCAAACAGCTCTGGTAGACATTTCTGCAGTCTGCATGCCAATTGTACGCTCCCTCAAAACTTGAGACATCTATGGCACTGTGTTGTGTGACAAAAATGCTTCTTCTTCTATGGAATAAGGGTGTTTGCAACAATTAGATGTGCATTCCGCCACCTACCATGCAGGTGGATAATAAAGATCCCAAAAAGTAAAACATTTGGGTAAAGATAAATAGAAATTCATACAAACTACCAAAAAGAAAATTTACTAAACAAAATCAACCTGCTTTTCTGTAAAAACCTAATTCTAATCAAGTCCCAACACAGAAGATCCCCAGAAGCCACTTGTGAAGGCTGGACATTTCCAAGCAACAATAGTCCTTTTAGTGCTTCTGCCATGCTTCTGTCAAGTCTTGGTACCCCAAAAACTTCTCGGATCTAGATATAATGATATCCAGACTTTGGACTTCTTAGATATTAATCACTGTGGCTATAAATGCCACAAAATCCCCCTTCTTCACGATGAATGTATCCAGATCACCCGATTGACTTAAAACATTAGCAACTGGTTGCAATGCATCCACCAACATATCTTCAACACTGTTGCCCCTTGCCCATTCAACTCTTCACCACCTCCACATTGGAGATCCATTGGAAGCCCTGATCCTTGACACCTTGACCTCCTTCACCCTAACAGGGCACTCAGGGAAGTCCGGAGTATGATACCCACCACAGTTGCAACATTTTCCAATCACAGATTTTTAAAATTCATATTCTAAATATCATATTATAATCATATTATAAATATCATATTCATATTCACATTCTCCTGTCTGAAAACATTTGAAAAGTTACCATGTCCTTTACAATTTCCACACACAAATCCTCTCACGGCATACCTCACATATCCAAGCTTCACATATTCAGGTAGTCTCCTCAAACAACAATAATATTGACAGGCTTTTCTCCCTTCCATTTACCATACGGGTCAGGCGACGTGTACTGACCACTCCTGGGATTTTATGACTAAGGTACTATATTCAACGAAACTCCAGATGTAACTCCTTGGGCAGGCGCCCTGCTCCGAAGACCAATACGTTACTTCTGACGTGGGCAATATAGCCAGATCCAGTGTACTCTGTTCTTCATCAACACAATTAACCAAAACAAGGTTAATTCTAGTCACCTTGATTGAATTCACCCTTCCCACTGGTTTCTTCACAGTCCTCGATATTACAAATGGATTTCCCAAATAAATCTCCTCGTCCAAAAAAAAAACAGTCCAATAATAAATGCATTATTGGACCAGTCCTTGTCTTCTACTACAACTTTTGCTTGTTTTGATCCATTCTTTGATTTCACTATTTTCCATTCCTTATCACACACTTCTCTTGCCGCACTTTCAGATTCAAGAACAGTCACCATTTCCTCCTCCCTCCCGGCAAACCTCCTTAGCACTATGCCACTGCTGTGACAAAACTGCACATTTTAGAGTGGCCTTTTATTGTCCACAGCACAAGGTGCACCTGTGTAATGATCCTGCTGTTTAATTAGCTTACTGACGATTGTCTTGGCAAAGGAAGAATGCTCAGTAACAGGGATGTAAACAAATGTGTGCGCAAAATTTGAGAGAAATAAGCTTGTGCATATTGAACATTTCTGTGATCTTTTACTTTAGCTTATGAAACATGGGACCAACACCTTACATGCCTTGTTTATATTTTTGTTCAGTATAGAACAGATATGACATTCAGTCATGCAGAACTCAATTGGGCATCATGTCAGCTCTATTCATTACAGACATGCCACCAGAGGTCTCTTCACAATCCCCAAGTCCAGAGCAGACTATGGGAGGCGCACAGTACTACTGTACATAGAGCCATGACTACATGGAACTCTATTCCACATCAGGTTACTGATGCAAGCAGTAGAATCAGTTAAAAAAAAAAAAAGATACAAATACAGGTTATGGAACACTGTGGACTGTGAAAAGACACACACATACACATACGCATGATAACACACACTCTACACACACGTACACATGTACTGTAGATATGTGGTAGATATGACATGTAATACTTTTTATTGTATATAAGTGCCTTAAAGTTTCTGGACCCCAGGAAGAGTAGCTGCTGCCTTGGCAGTAGCTAATGGGGATCCTTAATAAATACAAATACAATTTGCATTCCTATCTGCAAATGTTCTGAACATAGAGATCCTGTATTCTAATTATATGTTTCTGAATGTTTCACCTCAGTGAATACACACCAGATGTAATGTCTCAGGAGCCTTGGTCGAAGTCTATTGTGATGCTGCTGCCTGGTGTAACGTCTGTTTTCTCAGCGTGATGTGATACTGATGCCTCGCTAACTGTTTTCTCGTGCTGAGCGGTTAATGAAATTTCGTTTTTTTTTAAATTATTAAACAACTAATTGACCGATGTCGGTTGAATTACTTAAATTTCATTTAATTCGTATTTTTTTGTGAACTTAACGCGCCATTTCTCTAGATATAAATAGTTTCAATTGGAAAATATTCGATTTAATTAAGTGCGGAAAACGTGGTCAATGACCAGAATCCATTGCGCCTATTCTTCCCGGCACCGCCCACAGCATGTGTGTGGAATGTAAACACAATGACGCGAAGAATAGAGACAGTTTGTGAGGTAGTTGTAGCGGATTCATAGTTGTAGCAGTCTTGAAAGAATGTATTCTCTACTTTTGAAGAACTACTAAACTATTGATGTCGTCTGACAGCTCTGCAGTATGGGCAGCTGTTGCAACCAAGGATCACTGACTACCGTTTTTGCTAGCCAAGAGCACACATATAACGTTAGATGGTTGTCTGGCTGCTATTGCCTGAGAGATGAGATTACGATTTTAAGAAATTAAATAATCAAGTAATCTGATAAAGTTATATGCTATACACAACCTAAATATGTTATTGAATTAAAGTAATGTGAGTAAATGATGATTAATAAGTGATAAACTAACGGGCAGTCACCATCATTTGGTCCTTATTAATTGCTTTGTCCTATGTTGTTGGAGACAATGGAAAGTTTCCAATGTTTTGGCATTTGAATGTTCTCAATATTTGGCTTTGGAATTTCTATTAAAAACTAAAATAATTGCAAGGTCATATATTCATAATCCAAATTAATATATTTTTTTACGAACCCAACCCAAACCGACCTCAATTAGCACTAATCACTCACCCCAAGCCAAACCGACCTCAAAAAAGCACTAACCACTCGGCACTACTGTATTCTCAGTGTTATGTGATGCATGGCTAATGTCTGTTTAGCAGAGGCGGGCACAGAGAGAGACAGGCCAAGCATACGTCTTAGAGGAGAGCTTGTTTGAGGCTTAATTCAACATCTGACAACAGGAGGTTCTGGCGCACAATCTGGGGGACAGTCGTCACCTCCCTCACACACACAGTGACAAGACCAAGGTCACACACACACACAGTGACAAGACCACACTCACACACGCGCATGTACACAAGCACAAGATCCCAAACATATGCACAAACATACGAGATCATACACAAATGCACACACACATAATTGAAAAAACTGAATTGAATTGATGGTCAGAAAAACATCTTATGGCCCAAACGTAGAGGCAGCAGAAGAACAATGGAACAATAAAATAAATAAATGAACACGAGAGACGTTGTTTATGGACCACTAATAGATACAAGCTAAGTCTTAGCTAAGGTCTCTGTGCTGTGTTTGCCCCAGAGAAATATCCTGCTCTGTAGCACCACCTTGAGGGAACCAACTCGAAGGAGATCTGTGCATGATGACAGCTTGAACATTCAAACGTTTGTTCATTTTTTTCAACCGACTAATTTTCACCTAACTACCACTTTATCCCTTATACATTTTAAGATATTTAAAAATATAATGGGATCAGTATAAGGTTTATGGCCAAACGTATCATTTTGTCAAATAGGAGGCAACCTGTGGTCAAATATATTGAATGAAAAACAAGATATTCAGATTATTTAATAGTCACATGTGCATAGTCAGTGCATACAAACACCAGTTCAAACATGACACATCCTTCATCACACAAAAGCCCAAAACAAATACTTAAAAAATATAAGTATACAAATATCTCTGTAAAACAGCGATGGTAATATAATTCATTGCTTCTCAGTACAGTCATAAACAGCAGAATTGTAAATAAAACACACACAGAGAAGGGTACCGCGGCGAGCTTTATCATAGGTGGTGTAAGCTAGCTAAAATATGTATTCTGTTGCACATTCTCTCCATCCATCCACTGAATGTGTGTACGTGTGTGTGTGTATGTGCGTGTGTGTGTGTGTGTGTGTGTGTGTGTGTGCGTGCTATACCCTCAGATCATGAAGGACTGGGTGTGTTTGTAGTTCTTGGGCTGCAGAAAGGGAAAGGCGTATCCATCAGTTAACTAGACTGGTTACTATTATTACCAACTCACTCAACAACTCAGGCTTATCAATACACTGGTGTGGTCAACAACTGCTCAAAGAACAGTCCAATTTAAAACAAGACCACTGCTCAACTAAGTTAATACTGACAGTACAAGAAATAATTACCGTTCCTGATCAACAACAACAGGGAATGGCAACGCACTCACATTTCTGGTGGGGGGAGGAGGTGGACTGTAGAAGTTGGTGCAACAAAAAAACAGAGACACACACACCACAATGAATGAATGTATTTTTCTGTTAAGAAGAGTTATGACATTGAGAGTCTCAGCCATGTATATCAGTGGAGGCTACTGAGGGGAGGACAACTCATAATAATAGCTGGAACGGCATCAAACACATGGAAACGATATGTCTCATGTATTTGATACCATTTCACTAGTTCTGCTGCAACCATTACCACAAGCCTGTCCTTTTTTTAACCTCTACTTAACTAGGCCAGTCAGTTAAGAGCAAATTCTAATTTACAATGACAACCTACACCGGCCAAACCCGGACGACACAGGGCCAATTGTGTCCAATTGTGTCCAAATTCTCCAAATCACGGCCGGTTGCGATAGCGCCTGGGATTGAACCAGAGTGTCTGTGATGACGCCTCTAGCACTGAGATGCAGTGCCTTAGACCGCTGCACCACTCGGGAGCCCAATTAAAGTACCATATACAGTTGAAGTCGGACGTTTACATACACCTTAGCCAAATACATTTAAATTCAGTTTTTCACAATTCCTGACATTTAATCCTACTAAAATGTCCCTGTCTTAGGTCAGTTAGGATCACCACTTTATTTTAAGAATGTAAAATGTCAGAATAATAGTAGAGATAATTATTTATTTCAGCTTTTATTTCTTTCATCACATTCCCAGTGGTTCAGAAGTGTACATACACTCAATTAGTATTTGGTAGCATTGCCTTTGAATTGTTTAACTTGGGTCAAACATTTCAGGTAGCCTTCCACAATAAGTTGAGTGAATGTTGGCCCATTCCTCCTGACAGAGCTGGTGTAACTGAGTCAGGTTTGTAGGCCTCCTTGCTCGCACCGGCTTTTTCAGTTCTGCCCACAAATTTTATATCGGATTGAGGTCAGGGCTTTGTGATGGCCACTCCAATACCTTGAATTTGTTGTCCTTAAGCCATTTTGCCACAACTTTGGAAGTATGCTTGGGGTCATTACCCATTTGCGACCAAGCTTTAACTTCTTGACTGATGTCTTCAGATGGTGCTTCAATATATCCACATAATTGTCTTTCCTCATGATGCCATCTATTTTGTGAAGTGCACCAGTCCGTCCTGCAGTAAAGCACCCCCACAACATGATGCTGCCACCCCCGTGCTTCACAGTTGGGATGGTGTTCCTCAGTTTGCAAGCATCCCCCTTTTTCCTCCAAACATAACGATGGTCATTTTTGCCAAACAGTTGTATTTTCTTTTCATCAGACCAGACGACATTTCTCCAAAAAGTACGATCTTTGTCCCCATATGCAGTTGCAAACCGTAGTCTGGCTTTTTAATGGCGGTTTTGGAGCAGTGACTTCGTCCTTGCTGAGAGGCCTTTCAGGTTATATCGATATAGGATATAGTTTTACAGTGGATATAGATACTTTTGTACATGTTTCCTCCAGCATCTTCACAAGGTCCTTTGCTGTTGTTCTGGGATTGAGTTAGCACTTTTCGCACCAAAGTACGTTCATCTCTAGGAGACAGAATGCGTCTCCTTCATGAGCGGTATGACGGATGCATGGTCCCATGGTGTTTACACTCCCAAGGATGAGCCAGACTTGTGGAGGTGTACAATTTTTTTTCTGAGGTCTTAGCTGATTTCTGTTGGTTTTCCCATGATGTGAAGCAAAGAGGCACTGTGTTTGAAGGTAGACCTTGAAATACATCCACAGGTACACCTCCAATTGACTCAAATGATGTCAATTAGCCTATCAGATGCTTCTAAAGCCATGACATCATTTTTATTTATTTTTTTCAAGCTGTTTAAAGGCACAGTCAACTTAGTGTATGTAAACTTCTGACACACTGGAATTGTGATACAGTAAGTGAAATAATCTGTCTATAAACATTTGTTGGAAAAAATACTTGTGTCATGCACAAAGTAGATGTCCTAACCGACTTGACAAAACTATAGTTTATTAACAAGAAATTTGTGGAGTGGTTGAAAAATGAGTTTTAATGACTCCAACCTAAGTGTATGTAAACTTCCTGCTTCAACTGTGTATATATATACATATATATATATACAGTGCCATGCGAAAGTATTCGGCCCCCTTGAACTTTGCGACCTTTTGCCACATTTCAGGCTTCAAACATAAAGATATAAAACTGTATTTTTTTGTGAAGAATCAACAACAAGTGGGACACAATCATGAAGTGGAACGACATTTATTGGATATTTCAAACTTTTTTAACAAATCAAAAACGGAAAAATTGGGCATGCAAAATTATTCAGCCCCTTTACTTTCAGTGCAGCAAACTCTCTCCAGAAGTTCAGTGAGGATCTCTGAATGATCCAATGTTGACCTAAATGACTAATGATGATAAATACAATCCACCTGTGTGTAATCAAGTCTCCGTATAAATGCACCTGCACTGTGATAGTCTCAGAGGTCCGTTAAAAGCGCAGAGAGCATCATGAAGAACAAGGAACACACCAGGCAGGTCCGAGATACTGTTGTGAAGAAGTTTAAAGCCGGATTTGGATACAAAAATATTTCCCAAGCTTTAAACATCCCAAGGAGCACTGTGCAAGCGATAATATTGAAATGGAAGGAGTATCAGACCACTGCAAATCTACCAAGACCTGGCCGTCCCTCTAAACTTTCAGCTCATACAAGGAGAAGACTGATCAGAGATGCAGCCAAGAGGCCCATGATCACTCTGGATGAACTGCAGAGATCTACAGCTGAGGTGGGAGACTCTGTCCATAGGACAACAATCAGTCATATATTGCACAAATCTGGCCTTTATGGAAGAGTGGCAAGAAGAAAGCCATTTCTTAAAGATATCCATAAAAAGTGTCGTTTAAAGTTTGCCACAAGCCACCTGGGAGACACCAAACATGTGGAAGAAGGTGCTCTGGTCAGATGAAACCAAAATTGAACTTTGTGGCAACAATGCAAAACGTTATGTTTGGCGTAAAAGCAACACAGCTCATCACCCTGAACACACCATCCCCACTGTCAAACATGGTGGTGGCAGCATCATGGTTTGGGCCTGCTTTTCTTCAGCAGGGACAGGGAAGATGGTTAAAATTGATGGGAAGATGGATGGAGCCAAATACAGGACCATTCTGGAAGAAAATCTGATGGAGTCTGCAAAAGACCTGAGACTGGGACGGAGATTTGTCTTCCAATAAGACAATGATCCAAAACATAAAGCAAAATCTACAATGGAATGGTTCAAAAATAAACATATCCAGGTGTTAGAATGGCCAAGTCAAAGTCCAGACCTGAATCCAATCGAGAATCTGTGGAAAGAACTGAAAACTGCTGTTCACAAATGCTCTCCATCCAACCTCACTGAGCTCGAGCTGTTTTGCAAGGAGGAATGGGAAAAAATTTCAGTCTCTCGATGTGCAAAACTGATAGAGACATACCCCAAGCGACTTACAGCTGTAATCGCAGCAAAAGGTGGCGCTACAAAGTATTAACTTAAGGGGGCTGAATAATTTTGCACGCCCAATTTTTCAGTTTTTGATTTGTTAAAAAAGTTTGAAATATCCAATAAATGTCGTTCGACTTCATGATTGTGTCCCACTTGTTGTTGATTCTTCACAAAAAAATACAGTTTTATATCTTTATGTTTGAAGCCTGAAATGTGGCAAAAGGTCGCAAAGTTCAAGGCGGCCGAATACTTTCGCAAGGCACTGTATATATATAAATATATATATATATATATATCTAATTGTCCTGTTCCTCTTCTTTCTTCATGCTTGCCAACAGAGGAGCAGGAAGGAAGCAGGTCAGTATTTCAGACAATCATTCTGTCAACTTCTTATTGTGTTTCTGATGTGTATGCATGTTATAGTTACACGTACAAGAGGTACAGTTTCACACAACATACACACATATATATATATATATATACATATGTTCAAACCTATATATTTATATATATATATATATATGTGTGTAAGTTGTGTGAAACTGTACCTCTTGTACGTGTAACTATAACATGCATACACATCAGAAACACAATAAGAAGTTGACAGAATGATTGTCTGAAATACTGACCTGCTTCCTTCCTGCTCCTCTGTTGGCAAGCATGAAGAAAGAAGAGGAACAGGACAATTAGAAAATATTTTTCATTGTAAACTGGGTAGTCTGAGCCCTGAATGCTGATTGGCTGACAGCAGTGGTATATCAGACCGTATACCACGGGTATGACTAAACACTTATTTTTACTGCTCTAATTACATTGGTATCCAGTTTATATTAACAATAAGGCACCTCGGGGGTTTGTGGGATATGGCCATTATACCACGGCTAAGGCACTCCGCGTTGTGTTGGGCCTAAGAACATCCCTTAGCCGTGGCATATTGGCCATATGCCACACCCCCTCGTGCCTTATTGCTTAATTGTATCAGTCGGCCACAAGCACATATAGTCTGAGTGGTGATGTACTCACCCATTTTGCAGCAGCCCTGTCAATGGGAGACACACATCCAGGCAGCATATGAGGATGAGCAGGAAGAGGCCTACAGCTCCGGCTATCAATGTCGTCATGCTCAACGGATCTGAAGGAGAGGGGACAGAGGGAGAGAGGGATGAAGAAAGGGGAAAGGGGGATACCTAGTCAGTTGTACAACTGAATGTATTCAAATGAAATGTGTCTTCTGTGTTTAACCCAACCCCTCTGAATCAGAGAGGTGTGGGGGGGCTGCCTTAATCGACATCCCCGTCATCGGCACCCGGGGAAAAATGGGTTAACTGACTTGCTCAGGTGCAGAACGAAAGATTTTTACCTTGTCAGATCGAGGATTCGATCCAGCAACCTTTCGGTGACTGGCCCAATGCTCCTACACGGCAGAGGGGACGGGAGTCAAGAGAGAACAGAGAGAGGCAGAAAAGTAAAGGATGAGGGATGATTGGAGAAGGATGAAGGATGATTGAAGAAGGATGATTGGAAAAGGATGAAGGATGATTGAAGAAGGATGAAGGATGACTGAAGGATGAAGGATGATTGGAGAAGGAGGAAGGATGATTGGAGAAGGAGGAAGGATGATTGGAGAAGGATGAAGAATGATTGGATAGAAGAGATGAGGAAGAAAAGACAGAAAGTGTTCCAATTTCCACAAACCCACAAACATTCTAGAGCACACACAGACACACACACACAGACACACACACAGACACACACACAGACACACACACACAGACACACACACAGACACACACAGAGACACACACACAGACACACACACAGACACACTGGATTGTACGTACATTCTATGACCTTCATGTGATGGGCCACAGAGCTTTTGGACGCCCCCACGCGATTGGAGACTTCACAGCGGTATTGGCCTGAGTCGGCCTTGGACACACTCTTAATCTTCTGCTCCAGAGACACACAGAGAGAGGAGAGAGGGGGTGAGGACAGATAGAGAAGAGAGGAAGCGAGGACAGACAGAGTAGTGAGGTGGTGAGGACAGAGAGTAGTGAGGTGGTGAGGACAGAGAGAGAAGAGAGGGGGTAAGGACAGAGGGAGGAGAGTCGGAGTGAGGACAAAGGGAGGAGAGACGGGGTGATGAAAAAGGGAGGAGAGACGGAGTGATGACAGAGGGAGGAGAGACAGGGGGATGACAGAGGGAGGAGAGACAGGGTGATGACAGAGAGAGGAGAGACAGGGTGATGAGAGAGGGAGGAGAGACAGGGTGATGACAGAGGGAGGAGACACAGGGTGATGACAGAGGGAGGAGAGACAGGGTGATGACAACGGGAGGAGAGACTGGGTGATGACAAAGGGAGGAGAGACGGGGTGATGACAAAGGGAGGAGAGACGGAGTGATGACAGAGAGAGGAGAGACAGGGGGATGACAGACAGGGTGATGACAGAAGAGAGACAGGGTGATGACAGAGGGAGGAGAGACAGAGTGATGATGAGAGGGAGGAGAGACAGGGTGAGGACAGAGGGAGAGAGACAGGGTGAGGACAGAGTGATGACAGAGGGAGAGACAGGGTGAGGACAGAGGGTGAGGAAGGAGAGACAGGGTGAGGATAGAGGGAGGACAGAGGGAGGAGGGACAGGGTGAGGACAGAGTGAGGACAGAGGGAGGACAGAGAGAGGAGAGACAGGGTGATGACAGAGGGAGGAGAGACAGGGGGATGACAGAGGGAGGAGAGACAGGGTGATGACAGAGAGAGGAGAGACAGGGTGATGAGAGAGGGAGGAGAAACAGGGTGATGACAGAGGGAGGAGAGACAGGGTGATGACAGAGGGAGGAGAGACAGGGTGATGACAACGGGAGGAGAGATGGGGTGATGACAAAGGGAGGAGAGACGGGGTGATGACAAAGGGAGGAGAGACGGAGTGATGACAGAGAGAGAAGAGACAGGGGGATGACAGAGGGAGGAGAGACAGGGTGATGACAGAGGGAGGAGAGACAGGGTGATGAGAGAGGGAGGAGAGACAGGGTGATGACAGAGGGAGGAGAGACAGAGTGATGACAGAGGGAGGAGAGACGGAGTGAGGACAGAGGGAGGAGAGAAGGGTGAGGACAAAGGGAGGAGAGACAGGGTGAGGATAGAGGGAGGACAGAGGGAGGAGGGACAGGGTGGGGACAGAGTGAGGACAGAGGGAGGAGAGACAGGGGGATGACAGAGGGAGGAGAGACAGGGTGATGACAGAGGGAGGAGAGACAGGGTGATGAGAGAGGGAGGAGAGACAGGGTGAGGACAGAGGGAGGAGAGACAGGGTGATGACAGAGGGAGGAGAGACAGGGTGAGGACAGAGGGAGGAGAGACAGGGTGAGGACAGAGGGAGGAGAGACAGGGTGAGGACAGAGAGAGGAGAGATGAAGTGAGGACAGAGGGAGGAGAGACGAAGTGAGGACAGAGGGAGGAGAGACAGGGTAAGGACAGAGGGAGGACAGAGGGAGGAGAGACAGGGTGAGGACAGAGGGAGGAGAGACAGGGTGAGGACAGAAGGAGGACAGAGGGAGGAGGGACAGGGTGATTACAGAGGGAGGAGAGACAGGGTGATTAGAGAGGGAGGGGAGACAGGGTGATGACAGAGGGAGGAGAGACAGGGTGAGGACAGAGGGAGGAGAGACAGGGTGATGACAGAGGGAGGAGAGACAGGGTGAGGACAGAGGGAGGAGAGACAGGGTGAGGACAGTGGGAGGACAGAGGGAGGAGAGACAGGGTGAGGACAGAGGGAGGAGAGACAGGGTGAGGACAGAGAGAGGAGAGATGAAGTGAGGACAGAGGGAGGAGAGACGAAGTGAGGACAGAGGGAGGAGAGACAGGGTGAGGACAGAGGGAGGACAGAGGGAGGAGAGACAGGGTGAGGACAGAGGGAGCAGAGACAGGGTGAGGATAGAGGGAGGACAGAGGGAGGAGAAACAGGGCGAGGACAGAGTGAGGACAGAGGGAGGACAGAGAGAGGAGAGACAGGGTGATGACAGAGGGAGGAGAGACGGAGTGAGGACAGTGGGAGGACAGAGGGAGGAGAGACAGGGTGAGGACAGAGGGAGGAGAGACAGGGTGAGGACAGAGAGAGGAGAGATGAAGTGAGGACAGAGGGAGGAGAGACGAAGTGAGGACAGAGGGAGGAGAGACAGGGTGAGGACAGAGGGAGGACAGAGGGAGGAGAGACAGGGTGAGGACAGAGGAAGGAGAGACAGGGTGAGGATAGAGGGAGGACAGAGGGAGGAGAAACAGGGCGAGGACAGAGTGAGGACAGAGGGAGGACAGAGAGAGGAGAGACAGGGTGATGACAGAGGGAGGAGAGACGGAGTGAGGACAGAGGGAGGAGAGACAGGGTGAGGACAGAGGGAGGAGAGACAGGGTGAGGATAGAGGGAGGACAGAGGGGGAGGGACAGGGTGGGGACAGAGGGAGGACAGAGAGTGGAGAGACAGGGTGATGACAGAGGGAGGAGAGACAGAGTGAGGACAGAGGGAGGAGAGACAGGGTGAGGACAGAGGGAGGAGAGACAGGGTGAGGACAGAGGGAGGACAGAGGGAGGAGAGACAGGGTGATGACAGAGGGAGGAGAGACGGAGTGAGGACAGAGGGAGGAGAGACAGGGTGATGAGAGAGGGAGGAGAGACAGGGTGATGACAGAGGGAGGAGAGACGGAGTGAGGACAGAGGGAGGAGAGACAGGGTGATGACAGAGGGAGGAGAGACGGAGTGAGGACAGAGGGAGGCGAGACAGGGTGATGACAGAGGGAGGAGAGACAGGGTGATGACAGAGGGAGGAGAGGGAGGAGAGACAGGGTGATGACAGAGAGAGGAGAAACAGGGGGATGACAGAGGGAGGAGAGGAAGGAGAGACAGGGTGATGACAGAGGGAGGAGAGACAGGGTGATGACAGAGGGAGGAGAGACAGGGTGATGACAGAGGGAGGAGAGACAGAGTGATGACAGAGGGAGGAGAGACAGGGTGATGACAGAGGGAGGAGAGACAGAGTGATGACAGAGGGAGGAGAGACAGGGTGATGACAGAGGGAGGAGAGACAGGGTGATGACAGAGGGAGGAGAGACAGAGTGATGACAGAGGGAGGAGAGACAGGGTGATGACAGAGGGAGGAGAGACAGAGTGATGACAGAGGGAGGAAAGACAGGGTGATGACAGAGGGAGGAGAGACAGGGTGATGACAGAGGGAGGAGAGACAGAGTGATGACAGAGGGAGGAGAGACAGGGTGATGACAGAGGGAGGAGAGACAGGGTGATGACAGAGGGAGGAGAGACAGAGTGATGACAGAGGGAGGAGAGACAGGGTGATGACAGGGGGAGGACAGAGGAAGGAGAGACTGGGTGATGACAGAGGGGGGAGAGACAGGGTGATGACAGAGGGAGGAGAGACAGAGTGATGACAGAGGGAGGAAAGACAGGGTGATGACAGGGGGAGGACAGAGGAAGGAGAGACAGGGTGATGACCGAGAGAGGAGAAACAGGGGGATGACAGAGGGAGGAGAGGGAGGAGAGACAGGGTGATGACAGAGGGAGGAGAGACAGGGTGATGACAGAGGGAGGAGAGACAGAGTGATGACAGAGGGAGGAGAGACAGAGTGATGACAGATGGAGGAGAGACAGGGTGATGACAGAGGGAGGAGAGACAGGGTGATGACAGAGGGAGGGTGTATAGTGTGATGTAACATGCCTTTGATCAGGCATCTGAAGCACCTCCGTTAGGTGTTACTCACCAGTGTTCCCGTATCAGTGTCCATGCTATAGACGATGTCATGGGTGTGTGTGGCGCTCAGGGCCTTGTTGTCTTTGTACCAGAGAAAGGTAGACGGGGGCACACTGAGTTTGTCCTTACAGTGGAGCTCTACACCTGTCCCAGACAGCACTGAGCTGGGCACCTCACAGAACGGGGTGTGGGGGGGCACTGGGGAAGGAGGACAGGAATGCCAACACACACACGCATGTACACGCACGCACACACACATGTACACACTGTGAGTAACACGTAACGGAGGTGCTTCAGATGCCTGACCAAAGGCGTGTTAATGACGTTACATCACACTATACAGCCTCCCTCTGTCATCACCCTGTCTCTCCTCCCTCTGTCCTCACTCCGGCTCTCCTCCCTCTGTCATCACCCTGTCTCTGCTCCCTCTGTCCTCACTCTGTCTCTCCTCCCTCTATCATCACCCTGTCCCTCCTCCCTCTGTCCTCACTCCGTTTCTCCTCCCTCTGTCCTCCCTTTGTCCTCACTCTGTCTCTCCTCCCTCTGTCCTCATCCTGACTCTCCTCCCTCTGTCCTCACTCCATCTCTCCTCACTCTGTCTCTCCTCCCTCTGTCCTCACTACGTCTCTCCTCCCTCTGTCATCACCCTGTCTCTCCTCCCTCTGTCCTCACTACGTCTCTCCTCCCTCTGTCATCACCCTGTCTCTCCTCCCTCTGTCCTCACTCTGTCTCTCCCCCCTCTGTCATCACCCTGTCTCTCCTCCCTCTGTCCTCACTATGTCTCTCCTCCCTCTGTCATCACCCTGTCTCTTCTCCCTCTGTCCTCACTCCATCTCTCCTCCCTCTGTCCTCACTCCGTCTCTCCTCCCTCTGTCCTCACTCCGTCTCTCCTCCCTCTGTCCTCACTCCGTCTCTGCTCCCTCCGTCATCACCCTGTTTCTCCTCCCTCTGTCCTCACCCTGTCTCTCCTCCCTCTGTCCTCACTCCGTCTCTCCTCCCTCTGTCATCACCCTGTCTCTCCTCCCTCTGTCCTCACTCCGTCTCTCCTCCCTCTGTCATCACCCTGTCTCTCCTCCCTCTGTCCTCCCTCTGTCCTCACTCCGTCCCTCCTCCCTCTGTCCTCACTCCGTCTCTCCTCCCTCTGTCCTCACTCCGTCTCTCCTCCCTCTGTCCTCACTCTGTCTCTCCTCCCTCTGTCCTCACTCTGTCTCTCCTCCCTCTGTCCTCACCCTGTCTATTCTCCCTCTGTCCTCACTCCGACTCTCCTCCCTCTGTCGTCACCCCATCTCTCCTCCCTCTGCCCTCACCCCATCTCTCCTCTCTCTATCCTCACCCATCTCTCCTCACCTCACTCTTCTCTCTGTCCTCCCTCCTCCCTCCTCTCTGTCATTACCTCCTCACCCTGTCCTCACCTCCTATTTCTGTCCTCTCTCCTCACCTCCTCTCTGTCCTCACTCCTCACTCCTCTCTGTCCTCACCTCCTCACCCTGTCCTCACCTCCTATCTCTGTCCTCACCTCCTATCTCTGTCCTCTCTCCTCACCTCCTCTCTGTCCTCACCTCCTCACCCTGTCCTCACCTCCTATCTCTGTCCTCTCTCCTCACCTCCTCTCTGTCCTCACCTCCTATCTCTGTCCTCACCCCTCTCTCCTCTCTGTCCTGACCTCCTATCTCTGTCCTCGCCCCTCTCTCCTCTCTGTCCTCACCCTTTCCTCTCTCGATGACTGTAATAGTCACTTTAGTAATGTTTACACACTATTTTACTCATTTCATATGTACACTGCTTAAAAAAATTAAGGGAACACTTAAACAACACAACGTAACTCCAAGTCAATCACACTTCTGTGAAATCAAACTGTCCACTTAGGAAGCAACACTGATTTACAATAAATTTCACATGATGTTGTGCAAATGGAATAGACAACAGGTGGAAATTATAGGCAATTAGCAAGACACCCCCAATAAAGGAGTGGTTCTGCAGGTGGGGACCACAGACTGCTTCTCAGTTCCTATGCTTTCTGGCTGATGTTTTGGTCACTTTTGAATGCTGGCGGTGCTTTCACTTTAGTGGTAGCATGAGACGGAGTCTACAACCCACACAAGTGGCTCAGGTAGTGCAGCTCATCCAGGATGGGACATCAATGCGAGCTGTGGCAAGAAGGTTTGCTGTGTCTGTCAGCGTAGCGTCCAGAGCACGGAGGTGCTACCAGGAGACAGGCCAGTACATCAGGAGACGTGGAGGAGGCCGTAGGGGGGCAATAACCCAGCAGCAGGACCGCTACCTCCGCCTTTGTGCAAGGAGGAGCACTGCCAGAGCCCTGCAAAATGATCTCCAGCAGGCCACAAATGTGCATGTGTCTGCTCAAACGGTCAGAAACAGACTCCATGAGGGTGGTATGAGGGCCCGACGTCCACAGGTGGGGGTTGTGCTTACAGCCCAACACCGTGCAGGACGTTTGGCATTTGCCAGAGAACACCAAGATTGGCAAATTCGCCACTGGCGCCCTGTGCTCTTCACAGATGAAAGCAGGTTCACACTGAGCACGTGACAGACGTGACAGAGTCTGGAGACGCCGTGGAGAACGTTCTGCTGCCTGCAACATCCTCCAGCTTGACCGGTTTGGCGGTGGGTCAGTCATGGTGTGGGGTGGCATTTCTTTGGGGGGCCGCACAGCCCTCCATGTGCTCGCCAGAGGTAGCCTGACTGCCATTAGGTACCGAGACGAGATCCTCAGACCCCTTGTGAGACCATATGCTAGTGCGGTTGGCCCTGGGTTCCTCCCAATGCAAGACAATGCTAGACCTCATGTGGCTGGAGTGTGTCAGCAGTTCCTGCAAGAGGAAGGCATTGATGCTATGGACTGGCCCGCCCGTTCCCCATACCTGAATCAAATTGAGCACATCTGGGACATCATGTCTCGCTCCATCCACCAACAGACTGCACCACAGACTGTCCAGGAGTTGGCGGATGCTTTAGTCCAGGTCTGGGAGGAGATCCCTCAGGAGACCATCCGCCACCTCATCAGGAGCATGCCCAGGCGTTGTAGGGAGGTCATACAGGCACGTGGAGGCCACAAACACTACTGAGCCTCATTTTGACTTGTTTTAAGGACATTACATCAAAGTTGGATCAGCCTGTAGTGTGGTTTTCCACTTTAATTTTGAGTGTGACTCAAATCCAGACCTCCATGGGTTGATAAATTTGATTTCCATTGATAATTTTTGTGTGATTTTGTTGTCAGCACATTCAACTATGTAAAGAAAAAAGTATTTAATAAGAATATTGAATTCATTCAGATCTAGGATGTGTTATTTTAGTGTTCCCTTTATTTTTTTGAGCAGTGTATATACTGTATTTTAGTCAATGCCAGTCCAACATTGCGCCGTCTTATTTCTTAATTCCATTCTTTAACTTTTAGATTTGTGTGTTTTGTTGTGAATTGTTAGATACTACTGCACCGTTGGAGCTAGGAACACATTTAGCATTTAGCTACACCTTAATAACATTTGCTAAATATGAGTATGTGACCAATTTGATTTGATTTGATTTGACAACACACAAGACAACTGTGTGGCTCAGTTAGTAGAGCATGGTGCTCACAACGGCAGGGTTATGGGTTCCAGTCCAACATGGGAACAGTACCATGATAATACAAGTATGAACATATTTGATTTGATTTGATTTGACAACACACAAGACAACTGTGTGTCTCAGGTAGTAGAGCATGGTGCTCACAACGCCAGGGTTATGGGTTCCAGTCCAACACGGGAACAGTGCCATAATAATACAAGTATGAAAATATTTGCACTCACTACTGTAAGTTGCTCTGAATAAGTGTTAAATTACTCAAATGTAAAGGCACAGGGTGGGTGGATGACATTGTTACTAACACACAGACACAGCAGCTCACCCAGTACGTTGAGGGTGACATTGACCTCTCCTAGGTTTGTGTGGTCTGCTGGTGCGCTGACCTCACAGCGATACAACCCAGAGTCCTTCTGGGTAACGGCATGCAGTGTCACCGTTGCGCCCTCGATCTTGGCCCGACCTGCAAAGGATCCTAGAATACCACAAGGACCAAAGGGTTGTAGAGAGAGGAGAGAGATAAGAAACATGTGAAGAGAGGGAGAAATGGAGGAGAGGTAGGGGAAACGAGGTAGAGCGAGGTCTAGTAGTCACCGGTGAATTTTCCATCAAAATAAACAAAGTGGATGTCCTTCCCTTTCTTCTTCCACTCAATACGAGGGTTAGTCTCCTTCTCTGTCTTGAACTGACAGGACAGCACAGCGTCTGAGAGAGAAAGAGAGAGATGTGCAGAAACAGCTCATCAACTGTCACAATTCATCCCTTCTCCTCCTCTCTTACCCGTGTTCTCGTGGACCTCCATTTTGGCCTCACTGGTGCTCACTGTCAAAGAGAGGGAGGCAGGACCTGAGGGAGAGAGAGAGAGAGAGAGAGAGAGAGAGAGAGAGAGAGAGAGAGAGAGAGAGAGAGGGGGAGGGGGAGAGGGAGAGAGAGAGGTGATTTACAAGTAAATAGTACGCACAGCAGCACTGAATGTTAACTATTTGTAGTGTCATGACGTTGCCCTCTTTG
The DNA here is from genome assembly GCF_045791955.1 of Oncorhynchus clarkii lewisi. Taxonomy (NCBI): domain Eukaryota; kingdom Metazoa; phylum Chordata; class Actinopteri; order Salmoniformes; family Salmonidae; genus Oncorhynchus; species Oncorhynchus clarkii. Next base: position 78,586,679 of record NC_092149.1, read on the forward strand.
GGTACAGCAGGCACCACCCCCACCATCTCTCTGTCTCCTACAACCAGGCTGCTATGGTCAGAGAGGTCGTAAATTCCTGGAGGAGATTATCTCCTCATGGCCACAGTATAGAGAGAGAGTGAGTTTTCATAGAGAGAACAAAGGAATTTCTTCCACCTCACAGAACTTGAGATCTGAACAACATTTATGTTCTGGAGAAGGTATAAAAGATTGGTGAAGAATCCAGCTACGAACTGGTCCGTTTGGCACAATTTTGTGAAACTCATGGGAGGCAATACAGCCTCATTACCATAACGCTGTTATGGTAGTTATCTAATTGTTGTATAAGATGAATGAGTGAGGATGATACTGTTTGTGAAATTGTGTAATGTGATTTTGGACTGTTTAATGAAGGAAACTCCAATTCCCTTTGGAGTTGAACTAAATCAGAGGACCGCCCATGAGCACAGTTATGGTCTTGCGTCCTGGGACAGGCCCTTTTCTGCTCTTATGAATAAAACCCCCACCCGGGTTTTCTATCACCAGACCATGTTTCTCTCAATTACGAGAGGACTAAGGTTGAGACCAGCTTACCTCAATAACGAGAGGGCCAAGGTTTGAGAGGAGACCATAACCCTAAGGTTTGAGTAGATGGCTGAATCTTTTTACCATACCACGTGGCTAAACTCTTAGACTATTGATACCGACAGAATAAGAACAAGTCTTTGATATTAATTACTAGTCTGCAGCTAGGAATTCGGTATCATTGAACGCGAAGACCGACAACCGCCGAAACATCTATTTTATAATGACATGAATGAATGTCATTCTGAACTATCCATTCTAACCACGACAGAAAGAGGGCGGACAGACTCCAACAGAAACAAACTTTTCAACAGAGATCCCGACGACACACTGAGCGTAAATATGTATGTTGATTGCAATTATTCCCGAATGAGTGAGCGTTCATGTTCATGTTCCTTCTAACTATCTACTGTTTGTTTATGCATTTTTGTGAATTACTTAGTTAGTAAATACATGATTTAAGACTAGATGACTCATAGTCATCTATATGAATGGAATGAGGTAAATAATACTATATGGAATGAAACTAACATGAGGTAAATAATAATTCATTCATTCGAAGACTAAGTGATCAGATATTCAAATATCTGAAAGTTATATTAGGAAAATTATAATCTGAATATTTTCCTTGGTGCCACGACTTCCTAGTTAATTGGCGCGTTGTGGTCAGAAATGCATCTTCTCAAACAAACATCCGGTGAAAGTGCAGAGAGCCACATCAAATTACAGAAATACTCATCATAAATATTGATAAACTATACAAGTGTTTTCATGGAAATATAGACAAACTTCTCCTTAATGCAACCGTTGTGTCAGATTTCAAAAACGCTTTAGGGCGAAAGCACACTTTGCGATTATGTTAGCTAGCCACAGAAAAGCATACAGCCATTTTCCTGCCAAGGAGTGTCACAAAAGTCAGAAATAACATTAACATTAATCACATACCTTTGATGATCTTAATCTGGTCTAACTCTCAGGTCTCCATATTAGACAATAAATATTTGTTTTGTTCGATAATGTCCCTCTTTATGAGCAAAAACCACCTTTTTGTTTGCGCGTTTTGTCCAGTCATCCGAATGCAGAAGGCGCGTGCACTAATTCCAGGACAAAAAGTTTTTAAAAAGTACAATAAAACATAGTAGAAACATGCCAAACGATGTTTAAAATCCATCCTCCGGTTGTTTTTGTCATAAATGATCAATAATATTTCAACCGGACAAAAGCTTTGTCAATAGGAAAGGAGAAACAAGAAAGGCACGTTCACGATCAGGGCGCATGGCTGATGAATGGAGAATTCCACTGGTCACTGACTGAAAGTGCTGTATCTCCCTCATTTTTCAGAGTAAAAGCCTGAAACAATGCCTAAAGACTGGTCACATGTAGAGGAAAGCACAGAGCCCGTGAACTGGGTCCTAAGTCTTCGTATGGTGGATAGGCTTTCAATGGAAAAACAGCCTTTCAAAATAATAGTACATCCTGATTGAATTTTCCTCATGTTTTCGCCTGCCATATCAGTTCTGTTACACTCACAGACATTATCTTAACAGTTTTGGAAACTTTAGAGTGTTTTCTATCCTAATCTACTAATTATATGCATATCCTATATTCTGGGACTGAGTAGCAGACAGTTTAATTTGGGCATGCTTTTCATCCAAAATTCCGAATGCTGCCCCCTACCCTAGTGAAGTTAATGATGCCAAAGACACGACAGTAGCAGTGTTTCTAACTGTCTTAAATGCAAAGTTAAACATTGATTCAGCTGATATTTGTGCTACACGGTGCAGATTGGGCTGAGGGGGGTACTTCAGAAGATATTTGTTTGCGAAAGAGCCGACACAAAGCCAGACACAGGCAAACAGCAAGACACACACACACACATTGGAAACACTCATTCACACACCTACTATACACACTCACTAACACATGTTCATACTCATTCCCGGCATTAACACACAGAGAGAGAGAGAGAGTAGAGGTAGAGTAAACCCTCAGAATGTACAGTATATGACCTGGTGCCTGGTGGTACCAGCAGTGTGTAGGAGTGTGTAGGAGATATAGAGGTGATTGATGACAGCCTGTCAGACTACTGCTAGACCTGATTAACCTTCACACACACACACACACACACACACACACACACACACACACACACACACACACACACACACACACACACACACACACACACACACACAGTAGCAATGTTTCTAACTTTCTTAAATGCAAAGTTAACACACACACACACACACACACACACAGTAGCAATGTTTCTAACTTTCTTAAATGCAAAGTTAAACACACACACACACACACACACACACACACACAGTAGCAATGTTTCTAACTTTCTTAAATGCAAAGTTAAACACACACACACACACACACACACACACACACACAGTAGCAATGTTTCTAACTTTCTTAAATGCAAAGTTAAACACACACACACACACACACACACACACACACACACACACACACACACACACACACACACACACACACACACAGTAGCAATGTTTCTAACTTTCTTAAATGCAAAGTTAAACACACACACACACACACACACACACACACACACACACACACACAGTAGCAATGTTTCTAACTTTCTTAAATGCAAAGTTAAACACACACACACACACACACACACACACAGTAGCAATGTTTCTAACTTTCTTAAATGCAAAGTTAAACACACACACAGACACACACACACAGACACACACACACACACACACACACACACACACACAGTAGCAATGTTTCTAACTTTCTTAAATGCAAAGTTAAACACACACACACACACACAGTAGCAATGTTTCTAACTTTCTTAAATGCAAAGTTACACACACACACACACACACACACACACACACACACACTAACATATGAATACACACTGCTGAAACAACATGTTAATATCAACACAGACGAACACACATCAACTGGCAGATGATTTGTTTTTACACACTTTCTCTCTCTCTCTCTCTGATTGATTCAACTAGAAGCATGGTCATGGTAGTGCTATCGACAACATCAAACAGGGAGATCAGCCTGCCTGCGCTGGGCATCAGAGAGGTTGGCTCTCCAGAGCCCTGAAGCCCCTTAGTGGTCTGGTCTTTCATCAGCCTCTGGATCTCTGGGTCTCTGGGTCTCTGGGCTTGAACAGCATCAGAGGGTTTAATGTAAACCAAAGACCTGTATGATTCCAGAACCAGTCCTCCCAATCCCAACGCACGCCCAGCCCCTAAACACATTACACACTACACACACACTTCACCAAACCTAACTGTTGAAAGTGTGCTCGGAAACATACAATACAGACATAGCCTGCATACACACACACACACACACACACACACACACACACGCACACGCACGCACGCACACACACATACATACATGCGCACACACACACACACACACACACACACACACACACACACACACACAGCTTGAGAGGCGCTGATGCAGTGCATAATGGGTGTACTAGAAAAATGATGTTTAACCTGACGTGCAAACTGCCTCTTAACTTACTGTCATTACACAAATTACATCTATTTTACAATGTAAAAATACAACATCTGAAATCATCACACATCAACACTATGGCATGTATGGTCCTATTGAATACTCCTCTCCTGCATTAGTCATGTATAAAGGCTATAGTTGGTATGATTGTTCATTCACTCCCTTAAAAATGATATTTTTAGACAAAATATCCGTTAGGGATAATTCAGAAAATAAAAAGCTACTCACTCTGTGACAAGAGGAGTAGAAGGGTGAGAGACAAAATCCCCTTGCTGTCCATAGTTCTTGCACACGACTGAGCAGTGAACTGAAATATCCTGGAAATGGTCTTGAGCGTCTGAGAACACGCTCCACACGAGACTGATGAAATTCCAGAGATTTGAGAAGTTCTTGAAGTTTTCCATGTGCGCGCTCCCGATGGAGACCATCTCATCTAGCGGAGGAACTCAGGCGCGCGCTCACCATGAAACACGCGTCTGTGGTTCGTGGTGGGCAAACGTTTTGCTCTCGTAGAGGATTTTACCGCATATGTATCTCTAATGTTTATTTCGGCCAAAGTATGGTAGGCTGTAAACGGCTATATACGATGTTATTAACGGGACAAATTATAAACCGTCACAACACATCACACAGCAAACACACAACCACCACATAACGTCGCATCAAAATTGTGGGTCTCGATGTGCCATTGTTACTATCATAGCCTACAGTAGCCTACATATTGATGATCAATTTGTAATTTACACCCATTTGTAATAAACATTTATTTTTTATCAATTCGTGACAAGGTGCGATTTTACTCTTGTGGAGTTAACTATTTCTAAATTGAGGTTTTGTCATGAAGATGTGTGTTGTGCTCGTTGTAAGATCTACATGTCTGCTTTGGAGCATCTATTTGTGATATTTGGATTTGTATACTCTTTGTTGTTGTAATAACTTATAGTTCGATAAGACTTACTTTGATATTGTTGGTAAGGTGATTTATAAATTCAGAATGGTTGTTTCCAATAGTTTGAACTGTCTTGTTTAGTTCCATACATGTAAGTACGTGACTGGGGCCAAGCTCCCTGCCATCCAGGACCTTTATACCAGGCGGTGTCAGAGGAAGGCCCTAAAAATGGTCAAAGACTCCAGACACCTGTTGTAGACTGTTCTCTCGGCTATCGCACGGGCAAGTGATGCCCACGCACCAAGTCTGGAACCAACAGGACCCTTAACAGCTTCTACCCCATGCCATAAGACTGTAAATAGTTAGTTAAATAGTTAACCAAATAGCTACCCGGACCACACACACACACACACACACACACACACACATACACACGCACACACACACACACACACACACACACACACACACACACACACACACACACACACACACACACACACACACACACACACACACACACACACACACACACACACAGTGTTCCTATGTTACTGTCTGTGTCCGCTGTAGCCTGCTGTTACCTCAACACACACATGCACATTGTTTTTTATTTCATATAAAATGTATTATAACTAGTCAAGTGAATTAAGAACAAATTCTTTTTGACAATGACAGCCTACCCTGGCCAGACCCTAACGACGATGGGCCAATTGTGCACCGCCCTATGAGAAGTAGGAGCTACAGTCACTATTTCATTTAATATTAACTGTAGATTAGACACATGATGGAGGGGTTGTCAAGAAACCCCATTGCCATTACCCACAACCATTCCCTCTGACTACACACTCACGTCACATGACCACACAGGCACCATTCATCAGTATAGTACTATATTTATTTCCATTTCTTGTCAGGCCACGAAAATCAATAAGCAGGGATCAAAGTTCACAAAACAAAACGTGAGTGACAGATTAATGACAGGCTGGCTTTCAATGTGTTGTGTATGGAAATACAAACATTTCCTTATTCCTCTGTGTCTGACTGTTGACGTTCCTTAGCCCAGTCTAAACTGAAAAACAATCCTCTGATCTAGACTTGTACCTTCCGGATAGGTTGTAGCTATTAGGTGATGGTCCAACCTAACCTTCCAAAGATCTTAGGGGAGTTTCAGCCGGTGCCCTTACACTTATCGACCTATCCCTTTCCTTAGCTCTAGAAACAGACTTTCAGCATCATTTCTTGTTTTTGATAGCAACTGTTTTAAGACGTTTGAGCTGAACTAAACCAATAAACAATGAAGGGGAGGATCTATTGGATTGTTTTAAGACAGATCCTCAGTCTCCTGTCCTGTGTGGATCAGTTGGTAGAGAATGGCGCTTGCAACGTCATTGGTTTGATTCCCGCTGGGGCCACCCATACCAAAAAGTGTATGCACGCATGACTGTACATTTCTTTGGATGAAAGTGTCTGCTAAATGGCATATAGTAACAATGTAATCCTGTCCTGTCAAACCTCTCTGTTCTGTAGTGACCACTGAATCAGGAGGTCGCCCCCTAGTGGGACAGGAAGATACTATTCAGTCTGAACAAGAACCATACTTTCGACCCCATGTCCCAAACCAGGAAACAAACTGGTTGAATTAATGTTGTTTCCAAGTTATTCAACCAAATAATTGAGACTTTGAACTGACGTCTGTGTCCAGTGGGTATTCATGACTTAGATTTGCAGTTCAGAAAGCATGACAGGTTTGGGCAAGTCCATTGTTATGATATCTTAATCACATTCAAAACGTCCAAAGGAAATTAACCATTGCAGGATTGTTAAAAAAGGTCCACTTTGCAGTAGCCATTCCTTAACCTGATGTTATACATCTGCCCTTGTGAGAAGTAGGAGCTACATTCACTATTTCATTTTATATTCATTGTAGATTAGACACATTCTGCAAGGCCTCACACACGTGACCAAAACATGCTGTAACAAAGTCTGCCAGCGACTGTTGTTGATTATTGCTATATGGTTATTGCATATGGAGATAGGGATATTGTTCTTCTTCTGTAATGGGAAGTCATCAGAGTGTTGTGCACTTTGGGCCCATGTCTGGCAAACGAGGAAGCATAGGGAGAAAAATAGAGGGCTGCTAAAGAGATACTGAGGTAGAGGAACAGACGTGGTGATGGACTAACCTGCCCGTGATAGGAGTGGAGGGGGTTTTAGGGGAGGGGGGTCATAAAGAGTGAAGGAACAGCTCTTTCTAGGGTCAGGAGAGCTCATAACAAGCTTATAAAGAGACAGACACCACAAAGCAGACAGTTGGAGCCGTTACCTAGACTACATTCACAGGTGAGACAATAACAGCAAAGCGTTTAATTAATTATTTGTTTTTACTCACAAAGAACAAGGTTGGTGATTTATTAGACAGTTGTGTCTTGAGTATTCAGTGTTCTTATCAGTCATTTCTCTCCCTCTCCAGATGAAGATGAAGACTCTGGTCTTTCTGTTGTTGAGCCTGACAGGTAAGTTGTCTCAGTGAGAGCTCTAGAAAGATTTCTAAGTTCTCTCCCAAAGTTCTCTTGTCTTATTTTCCTAAAGAATGATAGGCTGAAGGGTTGTACATAAAGCCTATCACATGATACGGCACCAAAATATATATTTCAAAGATGTGTTTGACCTACTACATTTGTTCACTGGCGTAGCACACACCCCCACAGCCACAGCAAGGCAGGGAGGACCACAAGCTTTTTATAATCTATTTTTGGGGAGGTCGGGCCCCCTAGATAGCATATGAACCCGTCATAAGCCATAATGTTTGGGGGGAATGACTGGAAAATTTCCTTAAGGCTAATGGCAAAATGTGCAGAATAGCAAGAAATTATCTCAGGGACTCTTGAAAGTCGGGACAATCCTAAAAATGTTGGTATATGTCATTATTTGAGCTTAAAGTTTACATTTAGGGGAATTTTAAAATATATAAATGTTATGTTCTAATTGTATAAAAACATGTCACAATGCTATCGAAATTAGCCCTGGAACATTTCATGGCGCTATAAAACAACATAAAAAGACGTTTGGAGAGTTGTATTAATACATATTTGAATAACATACTGTTAGATTTAGACAATTAAGGACTTTAAACACTTGGACAGTAATTGTTCAAATGAAATGTATTTTAAAGTGTCTGATGGAGTTGACATATATCCAGTTAGTTGGGTGGTTGTTCCTTTACATGGTGTGATAGCTGATACTTTGGTCTATCAAAATATATATTTAAAATGTTGCTAATATTAAAACAAATATTTGAGATTGTCCCATCTTTCAAGAATCCCTAAGCTCAAAAACAACAATATTTTCTCTCATCCTCATGGCAAAATGTGTAAAACAGCATTAGCTTGGACCTTGCGGGGCCGAGCGAAACTGTGCTACGCCACATAGCTCTTCTGTTGCTTGGCCCCTCTGTGCTAGTGCGTAATGTTGTGTGCATTTTGTTTGCAATACCAGTACAGTGTATTTTAGGGGCCAGTCAAGCTAATATTTGTTTTTCAGATGTACAGTGCTTTGGGAAAGTATTCAGAGCCCTTGACTTTTTCCACAGTTTGTTACGTTACAACCTTGTTCTCAAATTGATTCAAATGTTTTTTTCCTTCATCATTCTACACCCCATAATGACAAAGCAAAAACAGGATATTTTTTAAAAACTGTATTGTCTATAGATTGCTGAGGATTTGTATTTATTTAATAAATTCTCAGTAGAATAAGGCTGTAAAGTAACAAAATGTGGAAAAATTCAAGGGGTCTGAATACTTTCCGAAGGCACTGTACAGTACTTGGGGGGCTGGAATGTGATGGCCTTACTAAAATAAGAACTTAATAATTAATATTCCACTTTTCAAATATATTTATTTTTTTAAGTCTAAGACTGGCTGAAGTCAAAGTTAGAGTCACTGTGACTTTGTGATCAAACCTCAATCTCTGTTTATGACTCTGTTGTCTAGGCTCATATCAGCATTACATGTACCCTTATCATTACCCGATTATCCTTTAGTTTATCTCCATGACATGGTTTTATAAAAAATAAAACATTTAACCCAGCAAGTCAGATAAGAACAAGTTCTTATTTACAATGACGGCCTACCCTGACCAAACCCCGACAATGCTGGGCCAACTGTGCGCCGCACCCTATGAGATTCCCGATCACAGCCGGATGTGATACAGCCTGGATTCAAACTAGGGACTGTAGTAGTGATGCCTCTTATGAGATACAGTGCCTTAGACCGCTGCGCCACTTTATGATTCAATACTGATATGCACTACTGTATACCTGGGATCAGAGTTACTCAATTCCTGAATCTCAAATCATTCCATTTTTTTCTACAAAGTGCATTATTTTTGTCCAGGGCCATTTATAAAACACTGCGCCTATTACACAGGTTAAAATGGGGAATGGTCAATTGAAGCACTTCTGATTTTTCTTTATTTCTCAGTGGCTCTGGGGAGAGCACATGGAGTCATGGATGAAAGGATTGATGAATGGAAACCACCTTTGCACCAGAGAGAGATCTACCCAGTCCTGAGAGACCAGGAGAAACCCGCTGGCTGGAACACTGAGGCGATTGTAAAACAAACCCAGCTTAGTTCTGTGGTGGAGGAGAAACCTAATGAACTGAGCCTTCTAGTGCAGGAGAAACCAGAAGAGCTGAGCCCCCTGGTGCCGGAGAATCTAGTGGAACCCAGCCTGGATTTACAGGTGATTCCAGTAAGACATGAAAAACCAGCTGAATGGATGCCAGTGGTTCAGAAGAAACCAGAAACAGAAGACACTGTGGAGCTGGAGAAGAAAGCAGAGCAAGCCCAGGAGAAACCAGTAGAGAAAGCCCAGGAGAAAGCAGTAGAAAAAGCCCAGGAGAAACCAGTAGAGAAAGCCCAGGAGAAACCAGTAGAGAAAGCCCAGGAGAAACCAGAAGAACCGAGCCCTCCGGTGCATGTGAAACGAGAAGAACTGAGTCCTCCAGTGCAGGAAAAAACAGAAGAACTGAGCCCTGTCGAGCAAGAGAAACCACGGTTAGATGTGGCCCCTGTGGTTGAAGAGGAGTTGGTGGAGGTGGGTCCAGCAGCAGAGAAGGAAACTCAGCCTGAGCAGGAGATGGAGGCTGAGATGGAGGAGGATCTACTGAGGATGGAAGATCCCGAGATGGGCAAACCAGAGATGGAAGAAGCAGAGATGGGATTAAATATGGAACAACCAGAGATGGAAGGAAAAGAAATGGAAGAACCAGAAATGGAGGAATCAGAAGTACCAAGGGTAAAAATGGAACCTGAAGTAGAAATGGAGACAGAGGTGGAGATGACGCTTGCAATGGGTGAGGGGCTCACCTACCAAGAGGAGGGCCCTCTTATGGAGGGTGAATATGTCATGGCTGAAGAGCCAATCATGGATTTGGAACCACTGCCAGAGGACAATTTGATTGAACAGTATTGGAGAGGAAGCAGTCCTATGGATGGCAAAAAGATGGCTCCAGAAATTATGTATAATTTTGATCTGGAAGAGGAGCCAATGACAGAACTGGAGCCGTTGCTAAGGGAGGGGCCTAGCCTGGAGGAAGACGATGAGTATGTCATGGAACAACCAATCATGGAGCTGGAGCCTGAAATGTGGGATGTGCCTTTTGGAGAGAATCCAATCACGACAAATTACGCCATCAAGGGGGAGGAGCCAGTGAGGGAACTGATGGAAGACATAGGGCCTACGATGGAGAGGGAGTACTTCCTGGCTGAGGAACCAATCATGGAGCTGGAACCTGAAATGAGGGATTATCCAATGACAGACTCAGCTGTGATGGTAGAGGAGCCAATGATGGAGTTGGAGCCTCTAGAAGAGAAGAGACATCTTAGGGAAGAGCGTTTGCTATTGGAGGAGGGGGTTCGAGTAAGAGAGAGACCTCTCATGGAGCAGCCAACGATGGGCAAGGGCCCCATGATGGATGGAGAGGCGCGAATGTGGGTGGAACCAGAGAGGGCGAAGCGGTCTTTAAATAGGGAGGATAGGGAGGTGGGGCTAAAGGAGAACATGGCCCAACTTGAACCTACAGGTGAGAGAGATTTTTATTTGAATTTATTTATTTAACCTTCATTTAACCAGGCAAGTCAGTTAAGAACAAATTCTTATTTTCGATGACGGCCTACCAAAAGGCAAAAGGCCTCCTGTGGGGACAGGGGCTGGGATTAAAAATAAAAATAAAAATAATAAATATAGGACAAAACACACATCACGACAAGAGAGACAACACAACACTACCTAAAGAGAGACCTAAGACAACAACATGGCATGGCAGCAACACATGACAACACAGCATGGTAGCAACACAACATGACAACAACATGGTAGCAGCGCAAAACATAGTACAAACATTATTGGGCAAAGTCAACAGCACAAAGGTCAAGAAGGTAGAGACAACAATACATCATACAAAGCACCCACAACTGTCAGTAAGAGAGTCCCTGATTGAGTCTTTGAATTAAGAGATTGAGATAAAACTGTCCAGTTTGAGTGCTTGTTGCAGCTCGTTCCAGTCGCTAGCTGCAGCAAATTTAAAAGACCAGCGACCCAGGGATGTGTGTGCTTTGGGGACCTTTAACAGAATGTGACTGGCAGAACGGGTGTTGTATGTGGAGGATAAGGGCTGCAGTAGATATCTCAGATAGGTGGGAGTGAGGCCTAAGAGGGTTTTATAAATAAGCATCAACCAGTGAGATGGAGGGAGGTCCACATATTCCAACAATCACACACACATCTCACAGGAGGTTTGTGGCACGTTAATTGGGGAGGACGGGCTCGTGATAAAGACTGGAGCGGAATCAGTGGAATGGTATCAAATACATCAAAGACGTGCTTTCCATTCCATTTGCTCCGTTCCAGACATTATTATGAGCCGTCCTGCCCTCAGCGGCCTCCTGTGACTCACGCACACACACACTTACACAAACGTGTTCAATATGGAATGACATTGCAATGCTAATTTCTACCACAGGGAGGAGCTCCTGCAGTGGTGTGGTCCTGGAGGGGAAATGCTACCAGTTCTTCAGAGGCCCAAAGACAGCCTCAGATGCTGAGGTGAGTGGGAACTAATATCTTATTTTCTTAATCTTTTACTGTTTTCTCTGTTCCTTCTCTGTTTTGTCTCTCAGTGAATCGTTCCACATCTCTAATTCAACAAACATGTAAACATTTAATCCGTATTTTCTCTGCTCCTTTGCAGTTCTACTGCCAGGCTAACGTCCCTCGTGGCCACCTGGCATCCATCACCAGTCAGACCATCCACAGACAGGTCATGGGCCTCATGGTGCAACAGATCGGAAAATACACACGCACCTGGGTTGGAGGACTACGCTACCTGGACGTGAGTGTGTGAATGTGTGTACGTGTGTGTGTGTGTGTGTGTGTCACTATCCCGTTTATTTGTTTACACATTTTCTCCTCTTTACTCTGTCAGACTGGTCGCTTCATCTGGTTGGACGGTGCCCACTGGCACTATGAGGATTGGCTGCCTGGTGAGCCCAATTACACGGCAGGGGTGGAGAACTGTCTGGAGCTGCTGTCACTTGGTACGTACGACTGAAAGCTAACTAATCGTGCGTGTCATGTATTCTTGAGCGTACATCCATACTGCCATTGAGAGTATGGAAGGATAGCTATGGATAATATAATGACTGATGAATTACACAATTGAATAACACTTTGTTGTTCTGTTATATGGGCTGTTATTGATGTTAGTTTTCTGCTTTTCAGGAAATGGGATGTTTAATGATATGCCGTGCTGGGATCTGCGAGCGTTTGTCTGCTCTCACCCTGTCTAGGAAACAGTAGGATTAAGATGACCCTAGACCAGTGGAGACTGCTGAGGGGAGAACGGCTCATAATAATGGCTGGAATGGATTATAATGGATGGAATGTAATAGTGCCAAACCCATTAAAACCATGATTTTGATACCACTCCATTATCTCCGTTCCAGCCATTATATTGAGCTGTCCTCCGCCGCCCTAGACACTGATCTAAAGTCAGATTACATTCTTCACCCCAGTGTGGAACATTTTGGAGGAAACTGATCCTAGAGCTGTACATATTAGTGCATCCTCTATCCAGAGCTCTAGGAACACAGCGGTGTCAGATTTTATGACCCTTGCACTTTGAACCTCAAGGGGGTTTCCAGTTTGAGTCACGGGGGATTCAAGTACCTGGCTTCAGTGGTGAAAGAGATTCTTAAACATTTAACTGCATTCACACTGTAAGATATTATTTCTCAATGATAAACAATCTATTTTAGAGCCATAGGAAAGCACTTTTTATATTTTGAAGATATAACTATGTTCATATGTTTGTGTAAAAGTTATATAAATGACTGTAATCAATTCTATAAAGGGACATTTTTGCTAGAAACATTCTTGGTCCTGTGTTTCAGTATTACTAACTTGTCTTTGTGTGTGCATGTTTGCTCACTGGTCTCATATTTGAGATGACTCCATTTTTATGGCACCCAGTTATAGCTAAGCTTTAGGGTCATAGCAAAGAGCTATCTGGGGGGCTTTGGCTCAGCACTGTTAACCCAGCAAGAAAACTGCTGTGGGTCTATGACTCATATACAGCCCACATTAGACCCACATATGACTCACATACAGCCCACATTAGACCCATACATTAGACCCATACATTAGAACCATACATTAGACCCATACATTAGAACCATACATTAGAACCCTACATTATACCCATACATTAGACCCATACATTAGACCCATACATTAGACCCATACATTAGAACCATGCATTAGAATCATACATTAGAATCATACATTAGACCCATACATTAGACCCATACATTAGACCCATACATTAGACCCATACATTAGAATCATACATTAGACCCATACATTAGACCCATACATTAGAACCATACATTAGACCCATACATTAGAATCATACATTAGACCCATACATTAGACCCATACATTAGACCCATACATTAGACCCATACATTAGAATCATACATTAGACCCATACATTAGACCCATACATTAGAACCATACATCAGGTCGTTCCACCAATTAGGTGGCTTTTGAGCAGTGGTGGAAAAAGTACCCAAAAGTCATAACAGAAAATGACTCAAGTAAAAGTGAAAGTCACCCATTAAAATACTACTTGAGTAAAAGTCTAAAAGTACTTGGTTTTAAATATACTTACGTATCAAAAGTAAATGTAATTGCTAAAATGTACATAAGTATCAAAAGTAAATGTATAAATTATTTCAAATTCCTTATATTAAGCAAACCAGACCGCGCAATTTTCTTGATTTTTTTATTTACATATAACCAGTGGCACACTCCAATTTACAAACTAAGCATGTGTGTTTAGTGAGTCCGCCAGATCAGAGGTAGTAGGGATGATCAGGGATGTTCTCTTGATAAGTGCGGGAATTGGACCATTTTCCTGTCCTGTTAAGCATTCAAAATGTAATGAGTACTTTTGTGTGTCAGGGAAAATGTATGGAGTAAAAAGTACATAATTATCTTTAGGAATGTAGTGAAGTAAAAGTAAAAGTTGTGAAAAATATAAATAGGAAAGTACAGATACCCCCAAAAAACTACTCAAGTAGTGCTTTAAAGTATTTATACTGCTTTTGAGTAGTATATTAAAAATACACTTTTTATTTCACCTAATTTTAACATTCTGTCATAAGAGCACATGTTAAACTTAATAAAAAGCATGTTGTCCCATCACAAGAGGTTAAATAAAATAAAAAATACTATAGTAGATGCCTATTATGTACCAAATAAATGTACAGGGTTGACTGTAACAGGGTTGACCGTAACACAGTTGACGGGGTTGACGACTTCATTTTAAATCATCCATAAGTCCCCTTGTGATAGGGGGGAATGGAAGGAAGACCATTGTAATTGTTAAAACATTTCTAGCCTGTCTATCTATGGGTAACAAGGTTGATGTGCTATGTACGACCCGCTCAGTTTTCCACCACAAAACACCAGAAAATTTCCAAAAAGAGTAGAACCATCTAAGCACTACCGTAAAGGCTGCTACACACTCTACACAAATTACACAAAAGCAGCGAAGGCGCATTGCTTTTACTAGTTCTACCTACTTTTGTACTTCTCAATTTCTCTATTTGAATGGACGGTCCTGTATATGACGCTCTGTAGCTCGGTTTACTGGGGTATGTAGGGCCCCGTTTATACCTTGTGCTAACATGGGTCCTTTCTCCTTACCTTATCTACATTCTGATTGTTTACACATTTCCAGAAATGTGTCTACAAATGGTATAAAAATGTGTCTTTTATCCGTCCACTGCATCTGCATTGTGACCAGACTTCCTGGTTCCTTACTTTATGCAAATTATTTCAGAGCTATACTTTAAAAATTATATTTATTTATTTATTGTAAGACACATATTGATGTAATCAGTTAATGGTGCAACCTGTAAAGGATTTTAGAGGGTGGAATAATGATGATTTAAGTTGTTTCTTTCTCCAGCTCTGTCTACACTTTGACACTGTGCTAACTAACCTCCAAATGAGCTTCAATGCCATACAACACACCTTCCGTGGCCTCCAACTGCTCTTAAATGCTAGTAAAATCAAATGCATGCTCTTCAACCGTTCGCTGCCCGCACCCGCCCGCCCGACTAGCATCACTACTCTGGACGGTTCTGACCTAGAATATGTGGACAACTACAAATACAGTGCCTTGCGAAAGTATTCGGCCCCCTTGAACTTTGTGACCTTTTGCCACATTTCAGGCTTCAAACATAAAGATATAAAACTGTCTTTTTTTGTGAAGAATCAACAACAAGTGGGACACAATCATGAAGTGGAACGACATTTATAGGATATTTCAAACCTTTTTTAAAAATCAAAAACTGAAAAATTGGGCGTGCAAAATTATTCAGCCCCTTTACTTTCAGTGCAGCAAACTCTCTCCAGAAGTTCAGTGAGGATCTCTGAATGATCCAATGTTGACCTAAATGACTAATGATGATAAATACAATCCACCTGTGTGTAATCAAGTCTCCGTATAAATGCACCTGCACTGTGATAGTCTCAGAGGTCCGTTAAAAGCGCAGAGAGCATCATGAAGAACAAGGAACACATCAGGCAGGTCCGAGATACTGTTGTGAAGAAGTTTAAAGCCGGATTTGGATACAAAAATATTTCCCAAGCTTTAAACATCCCAAGGAGCACTGTGCAAGCGATAATATTGAAATGGAAGGAGTATCAGACCACTGCAAATCTACCAAGACCTGGCCGTCCCTCTAAACTTTCAGCTCATACAAGGAGAAGACTGATCAGAGATGCAGCCAAGAGGCCCATGATCACTCTGGATGAACTGCAGAGATCTACAGCTGAGGTGGGAGACTCTGTCCATAGGACAACAATCAGTCGTATATTGCACAAATCTGGCTTTTATGGAAGAGTGGCAAGAAGAAAGCCATTTCTTAAAGATATCCATAAAACGTGTCGTTTAAAGTTTGCCACAAGCCACCTGGGAGACACACCAAACATGTGGAAGAAGGTGCTCTGGTCAGATGAAACCAAAATTGAACTTTTTGGCAACAATGCAAAACGTTATGTTTGGCGTAAAAGCAACACAGCTGAACACACCATCCCCACTGTCAAACATGGTGGTGGCAGCATCATGGTTTGGGCCTGCTTTTCTTCAGCAGGGACAGGGAAGATGGTTAAAATTGATGGGAAGATGGATGGAGCCAAATACAGGACCATTCTGGAAGAAAACCTGATGGAGTCTGCAAAAGACCTGAGACTGGGACGGAGATTTGTCTTCCAACAAGACAATGATCCAAAACATAAAGCAAAATCTACAATGGAATGGTTCAAAAATAAACATATCCAGGTGTTAGAATGGCCAAGTCAAAGTCCAGACCTGAATCCAATCGAGAATCTGTGGAAAGAACTGAAAACTGCTGTTCACAAATGCTCTCCATCCAACCTCACTGAGCTCGAGCTGTTTTGCAAGGAGGAATGGGAAAAAATTTCAGTCTCTCGATGTGCAAAACTGATAGAGACATACCCCAAGCGACTTACAGCTGTAATCGCAGCAAAAGGTGGCGCTACAAAGTATTAACTTAAGGGGGCTGAATAATTTTGCACGCCCAATTTTTCAGTTTTTGATTTGTTAAAAAAGTTTGAAATATCCAATAAATGTCGTCCCACTTGTTGTTGATTCTTCACAAAAAAATACAGTTTTATATCTTTATGTCTGAAGCCTGAAATGTGGCAAAAGGTTGCAAAGTTCAAGGGGGCCGAATACTTTCGCAAGGCACTGTAACAGGCCCTTAATATAACAGGCTTTTAAAATTCTATATTAAAGGGCACTTCATATAACAGGCCCTTAATATGACAGGCTTTTAAAATTCTATATTTGTGCACAATTTCTATTTTCAATATCAAAGGGACGCAAAAGGCACTCATTTTGTGGAACGACCCAATAGCTACATGGCCCATATACAACCCACACATGGCTTTTCTCTCTTTATCTGCCTCACAATTTCAAACGTTCCAGTGTTTTCTGCATGTCGTCTGTAGGATCAGGGAAGAGCCACTCTGTCCAAGCAAGCGTTAGTTCCCGAGCCAACAGCCTCCCATGGCTGCTCACATCCAGCTCTTATATTACAACTCTCAGTCTCTCGTTGCCCACAGGGATGATGCAGTGTGTATGCATCGGTTTGCGAATATGTGCCAGTTTGTATGAGCAGTTGAGAGAATAGACAGAACAACAGTACGCCCATCCACACCCATCCCCCAGGAGCTTAGCAGCCTTTGACACACACACAGTATGAAGCATGTTGGGACTCACATAGCTGTGTATGAGTGTGATTACAGAGGCTATTTATGGGCTACTGAGACAGAGGCAGGATTATCAGCTCTCAGGTGACAATCAACCCTGTCTAATCTTTCTATTTTCATCAATATTTACCACACACACAGACATAACACACACGTCATTACACAAATTCTCCCTATCTCCCTCCCAGTGGTTGAGAAAGGCAACCTTAAAGGGATGCCTGTTTGGATGATCCAAAACAGGTTCATTGTTCATTTCTAGAGAACCGGGCCACTTTGAACAGCCCCCACAATGCAACTCCCATCAACACAACTCTTGTGGTGTTGAAATCTAGATCAGCTTCACAACGCGTTATATGAATATGACGACCTTATCCAATCATATCTGGAGATTCAACACATTCAAGCCGTGTTAGTCACAGTCACTAAACAGAGAGTGTTGTCCTCTGAAGGTTATTATAACACCATAGTACCCTCCAAACTCATCATCACGCTCAAGACCCTTGGTCTCGACCCCGCCCTGTGCAACTGGGTACTGGACTTCCTGACGGGTCGCCCCCAGGTGGTGAGGGTAGGTAACAACAATATCTCCACCCCGCTGATCCTCAACACTGGGGCCCCACAAGGGTGCGTTCTGAGCCCTCTCCTGTACTCTCTATTCACCCACGACTGCGTGGCCATGCACGCCTCCAACTCAATCATCAAGTTTGCGGACGACACAACAGTGGTAGGCTTGATTACCAACAACGACGAGACGGCCTACAGGGAGGAGGTGAGGTCCCTCGGAGTGTGGTGTCAGGAAAATAACCTCACACTCAACGTCAACAAAACAAAGGAGATGATTGTGGACTTCAGGAAACAGCAGAGGGAGCACCCCCCTATCCACATCGACGGGACAGTAGTGGAGAGGGTCGTAAGTTTTAAGTTCCTCGGCGTACACATCACGAACAAACTGTATTGGTCCACCCACACAGACAGCGTTGTGAAGAAGGCGCAGCAGCACCTCTTCAACCTCAGGAGGCTGAAGAAATTCGGCTTGTCACCAAAAGCACTCACAAACTTCTACAGATGCACGATCGAGAGCATCCTGTCGGGCTGTATCACCACCTGGTACAGCAACTGCTCCGCTCACAACCGTAAGGCTCTCCAGAGGGTAGTGAGGTTTGCACAACGCATCACAGGGGGCAAACTACCTGCCCTCCAGGACACCTACACCACCCGATGTCACAGGAAGGCCATAAAGATCATCAAGGACAACAACCACCCGAGCCACTGCCTGTTCACCCCGCTATCATCCAGAAGGCGAGGTCAGTACAGGTGCATCAAAGCAGGGACCGAGAGACTAAAAAACAGCTTCTATCTCAAGGCCATCAGACTGTTAAACAGCCACCACTAACATTGAGTGGCTGCTGCCAACATACTGACTCAACTCCAGCCACTTTAATAATGGAAATGGACGGGAATTGATTGTAAAAATGTATCACTAGCCACTTTAAACAATGCCACTTAATATAATGTTTACATACCCTACATTACTCATCTCATATGTGTATGTATATACTGTCTTCTATATCATCTACTGCATCTTGCCATCTTTATGTAATACATGTATCACTAGCCACTTTAAACTATGCCACTTTATGTTTATATACCCTACATTTCTCATCTCATATGTATATACTGTACTCGATACCATCTACTGCATCTTGCCTATGCCGTTCTGTACCATCACTCATTCATATATCTTTATGTACATATTCTTTATCCCTTTACACTTGTGTGTATAAGGTAGTAGTTGTGGAATTGTTAGGTTAGATTACTCGTTGGTTATTACTGCATTGTCGGAACTAGAAGCACAAGCATTTCGCTACACTTGCATTAGCATCTGCTAACCATGTGTGTGTGACAAATAAAATTGGATTTGATTTTATTATACTGTTGAAGCCTTTCACCACTTGATGGCTGTTATTTTGTAGTTTGCAGACATGGATTAAAGGAACACCTATGTGAGAATCCTGTTCATTGACTACAGCTCAGAGTTCAACACCATAGTGTCCACGAAGCTCATCACTAAGCTAAGGACCCTGGGACTAAACACCTCCCTCTGCAACTGGATCCTGGACTTCCTGACGGGCCGCCGCCAGGTGTAAGGCTAGGCAACAACACGTCTGCCACCCTGATCCTCACCACTGGGGCCCCTCAGGGGTGCGTGCTTAGTCCCCTCCTGTACTCCCTGTTCACCCACAACTGCTTGGTCAAACACGACTCCAACCCCATTATTCAGGTTGCTGACGACACAACAATGGTAGGCCTATAGGGGGGAGGTCAGATACCTGGCAGTGTGGTGCCACGACAACATCCTCTCCCTAAATGTGAGCAAGACAAAGGAGCTGATCGTGGACTACAGGAAAAGGCGGGCCGAACAGGCCCCCATTGACGAGGCTGTAGTGGAGCGGGTCAAGATCTTCAAGTTCCTTGGTGTCCACATCACCAACAAACTATCATGGTCCAACACACCAAGACAGTCATGAAGAGGGCACGACAACACTTTTTCCCCCTCAGGAGACTGAAAAGATTTGGCATGGGTCCCCAGATATTCAAAATGTTTTGCAGCTGCACCATTGAGAGCATCCTGACCGGTTGCATCACCGCCTGGTACGGCAAATACTCGGCATCTGACCGTAAGGCGCTACAAAGGGTTGTGCATATGGCCCAGAACATCACTGGGGCCAAGCTTCCTGTAATCTAGAAACTATATATACACTCCGGTACCGCTACCGCATGGCAAGCGGTACCGGAGTGCCAAGTCTAGGACCAAAAGGCTCCTTAACAGCTTCTACCTCCAAGCCAAAAGACTGCTGAACAACTCAACTAATCAAATAGCCATCCGGACTATTTACATTGACCCCCCCTTTGTTTTTACACTGCTGCTACTCACTGTTTATTATATATGCATTGTCACTTTACCCCTAACTACTTGTACAAATTACCTCGACTAACCTGTACCGCCGCACATCAACTCACTACCAGTACCCCGTGTACAGTTGAAGTCGGGAGTCATTAAAACTCGTTTTTCAACCTCTCCACAAATTTCTTGTTAACAAACTATAGTTTTGGCAGGTCGGTTAGGACATCTACTTTGTACATGACACAAGTCATTTTTCCAACAATTGTTTACAGACAGATTATTTCACTTATAATTCACTGTATCACAATTCCAGTGGGTCAGAAGTTTACATACACTAAGTTGACTGTGCCTTTAAAAACAGCTTGGAAAATTCCAGAAAATTATTTCATGGCTTTAGAAGCTTCTGATAGGCAAATTGACATCATTTGAGTCAATTGGAGGTGTACCTGTGGATGTATTTCAAGGCCTACCTTCAAACTCAGTGTCTCCTTGCTTGACATCATGGGAAAATCAACAGAAATCAGCCAAGACCTCAGAAAACAAATTGGAGACCTCCACAAGTCTGGTTCATCCTTGGGAGCAATTTCTAAATGCCTGAAGGTACCACGTTCATCTGTACAAACAATAGTACGTAAGTATAAACACCATGGGACCACGCAGCCATCTTACCGCTCAGGAAGGAGACGCGTTCTGTCTCCTAGAGATGAACGTACTTTGGCGCGAAAAGTGCAAATCAATCCCAGAACAACAGCAAAGGACCTTGTGAAGATGCCTGAGGAAACAGGTACAAAAGTATCTATATCCACAGTAAAACGAGTCCTATATCGACATAACCTAAAAGGCCGCTCAGCAAGGAAGAAGCAACTGCTCCAAAACCGCCATAAAAAAGCCAGACTACGGTTTGCAACTGCACATGGGGACAAAGATCATACTTTTTGGAGTAATGTCCTCTGGTCTGATGAAACAAAAATATAACTCTTTGGCCATAATGACCATCGTTATGTTTGGAGGGAAAAGGAGGAGGCTTGTAAGCTGAAGAACACCAATCCAACCGTGAAGCACGGGGGTGGCAGCATCATGTTGGGGAGGTGCTTTGCTGCAGGAGGGACTGGTGCACTTCACAAAATAGATGGCATCATGAGGAAAGACAATTATGTGGATATATTGAAGCAACATCTCAAGACATCAGTCAGGAAGTTAAAGCTTGGTCGCAAATGGGTCTTCCAAATGGACAATGACCCCAAGCATACTTCCAAAGTTGTGGCAAAATGGCTTAAGGACAACAAAGTCAAGGATTTGGAGTGGTCATCACAAAGCCCTGACCTCAATCCTATAGAACATTTGTGGGCAGAACTGAAAAAGCATGTGCGATTAAGGAGGCCTACAAACCTGACTCAGTTACACCAGCTCTGTCAGGAGGAACGGGCCAAAATTCACCCAACCTATTGTGGGAAGCTTGTGGAAGGCTACCTGAAACATTTGACCCAAGTTAAACAATTCAAAGACAATGCTACCAAACACTAATTGAGTGTATGTACACTTCTGACCCACTGGGAATGTTAGTTAAGGAAATAAAAGCTGAATTAAATCATTCTCTCTACTATTATTCTAACATTTCACATTCTTAAAATAAAAAGTGGTGATCCTAACTGACCTAAGACAGGGAATTTTTACTCTGATTGAATGTCAGGAATTGTGAAAAACTGAGTTTAAATGTACTTGGCTAAGGTGTATGTAAACCTCCGACTTCAACTGTATATAGCCCCGTTATTGTTATTTTATTACTTTAATTTAGTTAGTAAATATTTTATTAGCTATATTTTCTTAAGACCGCATTGTTGGTTAAGGGCTTTGGGTTTGTGATGATCACACTTCTCCAGCTTGCCAGTGGCCATCAAAGGTAAGCATTTTCCCACCGACCCTGGTGAGAACGACAAGCACGCAGATATGCTTCCCTGAGACTATTTTTGATAGTTTGTGTCGGAATTCTTCAGTTGTGCAAACCCACAGTTTCATCAACTATCCAGGTGGCTGGTCCCAGATGATCCCACGGGTGAAGAAGCCGGGTGTAGAGGGCACATCAACAGATTATTTTGTACCTTTTATCAGGGAATCGAACCAGCGACCTTTCGTTTCCTGGCCCTAGAGAGGAACCAGGCTCTGAGGCTTGGCCAGTCCTCTTCTGGCTGTGCCAGTGAAGACTATAAGACTACATGGTAGGGGTGTGCTATACATTTTAAATAGTGCCTTAAGTAAGTGTACAATCCTGTAAATTATGATGTGTGCCGACATGGCCATACACGTGTTCGTATGTGTAAATTTACAGTTGATAGTCGGATTCGATGATACTCTTGATAGGGAAAAAACAGAAGTGTTTTAATATACCTGTACCTAAATAGATGTTGTCAAATAACTCCCTGCACATTGTCACTGCAAAAAAAACTGCAGATTAGGAGCAGCGCGAGGATGGATGTTTGTGTGTCTGTCCTCAACTGCAGGGGGCAGCCAAGTTGGCTGTCACTCAGTCAAATCAAAAATCAAATGAAAGCAAATTGTATTTGTCACATGCACCGAACACAACAGGTGCATTTCACTGTAGGGTCATTGTAGGTTTTGGAGGAGAGAAGGCTGCCGAGGTATGGGAAGTGTTCCACATTTTCAAGGGTGTTATTGTCAACCTGTATTGTGGGCTGAGTAGGGGGCTTGTTGAAGGATTTGAGTCTCCTTTAAATTCAGGGCTAGACCCAGGAGCCTGTAGGCCTTGGCAAAGGCATCCAGGACACACTGGAGGTCTGCTTCGGAGTGTGCTGCAAAGGCATCCAGGACACACTGGAGGTCTGCTTCGGAGTGTGCTGCAAAGGCATCCAGGACACACTGGAGGTCTGCTTCGGAGTGTGCTGCAAAGGCATCCAGGACACACTGGAGGTCTGCTTCGAAGTGTGCTGCAAAGGCATTGTTGTCAGGACACCGAAGCACCATGATGGTGAAGACGTTGTTTTTTGACCTTGAACCTGTTGAGGTTGTACTGCCTGCCATTTGTTCGGAACATGATTTTAATTCCCTGGGACAGGCCTTGGCCAATGTGGTGGAAGATGGCAGCAATGAAGACAGCAAACAGGGTGGGCGCGATGATACTGCTCTGTTTGACCCATGTCTCCCCAGTGAAGGGCTCTGACTCAGAGCCGCTATTGCTGAGCACTATGGCAGATGTGTCACATCACGCAGAAGCCTCAGTCTAACACACACGTCTCTGAAAATGTGGACTTTACTTGGCTCCATGAGAGTGGGATCAAAGAGGGAGTTTCACTTTAGGCAGTATTTCATTTGCTCTCACTCTGTCTGTCGGTCTGTCACTATCATACTAGCTTAGTGTGTCTGACTTTCTGCCTCTCTCTCTCTCTATTATAGCTCAGTGATTTTGGGGGCGTGTTTGAAGGGATGCTGCCCAGGTATAAACAGGATGCAGTAGGACAGTCACAAAGACAGAGAGAGACAGAGACAGAGACAACCACCTCATACAGGTCTGTATCACATACAACATCCTCCTGTTTATTCTGTTCAGTTCCATGGAACTTTATTTATCTCTCTGGAGCATGAGTCTGCAAGCCCCCGTGAACATCAATGTGTCTATTCATGTGTTTGCATCAGTGTCTTCTGCTGTTTGTTTTACTGTAGCACCAGTGTTACACTAGCGTATACACACCCTTGTGTTGTGTTTCCATAGCTAGGGCTGACAGTGAGGACTTGTGAAGAGCAGAATCAACAACTTCTGCATAATCAGAACAGTTGCTTTGTGAGAAGGTCTTGAAGTTTACGGTTAACAAGTGTTATGTAAATGCAAGCTGAAAAGTACCAGTGGCCTGGCTTTCTCCCCAATTGAGAGCTGGTCTGCCGGAGCCATGGCCCAGTGAGACACGGGTGCCGGCCCGCGTAGATGGAAACAGAAAAGTCCTAGCCTTTGGGGTAAAACACTGGGGTAAAATCCTGTATGGAAATGCATAATTTGAGTCTGTAAAAACCTTGGTACTAATGCTGCTCCATTTCTAATACTAACACCATCTTAGCTAACAATGTTTGATGTGATGTCTGGTGATTGTGTGTGGAGAAGAGAAACTAAGTGCATGGAACTGAGGACGTTCAGTGGTTTGGGTCCTAAGCTATGGCAGGTATTTCCCTCCAGAGTCCGAGTGGTCTGCTGATGGTTGGTTATAAATAAGTATTTCTCTGGGCCCGAACCCAGACAACCAGACCCAGGGGAGATAAGGGAAAAGAGCCCAGTTCATCATAGCCAAGATTCCTTGGCTGGATTTACACACATGTAACATGTAGCCTAACCAATACAGTATTTACACACACATGTACGGATGGACGCACACACAAGGTCAACTCAAGTTTTGTCTGATGTCGACAGTGTTCTGTGGCGATGGAGATCCCCTCTACAGTCAAACAGCCAGACCAAGAGGATCCCAGGAAGGAGAGGACAGACGGAGAGCCGGGTGAGAACGAGGAAGAAGAAGAGAGACCACAGGTGATGGAAAATGGAACACAAGATGAACGCAAGCAGTGGTTTCCTAACCCTAACGGTAAGGAATGGTGAATGAGTTCTAGTGGTCACGGTCAATTATATCAGCAGTCCAGTTTGGTTGTGTTGTGGTTCTGATGCTGTTGTGTGTAACAGTCAGTCTTAGTTATGTTGCGACTGTGTGTAGTACTGGTTATTAACAGTTGGCCGTCCAGTGTGGTGTGTAGTGTACCTGGTTATGTTGTGGTCCTGTCCTCTACAGTGGTGTCCGACTGTAAGCAGATGGCCAGGGAGTCCAGTGTTTCCTACACCCTGGGGAAGGAGTTTTTCCTTATCGCTGGTCATGAAATCTGCATTAGAGAGTCTCTGGACTCCTATGGCGCCCTTGTCTGGCCAGGGGTGAGTTCAAAAGACACTCAGTAACATGATGATTGAACTTAAAGGCACTGCAGCAGGGGGTGCTAAGAAGTATTTCTGTCTGTAATAAAACCCTTTTGTGGGGGAAAACTAATTCTGATTGGCTGGGCCTGGCTCCCCGTGGGTCGGCCTAGCTCCCAAGTGGGTGGGGTGGGCCTATGCCCTCCCAGACCCACCCATGGCTGTGCCCCTGCCCAGTCATGTCAAATCCATAGCTTAGGGCCTACATTTTTTATAGTCCCATACCCCTTCAAACATTCAACCTCCAGCTGCGTACCACCTCTAGCTCCAGGGTCAGCGCACTCTCAAATGTTGAAACTCTGAGCACAGCTCTATCCAGAAATCTGACAGTGGCTTCTGATTAAATTCAATTTTCACAGAACCGCTTGTTGCAATTTCGATTAGGCTCTCTTGTTCAGATATCGGTAAGTGGACTGGAGGCAGGGCATGAAAGGGATAACGAGAATCCAGTTGTTTGTGTCGTCCGTTTCTGGAAAGTACCTGCGTAATTGCGCACCCAACTCACTGAGGTGCTTCACTGTATCACATTTGACATTGTCCGTAAGCTTGAGTTCACTTGCACACAAACAATCATAAAATGTCCTTGTTAATACAGAAAGAGAAGAGCTACAACTTCTTATTCATAGCCTCAATTTTGTCCCGCACATTGAATATAGTTGCGGAGATTCCCTGTAATCCTAGATTCAGATCATTCAGGTGAGAAAAAACATCACCCAGATAGGCCAGTCGTGTGTGAAACTCGTTGTCATGCAAGTGGTCAGACAAGTGGAAATTATGGTCAGTAAAGAAAACTTTAAGCTCGTCTCTCAATTTTAAAAAAAGTGTCAATATTTTGCCCCTTGATAACCAGCGCACTTCTGTATGTTGTAAAAGTGTTACATGGTCGCTGCCCATATCATTGCATAATGCAGAAAATACACGAGAGTTCAGGGGCCTTGCATTAACAAAGTTAACCATTTTCACTGTAGTGTCCAAAACACATTTCAAGCTGTTAGGCATTCCCTTGGCAGCAAGAGCCTCTCGGTGGATGCTGCAGTGTACCCAAGTGGCGTCGGGAGCAACTGCTTGCACGCGCGTTACCACTCCACTGTGTCTCACTGTCTTGGCTTTTGAGCCATCAGTACAGATACCAACACATCCATCAGTACAGATACCATCACATCCATCAGTACAGATACCAACACATCCATCAGTACAGATACCAACACATCCATCAGTACAGATACCAACACATCCATCAGTACAGATACCAACACATCCATCAGTACAGACACCAACACATCCATCAGTACAGACACCAACACATCCATCAGTACAGATACCAACACATCCATCAGTACAGATACCAACACATCCATCAGTACAGATACCAACACATCCATCAGTACAGATACCAACACATCCATCAGTACAGACACCAACACATCCATCAGTACAGACACCAACACATCCATCAGTACAGATACCAACACATCCATCAGTACAGATACCAACACATCCATCAGTACAGATACCAACACATCCATCAGTATAGATACCAACACATCCATCAGTACAGATACCAACACATCCATCAGTACAGATACCAACACATCCATCAGTACAGATACCAACACATCCATCAGTACAGACACCAACACATCCATCAGTACAGATACCAACACATCCATCAGTACAGATACCAACACATCCATCAGTACAGATACCAACACATCCATCAGTACAGATACCAACACATCCATCAGTATAGATACCAACACATCCATCAGTACAGATACCAACACATCCATCAGTACAGACACCAACACATCCATCAGTACAGATACCAACACATCTTGATACCAAAGTCCATTTGATGTCACAAATCTGTCCAGTAGTTTCAAATATTCTCTCCTGTTGTCCTGGTTTCCAGTGGTTTGTAGAAGAGGATGTCTTCCTTAATTGACCCCCCATAAACGTAACAAACATATACCAGGAGCTGTGCCAGGCCCTCCACGTCTGTTGACTCACCAAGCTGTAACACATACAGTGCCTTGCGAAAGTATTCGGCCCCCTTGAACTTTGCAACCTTTTGCCACATTTCAGGCTTCAAACATAAAGATATAAAACTGTATTTTTTTGTGAAGAATCAACAACAAGTGGGACACAATCATGAAGTCGAACGACATTTATTGGATATTTCAAACTTTTTTAACAAATCAAAAACTGAAAAATTGGGCGTGCAAAATTATTCAGCCCCCTTAAGTTAATACTTTGTAGCGCCACCTTTTGCTGCGATTACAGCTGTAAGTCGCTTGGGGTATGTCTCTATCAGTTTTGCACATCGAGAGACTGACATTTTTTCCCATTCCTCCTTGCAAAACAGCTCGAGCTCAGTGAGGTTGGATGGAGAGCATTTGTGAAGAGCAGTTTTCAGTTCTTTCCACAGATTCTCGATTGGATTCAGGTCTGGACTTTGACTTGGCCATTCTAACACCTGGATATGTTTATTTTTGAACCATTCCATTGTAGATTTTGCTTTATGTTTTGGATCATTGTCTTGTTGGAAGACAAATCTCCGTCCCAGTCTCAGGTCTTTTGCAGACTCCATCAGGTTTTCTTCCAGAATGGTCCTGTATTTGGCTCCATCCATCTTCCCATCAATTTTAACCATCTTCCCTGTCCCTGCTGAAGAAAAGCAGGCCCAAACCATGATGCTGCCACCACCATGTTTGACAGTGGGGATGGTGTGTTCAGCTGTGTTGCTTTTATGCCAAACATAACGTTTTGCATTGTTGCCAAAAAGTTCAATTTTGGTTTCATCTGACCAGAGCACCTTCTTCCACATGTTTGGTGTGTCTCCCAGGTGGCTTGTGGCAAACTTTAAACAACACTTTTTATGGATATCTTTAAGAAATGGCTTTCTTCTTGCCACTCTTCCATAAAGGCCAGATTTGTGCAATATACGACTGATTGTTGTCCTATGGACAGAGTCTCCCACCTCAGCTATAGATCTCTGCAGTTCATCCAGAGTGATCATGGGCCTCTTGGCTGCATCTCTGATCAGTCTTCTCCTTGTATGAGCTGAAAGTTTAGAGGGACGGCCAGGTCTTGGTAGATTTGCAGTGGTCTGATACTCCTTCCATTTCAATATTATCGCTTGCACAGTGCTCCTTGGGATGTTTAAAGCTTGGGAAATCTTATTGTATCCAAATCTGGCTTTAAACTTCTTCACAACAGTATCTCGGACCTGCCTGGTGTGTTCCTTGTTCTTCATGATGCTCTCTGCGCTTTTAACGGACCTCTGAGACTATCACAGTGCAGGTGCATTTATACGGAGACTTGATTACACACAGGTGGATTGTATTTATCATCATTAGTCATTTAGGTCAACATTGGATCATTCAGAGATCCTCACTGAACTTCTGGAGAGAGTTTGCTGCACTGAAAGTAAAGGGGCTGAATAATTTTGCACGCCCAATTTTTCAGTTTTTGATTTGTTAAAAAAGTTTGAAATATCCAATAAATGTCGTTCCACTTCATGATTGTGTCCCACTTGTTGTTGATTCTTCACAAAAAAATACAGTTTTATATCTTTATGTTTGAAGCCTGAAATGTGGCAAAAGGTCGCAAAGTTCAAGGGGGCCGAATACTTTTGCAAGGCACTGTATAATTCACTGGCTTGTATGCAAAGCAGTAATTGTTTTAAAACATCCCCTGCCATGTCACTGATGCATCGTGAAACAGTGTTGTTTGATGGAGGCATTGTCTGTATAGTTTTTTTGGCCTTTTCCTCCAGCATTGTCCCAGCAATATCCGGGGCAGCAGGAAGAATTAAGTCCTCCGAAATAGTATGGGGCTTGCCTGTCCTAGCCACTCGGTAGCTCACCATATAAGACGCTTCTAGCCCCTTCTTATTAATGGTATCTGTTGCTTTTATACATGTCTTACTTCTCAAAAGTCACCTTTATTCTCACTCAAAAAAACTCCTGTGGCTTATTTTTCAAATTGTCATGTTTCTAAATGTCTGCGCAAGAGTGAAGGTTTCCTGCGAGAGAGTAACAGTTAATGTGGTTGTATGTTAATTATATTTGACTAGGCTGCCTGTATTTGACATTGTGTTATTTCTTACCTCATTTGCACACACTGTATATAGATTTTTCTCGTGTTATTGACTGTACGTTTGTTTATTCCATGTATTGACCAAACGTTTGTTTATTCCATTCTGTGTTGTTTTTGTTGTCACACTGCGACAATTTAGCTAGGACTGTCTGGTAGTGGTCTTCGTGGGGAGTGGAAGCTGTTATTGGTAGAGAGGTTTGGCACACTGTTGGTCTATTAACCAATTTACTGCGTGGTGATGTCACCATGGAAAGCAGAAACTCCCGCGTAGATTGTAGTTTCAATCAGCACACATTTACAGTGTTAGTTTCATCAGCTGTTGTGCGATATGATATAAAACACAGCAAAAACAGAATTTTGACTGCACTAGGCCTTTAATTCATATCGACTGATCTGGGTTGCTCTATCTATCATTGTGTGTAGATGTTGATCGCAGTGATGATGATAATAATGTGGTTGCTGCTGGTGATGATGTGTTTGTGCGTGTGTATGGGTAGGCGGTGGCTCTAAGTCAGTTCCTGGAGAATAACCGGCAGCAGGTGAATCTCCTGGATAAAGCGGTACTGGAGATTGGAGCAGGGACAGGCTTACTGTCTATTGTGGCTAGTCTACTGGGTGAGTCTGTCCATCTGTCTCTTTTTCAGTCTGGCTAACTGTATAATGGCCATTGGCCAGTCTACTAGATGAGTCTGTCAGTTGGTGATATGGTTTGACAGACTGATTCCATTTCCCTGACTGTTCTCCTTGTGTCCTGTTTTACAGGTGCCTGGGTAACGGCCACCGACCTACCCGAAATCCTTCCCAACCTGACCTTTAACCTCTCTTGGAACTCCAAGGGCCGCTGCCGCTACACGCCCCAGGTGACTGCCCTCACCTGGGGTTACGACCTTGAGAAAGACTTCCCCAGCACTTCCTGTCACTATGACTACGTGCTGGCAGCCGATGTAGTGTATCACCACAACTACCTGGAGGAGCTGCTGGCGACCATGCACCACTTCTGCAAACCAGGAAGTGGCACCACGCTGATGTGGGCCAATAAGGTGAGGTTCCAGTCAGACCTGAAGTTCACAGAGAGATTTAAGAGTTGTTTTGATACAACACTGATGACAGAGCAAAAGGAGGGGGACGTGATGATCTTCAAGGCCACGGCACGAGAGTGAAGAGAGGAGAGGGGATAGAATGGAGATACCAGGGAGTAGAGGAGACTCAGAGGAAAAGTGTTGAGAAAGAGAAATAAGAGAGATTGTTCTCCACTGTGGGATGGATGAAACAGGAGCTCACTACAGACTGCCTGGAGCCCATTGTGTGGGTACATTCTTATTAGACAGATAACAAAAGCAGATTCTGGGTTTCAAGGACATTGCTGTGAGCTACATTATATTTACAACCCGTGTCCTGCAAAAAACCCAGAAACCAAAATGAATCTAAACCATGTGACTTTTCAAAATGCAATTTTATCTACCAATGTTTTTTCATACATTTGATACATTGACAAATGTTTTGTAAATAAAATTTGCTTTGCACTACAGTGTGAAAAATGTGTTCATTTCTCGCTACTTACGCATAGTCTGCATTGGCATCAACACAGATATTCTGAAAGTTACTATATATACATAGACATCTACTAGAGACAGTATCACCTGCATTTATGACAATGGTAACCAAACCCTTTTCCACTATACATGAAAACAGACTAGTTCAAGAAGGTAAGCTCTTACACTGAGTACACAAAACATTAACTAGTGCTCTTTCCAAAGTTATAATCCCTTATCGATGTCACTTGTTAAATCCACTTCAAATCAGTGTAGAGGAAGGGGGGGATACAGGTTAAAGAAGGATTTTTACGCCTAGAGACAACTGAGACAAGGATTGTGTATGTGTGCCATTCAGAGGGTGAATGGGCAAGACAAAAAATTTAAGTGCCTTTGAACAGGGTATGGTAGTATGTGCCAGGCGCACCAGTTGGTGTCAAGAACCGCAACGCTGCTGGGTTTTTCACGCTCAGCATTTTCCCGTATGTAACAAGAATGGTCCTCCACCCAAAGGACATCCAGCCAACTTGACACAAATGTGAGAAGCATTGGAGTCAACATGGGCCAGCATCCCTGTGGATCCCTGTGACACCTTGTAGAGTTCATGCCCGATCAATTGGGGCTGTTCTGAGGGCAAGGGGGGGGGGCAACTAAATATTGGGAAGGTGTTCCTGATGTTTGGTAGATTCAGTGTATATTGACATATTTCGAGAACTGCAAGATTTCATGTTTCTTAGCACATTTCACTAGTGTTATAGTGAGCAGAATCAGAAAGCATCTCGTTTTCTCTCACTCACACACACACTTATATCTTGATGCTGCTAAATGATCTGTCTGTATGCTTTGAGAATACAGAATATCTATTGCTGGGCCCAACTGAAGTACAAAGGTCCAAAGTCCATCTAACAGTTTCACTCTAAGAGCAGCGAAACACTCTCTCAATCTCAACCAATGAACAGTCAGAATGCCATGCCACTCAGGAGTTCCATCTCCATGGCAACGTTATTGTGTAGAACCTGATTTGCTGTTCTGGACTGTCTTGAGTGTTTGTCTGGGTCCAGGTGTTTTCCCATCAATGCCCTTTGAGGTGTATGTTTTTTTCTTCTTTTTTACAGTTTCTCTCGTTGTTCTACTCTAAACGTAAAGCGTTCAAAAAAATATTCAGTTGGCAGCACTTCCGCGTGTACTAAACACAACCTCAAAGAGCTACGGTTGGTCTGATCCGGAACGTCTGAGCTCCGTTCTTCGTCCTCTGTTTCCAAAGAGACAATCACGCCAAGCAGCAGGTGGATGACTTGGGCTGTTCCAAGATGGACTCCCTGCGCAGGTCGTTGGGTATGGTGCCTGCGGGTCCCCACACGTTGAGCTCACCATAGATCCCCGTCTCAATCATCTCCTCCTGCCAGGGGATGGCAATGTTCCCAGAGGAGAACTCGTCAAAGAACACGCGGTCGGGGTCGTCCAGCCCCACTCCCTTCACCGAGGAGAACTCCCCCACGTCATCCAGGTCCTTGGCGTAGACCACCTTGGAGTCAGGGACAAACGGGGGGGGCAGGATGCCTGTAGGAGAGAGGGAGGGGGTTAGAGAGACTCTTACTGAGTGAACTTCAGAAGAAGGGATGGTGTGCTTCTGATTGGGAGTCTGTCTTTGTGGCAGCTGTAGAGTGTGACAAAGCAAAATTATCATGGCCCAAATCCAGCCCACAAACACAACTTAACATTTGGTTCAGTTAGCACTTAGAAATAGCAGTTGGTACCTGCATCCAGTCTCGTCCAGTGGATGGCGCTGAAGAAGGGGTGTGTCCTGATCTCGTCACAGGTCCCGTCCTTGAAACCTAGTCTCTTGTCCACCTGTTTCTCCAGCAGCGCAGAGCAGATGGACTTGGCGTTCTCACTGAATGTCTCTGGGTAGACCACTGTCCCGGTCATGATGCGCTCCTTTAGTGCCTCCTTCTCAACCTGACCAGAAGATGACCACAGGTTAGCAACAGTACATCAAAGCCATAAACCAACTGGGTGTGCAGGCTTTTGTTCCAACCCTGCACAGACACACCCTTGATTCAAATAATGATGGCTTTT
Organism: Oncorhynchus clarkii lewisi; assembly: GCF_045791955.1. NCBI lineage: Eukaryota > Metazoa > Chordata > Actinopteri > Salmoniformes > Salmonidae > Oncorhynchus > Oncorhynchus clarkii. The sequence goes on from NC_092149.1 coordinate 78,620,111, forward strand.
GAAGGAAGAATCAAAGACGAGTGTGTAAATGCTGGGATGGAACGAAAGCCTTCAGATTCCAGTGGCTCTACACGACCAGAATTGACGACCTACACTGTTATCCGGTGTGCACATTCAGTGTGAAGGGATGAAAGGGAGGAGGGATAGAGCAGGTTACCTTCTCTCCGCGTTCCCTGAAGGGGTTCTTGGCGGCCATAAACTCAAACAATGTGACCCCTAGGGTGAAATAGTCCACTGAGGTGTCATACTTCTCCCCCTTCAGGAGCTCTGGGGCCATAAACCCTGGGGGCAGATATCAAAAGGACAGTCACAAGAGCCAATACGGAACCTCTTGGAGACACTAAACGTGAAACCCCATTGTGAGATGAGGTCGGACCGCTGCAGCCAGAGACTGACCTGGAGTTCCGGCATAGCCTTTGATCTTTGTCTGGTTTTCCTTCAGCTCCACTGCCAGACCCAGGTCAGAGATACGCACGTTACCTAAGGACATACGGACAGCGTCACATCACACAAGCATCACATGCGTGTGGGTGTGTTTGTCTGTACATGCACACCTCTCATTGTGTACCTTCATTGTCCAGCAGCACGTTCTCAGGTTTGAGGTCTCTGTAGATGATTCTCTTCTGGTGCAGGTGCTCCATGCCCTGGATGATCTGAGCTGCGTAGAAACAGGCTCTGGGCTCTTCAAACCCTGGGTTGTTCTCATCCACCAGATAGATGTGGTACCTGGGGTGGCAGGTAGCCTAGTGGTTAAGAGCGTTGGGACAGAAACCGAAAGGTCGCTGGTTCGAATCCCCAAGCTGACTAGGTGAAACATATTTTGATGTGCCCTTGAGCAAGGCACTTAACCCACTTAACTCTGGATAAGTGTGTCTGCTAAATTACTCAAATGTGAAGTATGGGAACAAACATGTTACAAATCTATCATAAGGTGTGTGTGTGTGTGTGTGTACTTCAGGTCTCCTCCATTCATGATGGTCATAACCAGGCAAAGCTCATCCTTGGTCTGGAAAGCGTAGGCCAGTGACACGATGAAGCGACTATGAACCCTGGCAAGAATCCTCTTCTCCACCATCGCCCCCTAGAGTAGAGGGACAAACATGATAATAGCAACCATCACTCACAAATTCATACCGGTAGGCAGCGAGGACGAGTCAAAATCTTTCCACTGAGGGACAATCTGGTCGTTATATACAGTATCTCAGCAGTAGGCCCTGCTCAATTATCCTTGAAGTAATCACTGACCAAACACCTGAATAGGTGAAAGATATGATGTGGACTCCTTGCTTTGACCTATCTAATCATATCAGCGATTGACCTTAGTAAGGGGGAATTTTAACAGGGCATTGTACTAGCTGTAAAGGACATGGACTAACCTTCCCCAGCAGTTCCATTGAGAACAGCTTTTCCGTAATCCCTATATCCCTGTGTTGTGTTTAACACAGAGCTAAGACGGAGGCAAATGTTTCACTCAAGATTACAGGGGTTCTAACACAGTCACAGAGGGTATGACACCTGGCCACACACTGTAGCACTACCCTGCCATGTCAATAGTCATTGTGACTCAGCTTGATCTAGCGTTAATAGGCTACAGAAGCGACCTGTATTCTAATTAACTGATTTCCTCTTGGGATATCCTCGGATATCATACAGGAAGTATCACATGACTAGAGATGATGGACCACACCAAAGACCCTCAGAAACTACCTCCTTCCCACCCCGTCTATTCACCTCATAGCCTTTCCTCTTCTTCAGCCTCTTCTTGTTGAGCTTCTTGCAGGCGTACAGTTTCCCCGTGGCCTTCATCTGGCAGGCAGACACCTCTCCGAAACCCCCCTTCCCAAGCACACGGAAGTCCTGGAACCAATCTTGGTCCATGGGCTGCATCTCCAGCCACTTCCACTGCAGGAACCTCTTCAGGTACATGCTCTCCAGGAAGAAGGTGTAGGGAACTTCCTGGAGGTAGCCCAGCACCGAGACCAGTGTCTGGGAAAAGAGGGTGTCCCCAGCCCCCTGCTGTGCCTCCTTCACCTGGGTCACAGTCTCCGGGGTCAGGAAGGGGCAGTAGAGCTTAGCAGAGGATTCCAGGTAACGCTGGACAATCCTAGATGCCTTCTGGGCCCGGTCTGTGTCTTCGGCTAAGTCGTACTCTTCGATGTCCCGCCACAAGTGGCAAGGACCGTGGTATTCGGGCGCCGTCTCCAGGAACTCGCGGAACAGACGTTTGCCGATGGGCTGCTCCACGCAGACTGACTGAAAGGTTAGGTCCAGGGTTTCCTGAAGGCCCTCACACACGGTGATATGGGGCAGCTTGAGGCGGGCGTGGTACTTCTTGTCACGCGAGGCTGCCGGGTTGGAGCCATCGAAGCTGCCGCGGGCGCTTATGTAGGCAGAGTTGGCAACCACCGTGGTCAGGCTGCCCAAATCCATGGCAACGGAGGGAGAGAGGCTGTCGCCGACAGCGAGGACACTCAGAGGGAGAGCATGGTGAAGACGAGCGGGGGGCAAGGAGGGATAGTGTGAGATAAAGAGATTACGAAGAATATGTTGAAGTGTGAATAAAAGGTGATAGAGGAGAAAGAGGGAGTGAAACAGTAAAAGGGGAGGATTAGAGAGGAATGATGAGAGGAAAGATGAACAGCGGGAGAGAAAGGAAAAGGAGAGCCGTGCCAGCAGCAGGACAGAGGACACAAGATCCTCCTCCTGACCCGAGCGCTTTACCCGTATCTCTCACACACACCTGGCTCAGCACCTTTCAGACAGTAATGCCTTTATCCACTAACTCCCTAATACCTCAGGCTGAGAGTGAGAGCCCAATCTGTGACTGATGTATTCAGACGGTGTCATGGAGGCCAGAGCAGCACCTGTTATCTAAAGAACAAGACACAAGGGAGCAGCACAGTAGAAAAGGGAGGGAGGGAGTAAGGCGCAGAGTCTAAAATTGACACCTCTCGAAACATCAGAATGGCCCCTGGCCTTCATAGATATGGAAGGATCAGAAAGGTGAAAGCAAAATGTTTATATCTCCCTCTAGCCTTCAGCACATTCCCTAATTTGATTGTAAACAATTAACAAGCTAGTTAACTAACACATGTTCTTGTCAAAATTGTCAACAGTGTAGCTAGCAAGCAACAAGATATGCCAAACTGTCTAAAAACCAACAAAGGTGGTTTTAAATGTGGCATGAAATATCTGATCCCATGTGCTTTTTGGCTGTTGACTGCAGGAAAAAGGATTTGAGTCACATCAAAATACCAAATGTGAACAAGGCTTTCGAGAGCGCAAGTCAACACATCAGATTTCCCAGAGGAAAATGCCCAAAGGATGTCATATGTTTGACCTATTTGAGGTTATTACGGTGCTATTTCAGCTGTTGAAGCCAATTGAGTAGTGCAAAATACCATATGCTTTTCAGATTATAACACCGCACAAAACCACTAACTGAAGTAAACTTGTTAAAACATTCTCTATATTTAATTGACAAAATTATATTAGATTACAGAAAAGGTATTTTGGAAGAGTCAGTACATGTTGTTCAGTTAAAAAAAAAGAGGAGATCTTCGAAGGGGGTCCATGGAGACAGACCTATACAACCCACATCTTAGATACATCAATAATGTCCAGGTCTTCCTTCCGCCACTGACCTGTAAAGGATGTTATAAACTACAATCTTCATAGGATCAGTTTACATCATTCAAACACAAAACATTTTCCTATAGGGGAGCGTGGGTAGGAGTTATTTTCCTCGCTCGTGCCCGTCACTTGTAAACACTACCATAGTGTGGAAGGGCGCTCTCCAAAACTTAAACAAATAAGGACCAGAAAAGCATCTGCCTACAGAATGAGAGGAAGCTAGCCCAACACACCAGCCCATTGATATCAATGCCACAAAAGAGGGCGATAACAGAACAGTGTCCACACTTTCGAAATGCAGTCCCAAACTTTCTTAGGGCGTTGTGGCGACTAAACAGGACATTTTGGAACCAGTGTGTGTCTCTGAGCCAGCGGTCTGGGGGCAGTTGCACTGGCAGCCATCTTGAAACAGTGGTTCACCATTGAGTCTGTCCAAAGAAATCAAAACATAACAAAGCTAACTATTTCACACACAAGGAACACTATACATTCTCCAACAGGGTTGTCTGGAAGATGTTTCTTTTCCCTTTATTCTCCAGCAGGTGGCTGGCCAAGAAGAGGGTGATAATAGACAGAGAAATGCTGCAGCACAGTGCCAAAGCCATAGACTACACTTCCCAGAGAGCCAATGTGCAGCATGTGATTCAGGACCACCCCCTCTGAGGAGAAGAGGTCTGCACACTCTTCATACCCAGAAAAACATTCTTCAACGCCCCTTACAGAGAGAGAGAGAAAGATACTCGGAGGGGGAGAAATACTCAGGGAGAGAGAGATACTCAGAGAGAGAGAGATAGAGATACTCAGGGAGAGAGAGATACTCAGAGAGAGAGAGAGAGAGAGAGACAGACTGCTTGTTTGAGAGGCTTGGCGCGGCAGAAAGTTAATCTTCATCGTCGTTCTCGTCGTAATCGTCCTCCTCGTCATCATCCCCCATGTACGACACAGGGGTCTCAACACGGGAGCTGCTGTAGTGAGAGTCATTAGAGCTGGAGGCCAGGGGACCATCTGCACCGCTGTCACTACAGAGAGATACAGAGGGGGAAGAAGAGAGTAGTAGAGTTAGTAGGGATGTGCATCTTTCCCTTTCAGGATAATTCTATACCTACAGTGGCTTCGTAAAGTATTCAGACCCCTTAACTATTTGTTAGGTTACAGCCTTGTTCTTATCACCTCCCTTATTCTATGAATGTTTTTTCCCCTCATCAATCTACACACAATACCCCCATATTGACAAAGAAAAAAACAGGTTTACACATTTTTGCTAAGTTATAATTAAAATAAATAACTGAAATATTACATTTACATAAGTATTCAGACCCTTTACTCAGTAGTACTTTGTTGAAGCACCTTTGGCAACGATTGCAGCCTCAAGGCTTCTTGGGTATGGCGCTGCAAGCATGGCACACCTGCATTTGAGAAGTTTCTCACATTCCTCTCTGCAGATCCTCTCAAGCGCTGTCAGCTTAGACGGGGAGCGTTGGTACACAGCTATTTTCAGGTCTCTCCAGAGATGTTCGATCAGGTTCAAGTCCGGGCTCTGGCTGGGTTACTCACGGATATTCAGAGACTTGTCCCAAAGCCACTGCAGCGTTGTCTTGGCTGTGTGTTTAGGGTCATTGTCCTGTTGGAAGGTGAACCTTCGCCCCAGTCTGAGACCCAGAGCGCTCTGGAGCAGGTTTTCATCAAGGATCTCTCTATACTTTGCTCTGGAAAACGCCAAGCGGGCTACATGATGAACAGAGGAGTGGCTTCCGTCTGGCCACTCTACCATAAAGGCCTGATTGGTGGAATGCTGCAGAGATGGCGGTCCTTCTGGAAGGTTCTCCCATCTCCACAGAGGAAGTCTGTCAGAATGACCATCGGGTTCTTGGTCATCTCCCTGACCAAGGTCGTTCTCCCCCGATTGCTCAGTTTGGCCGGGTGGCCAATTCTAGGTAGAGTCTTGGTGGTTCCAAACTTCTTCCATTTAAGAATGATGGAGGCCACTGTGTTCTTGGGGACCTTCAATGCTACAGACATTTTTTGCTACCTTTCCCCAGATCTATGCCTCGACAAAATCCTGTCTCTGAGCTCTACGGACAATTCCTTCAACCTCATGGTTTTTGCTCTGACATGCACTGTCAACTGTGGGACTTTATATAGACAGGTGTGCACCTTTCCAAATCATGTCTAATCAATTGAATTTACCACAAGTGGACTCCAATCAAGTTGTAGAAACATCTCAAGGATGATCAATGGAAACAGGATGCACCTGAGCTCAATTTTGAGTCTCATATCAAAGGGTCTGAATACTTATGTAAATTAGGTATTTTTGTTTTGTATTTTTAATACATTTGCAAAAATGTCTAAAAACCTTTTATTTTTTTCACTTTCTCATGATGGGGTATCGTGTGTATATTACAGAGATTTTTTAATTTAATTTATTTTAGATACAGGCTGTAATGTAACAAAATGTGGAAAAAGTCAAGGGGGTCTGAATACTTTCCAAAGGCACTATATATAGACACATGGGCCCCGATACCATACAGGAACTAAACGTTTTAGTTTGATTAGCGAACGAATCGCACAAACATTTGCTGTATAAACACATTCATTTTCCATTCTAAATGAAAATCTGCTGCTGATGGAGCTCGTGAGCTGGATTTGTCTGAGCCGACTACTATGGTGTACGTACTATGTAGGCACCTGAGCTGAGCCGACTACTATGGTTTACGTACTATGTAGGCACCTGAGCTGAGCCGACCACTATGGTGTACGTACTATGTAGGCACCTGAGCTGAGCCGACCACTATGGTGTACGTACTATGTAGGCACCTGAGCTGAGCCGACCACTATGGTGTACGTACTATGTAGGCACCTGAGCTGAGCCGACCACTATGGTGTACGTACTATGTAGGCACCTGAGCTGAGCCGACCACTATGGTGTACGTACTATGTAGGCACCTGAGCTGAGCCGACCACTATTGTGTACGTACTATGTAGGCACCTGAGCTGAGCCGACCACTATGGTGTACGTACTATGTAGGCACCTGAGCTGAGCCGACCACTATGGTGTACGTACTATGTAGGCACCTATGACCACTATGGTGTACGTACTATGTAGGCACTTGAGCTGAGCCGACCACTATGGTGTACGTACTATGTAGGCACTTGAGCTGAGCCGACCACTATGGTGTACGTACTATGTAGGCACCTGAGCTGAGCCGACTACTATGGTGTACGTACTATGTAGGCACCTGAGCTGAGCCATAAGGGAGACTAAGCATCAACCACTCACTACCACTATCAGATTAGGTGTGGCAATGTAGCCCATTTTGTCCCCACACTCTGGTTCTGAAATCACCATCACCTACTAATTAACTTGTCATTTTTGCAGATTGTGTTTGAGCTAGTAACATATCAATATTTATTATTTACCAATGAGTTATGACATAGCCAATGAATATTTATTATTTACCAATGAGTTATGACATAGCCAATGAATATTTAGCACAACTTTGGATTTCCCACCCCCCCATCTCAAAATCAAATGGTTTGGACATTTTTTAAAGAGTGGTGATCTCTTCTCCTCTCGCTTCAGCCATGCAGTGCGCCTCGCAAAAGTGATTGCTGTCCTCGTTATGAAATGATCAACTTAACCCTGTATGTATATCTGGAAAAACTACCAAAACAATTGCTGATGGTGAACCTGAACAATCAAAATAAAATCTATTGTAATGTTCAGCAGGTATAGCCAGATGACTTGTCTCCGGGTAGATTACTTTTTATTTCTGGTAAAACACCATTTTCAACAACGCATAGATAAACAATCAACTAATTACACAGGTTGTCACTCAACTAATAAAGCCTAATATCACACAAGTCATTTCAGTATTTGAATGCTTAAGCTGCTGCGCAATGTGCAAGATCAGGAACAGGCCTTTTACCTCCCGTTGGTCAGTGTGCAAAGCTGGGCACAGTGCGCAGTTTGACTAGCCTACCAATATTCCCTGAGGTTGTTCAGCATGCAAAATGTCTTGTAGATCAATGACTGTCAACACAGTTACATGCAGTTCCACACTGAAGGAGAGGAGGCATCAGTTGTCACAAGAGATGATGTAATATGGCGCATGTAATATGAGCTAAAGAAATGTGTGAACTGCTGATTCGTAACGTTTGTATCGATTTTCTGACCGCTACATTTGGATCGGGTTGGGGTCCACCGACTGATGCACTTGTATCTTAAACATTTGAATCGGGGACCGATGCGTATTGGTGAATTGTTACCTCCCTAAGAGTTACCATATATTTCTATGTGAAAGTGCAGATGGCAAGCCTGACTAAGAGGAGAGAGACTCACCTGCCCTGGCCGTGATGGCGCCGGCCGTTGGTGGAGGATCCTCCAGTGATGTAGACGTTACTGATGGGGCCCTGGGCCATCTCTGTGACAGACAGTAGTACACACATTCACATATTGACCTTAGAGAGAACCACACAGGCCCTTGTTTCTCATAGCCAATGTACCCCGAATTATCAACGTCTTACAATGCCCAATTCGCTTACTTTAATAGAGATTGTGTGTAGCTCGATGGCTCAAGCTATGACAGATGATTTGGGCATGAAGTTTAAGTATGCGCTATGACCCCTGATCCCTATGACCTCTGACCTGTGACGTAGGGCTCCAGGGCTTTGGGCACCAGGCTGCGTGCCACCTTCAGGTCCTCCGGGGAACATTTGCCCACCTCCAGGCCACAGGCCATGCCCATGCGCTTCAGCACCTCAATATCGTCGTGGATCTCAAACATGTTGTCGAAGTTAAACAGGTACTCAAACCTGAACACAGCAGAATGGGAGAGGAAGAAATTAAGACTATAATAGCATGGATAGAACACGAATAAATTCATTAAAAACAGTCAACCATGAAAAACTAAATCGGTGTGTTGCCATGGCCTCGATGTTGGATAAAATAAAATGTCTTTACATTACTTCAATTGATGATCAATTTACACGGGCATATACCAACACACACACAGTCACTCACTTGTCACTGGCATACACCAACACACACACAGTCACTCACTTGTCGTTTGAGATGCTACAGTCGATGACTGTCTTCTTGCTGGTGTTGATGATGATGAAGGGGAGGTGGATGAGAGAGTTGGGGGGCGGAGGTCTGTTGGCCTGCTGTTCCGTCTGTCTGTTCCGCTGCACCAGGTTCTTAAAGGCTATTTGCTGCAGGAGAGGAACATCATGGAGAGAACGTTAGAATAACGTTAAGTCAACCCGTGGTCTTGTATTTTATGCTTCCCTTAATCATTGATTGTATTGTCATCTATGAGGCAGGCTTGTCCTATGATCACCTGTAATATGAGTTCTTGGAGTTGTGACTGCTTCTGCTTGATTCTCTCCAGTCGCCTTTGTCTCTCCACCTACAAAGGAAGAGCAGAACGCAGACAGGGTGTCAGAGCATAAGAGAAAAGGGGGAGTGAGGAGAGTTCATAGTTGGCCAGGTGTGTGTGTGTGTGCGCATAGACTTACCTCTAGATTTTGGCACTCCTGGGCTGAGTTGGTAGGCAGACCAATCCACTTGATCTCTTTCTTCTCTTTAGAGATGATGTTCATGGCCATGAGCACGTTGAGCGCGTCATACACACGCCGTCGGATGTTCTTCTGGTCGTACACATGCTACAAGGAGAGGGGGAAGAGGTTCATCTCTGACTTTGATTCCTGTGTGTATGCAGAGAGCTTACAATGGATTTGTGAGGTGATTTCGTAAGAAAACCAGTGTCCTAAAGCCTAATTTACAACTTCCGTGCCGTCTACCTCCCGGAATGTCCGCACATGGATTTCAAAATCACAGCAGAAGTTTTCGAGGAGGTGAATGTGGATGCAAAACCCTATGTGGACGAGAGAGGACGTTTGATGTCCAAACACTGAAGCGGTAGTAGCGCAAGTAAATTAGGCTTGAGGTAGACCATGTCAGAGAATCTTTATTTCCTAAACAGGTTTGTTGTGTCTATGAAATTGTGACGTCATAAAGAGGTTTGTTTCGTCTGAACGATGCCACAATGATGTGTTCTGTCTGAGAGAAAGTGAGAGAGAGGGGTGTCATAATGAGGAGTTCTGTAAGAGAGTGATGCCATAATGAGGTGTTCTGTCAGAGAGAGGGGTGTCATAATGAGGAGGTCTGTAAGAGAATGATGCCATAATGAGGTGTTCTGTCAGAGAGAGGGTTGTGGAGAGCGTGATTACAGTCTTCCGGAACAGCTGGTGCTCTCATGCATGTTTCAGAATTATTTGCCTAGAAGCGAGCATAAAATTAGTTTCCCTTAATCATTGATTGTATTGTCGTCTATGAGGCACGAGCCTACTCGTATGGTAGGCTCATGTCACTGGGCAGCTCTAGCTGTGCTTCCCTTTGTAGTCTGTAATGGTTTGCAAGCCCTGCCACATCCGATGAGCATCAGAGCCAGTGTAGTACGATTCGATCGTTGTCCTGTATTGACGCTTTGCCTGTTTGATGGTTTGTCAGAGGGCATAGCGGGATTTCTTATAAGCTTCCGGGTTAGAGTTCCGCACCTTGAAATCGACAGCTCTAGCCTTTAGCTCAGTGCGGATGTTGCCTGTAATCCATGGCTTCTGGTTGGAGTATGTACGTACGGTCACTGTGGGGACGACGTCATTGATGCACTTATTGATGAAGCCAATGACTGATGAGGTGTACTCCTCAATGCCATTGGAGGAATTCCGGAACATATTCCAGTCTGTGCTAGCAAAACAGTCCTGTAGCTTAGCATCTGCTTTATCTGACCACGTTTTTATTGATAGATATTCAATAGATGATATTAAAACCAAATAGTTATTACATTTATTTAACAATCCCTTGAAAATGGCACGTAGTTGTCAATGGTTTTAATAGAGCTAGGGGTCTTCTTGACCCCCAGCAGCAAAATCGAACACTCTGCACTGTATTGTCACGTTTTATTGATGAGGACCTATTCAGTCAGACAGAATGTGCGATGTCATAATGGAGAATTCTACCTGAGAAAAAGGGATGTCATAAATACCTCCCCTGCCTGCTCTGAGGTATAGCCCTATGCAGTGTGTGCATACAGCTTCCGTACTCACTGAGTCGTTGGGGGAGATGTGGTTGTCTGCAGCGCTGAACTCCGCCACCAGCTCGTCTGCCACCTCGTTGTAGGTGGTTACACCTTTCTTCTGCACCTTCTCACACACCTTCATGGAGAAATGTCTCAGGCCCTTGCCATTCTTCTCCCCCTTCTTACCACGCTTCCTGTGGACAAAGAAGTGATCAAAAAGCTGTTTACTTCTAGATTCCACTGGTATATCGCACACAGAAGCACACAATACCTAAACACCTAAAACCAGCTAGGTGCTCAAATAGCTTCTCTATCAATGAACAGAGAGGAGGGGGTGCATCTTAAGTGACCTGCCAGGATGTGGGGTAGAATTTTTCTTTTTGGGGGGGGTAGTGACTCACCCCGAGGACCATGGCGACGCGTCGGCCGGCTGGCTCTGTGTGAGGAACTGGGAGTTGGGTGTTTGAGGGCTGTTCACAAGTATGGCACTGGAAACACTGGGCCTCTGGGGCGTACCAATCACCTACAGGGAGTGGGGGGGTGGGAAGAGAGTGCCCAACCATTTTAGTTTTAGAGTAAAATAGAAAATCTTTATTATTCCCATATAGCAACTTGCTTTGCACCAAGCAGTCATCATACAGTACATATACCTACAACAGAGCAATCTGAACTGACTCTCGACATCATGGTGTGACAAGTGTGTCTCCCTCAAGAACAGCAGGAAAGATGGAAAGAGCATTATGCAGCTGACTCATAATGTACCAAGTGCCTGTGGTGGAGTGAACCTACTCTGGGGTGATAAGGTGAAGAGAACTTCCTGCTTATAGTTGTTATGGGAGGCAGGCCAGGTAGGTGATGTATTCCACTGTCTACGGGCTGGTCATCGGGTGAAGCATAAGCTGTTCCCCATTATATATTATATATTACCATGTATGTAATGGGATGATGGGAGTAATCCTGCTGACTGCAGAGGTTGATCAGCTTAGGCTCACCCCCCGGTCACGTCACAATGATAATGGATGGGGCTTAGACACCATGGATTCTGTGTGTGGTTTAAACTGTGTAGAGATTTCAGCAAGTGTATTTAAGTGGTGAGCTTGCAGTTAAGAAGGTTGTGCTTGCAATGTCTGAGAGCAAATAACAACCTGCACTCTACCACACTGTGTCAAAATAAAATACTTTGTCATCAAGTCTGTGGTTGAGATATTTCTGTGGTAGATGCAATAGGGGGCCTGGGAAACGGACACACTCACCATGTGTGGAGCAATGTTGACATTGGAGGGCCCCAGGGTTTTAGGCAGTAGTTGTTTGGCCATGGGGATTGACACAGGATGGACAGCAACCAGAGACAGGACACCTGAGAGGGGACAGAGTCAACACTAGGGTTACCTGGAACCACTGTCCACAAAATGGCTGCCTCTTTTCATATCCAGTTCTCAGGTAGATGGCTTCAGGGGACAGGAGGCCCTATAGGATGCAAGCTTACTGACCCAAAGGAAATTCTGAGTGTACCCAGAATCTATAGAACACCTGTCTGATAATGGAGCCTATGATTAGATGAGCAGAATGTTTTCAAAGGAGTAAAATGAGATGAGCTACATCTGTGCAGTCTCATTGCCCCCTGCTGTTGAGTTGAGACATATCTGACAGAGACCTGTATTGAATGAAACCGATCTGGAACACAACACACTGTTTTACTCACCTTTACTAGGACTCCGATTCTGGTCAATGAAAACCTTCAATTCTCCATTGGTTTCCATCAGACCAACCTGTGGGAAAGACCATCATCAACATCTATTCCAGTAAAATCTCAACTGCTGGTCTCTGTATTGAATCAGGACCAGCATGGAAAAACACTGCATCTGGTTGTCTCTGATCAGACTCACATCTTTGGCCATTATCTTCCTCTGATAAGTCACCAATTACTTTCCTGAAACAGAGAGCAACCATGATGGAGCCGGATGTCTAATGAAATGATCTACTCACACAGTGTGGTGAAGAAGGTGCAACAGTGACTCTTCAACCTCAGGAGGCTGAAGAAATTTGGCTCGTCACCTAAAACCCTCACAAACTTTTACAGATGCACAATTGAGAGAATCCTGTCCGGCTGTACCACCGCCCTCAACCGCAAGGCTCTCCAGAGGGTGGTGCGGTCTGCACAACGCATCACCGAGGCCAAACTACCTGCCCTCCAGGACACCTATAGCACCCGATGTCACAGGAAGGCCATAAAGTTCATCAATGACAACAACCACCCGAGCCACTGACTGTTCACCCCGCTACCATCCAGAAGGCGAGGTCAGTACAGGTGCATCAAAACTGGGACTGAGAGACTGAAAAACAGCCATCACTAACAGAGGCTGCTACCTACTTACAGACTTGAATCATTGCCCACTTTAATAAATGGATCACTAGTCACATTAAATAATGTGACTTTAATAATGTTTACATATCTTACATTACTCATCTCATATGTATATACTATTTTATACCATCTTGCCTATGCCGCTCAGTCATCACTAATCCATATATTTATATGTACATATTCTTATTCCATCCCTTTAGATGTGTGTATTAGGTAGTTGTTGTGGAATCACTTGTTCGATATTACTGCACTGTCAGAACTAAAAGCACAAACATATGTGACCAATAAAATGTAAATTTGATTTGGTTAGAGCTCTGGAATTGTAGCCGTCTGGGTGTATAGAAGTATACACTGCTGGAAAACAATCTATTTTATATGGGGGTTAACCTGCTTAAAATTCCATCAGGTCAGGGTGGCATTGGAGAAAGGAGACTGCCTTTGGTATGGAGAGCAAAAAAATAAAATCGTGATTTGCATTAATAAAAAAATAAAAAAAACATTTAATCCCTCACCGTGTGTGACAGTTGTATAGGCCTATGGGTGTTATGGGACAGTTCACAATCCCTGATAAAACCATTTTCTTCACAGGCAAACTATTGCACATTTATACGAACTGCATATTATACATTAAATGTTTGCAAAGGTAGGCAGCAGATTGTGTTATTGATCAAGAAGCAAAGCCTGCCTGTTTATAAGCAACATAGCTATTGCACAAAAGCACCACTAGCTGGCTACAGCCTCGCTATTGCCAGAACAAAAACATTACTAGTCGACTAAATTATCTTTGCAAGACAACTTCGATTGCATATTCCAAAGTGCTGAGACTTGTCAGCTGTGATGAGTATCAGACATTCATGTTTTAATATTTATGATATCTTATCATAACTTTCATAATTTCATCAAACTGTAAGGCCTAACGTTAGTAGGTGTTGACCACGTCCTAGACCCGAAATTCCCCACGAAGTTTACAAGCAGAGCAGAAATTGCTAGCCAGCTACAACAATAAAAGGTGCCTGGATGGCTGATTACTTGTCGTAATGAGAATTTGTTTCCATTTAACACCCTGCGATGACTAGCTAGCTCGCACAAGGGACTAACTGATGCTAGCTATCTACCTAACATTAGTGATATTACAGGCTAGCTAACATTAGCTAATTCATTGAGGCACGTTTTGAGACGATTCCGAGTGCAAAACGATTGTGTATAAGAAAACTGATCCAATTTGATATTATGTGGTTATACTAATAGAAGCTAACATGCATTTGCAAGCAGGAACGACCGATCAATTAAAAGGTTTAACTTGAAGTGCACTTACAAGTGCACTCTTTTCTTCTGCTTCTTCGGCGGCTGTTTTTGTTGGCATCGAGGGCAGAGGAAGAGGAGGTCTAAATCCCTATCGCCAAACAGGAAACAAAACTAGACGCCAAATTATCGTGATTCTGAAATAATAGCTAGCTAATACATTTAGGTTTCTAAGCAACCCAATAATCCACGCATCAGACAGATAGATGTTTTATTGCGGCGCATACATGGACCTTTAGGAATTACAGTTAGTCAGCTTTCTGGTCAATCATGTCTCAATCTCAAAATGGATGCTTTTCAAAGTAACCTCGCTAGTCACCTAGCTTGCTAATAACTATGAATAATATTACTCGCGCTTGAAGGCCACGGGCGATGAAATAAAAAGTAAATGTATAGCTAGTTATAATAAAGCTTAAATAAAACGTGCCATTAATAAGTGGTCGAAAAGCGAAGACTGGAAGAGTAAGCGTAGCCAGCGCAAACCACTGCCCGAGGATATTATAACGGTAACGTTATTTAGAGAATATATCTGCAAACATAACTAATATAAAACGGCATAAATGTTAGCTATCTACGTTTGCAATTCTTAACACGAACATGCGAGCGAAAGATATACAGCTATATAACTGACTAGTTAAAAGAGCACGACTAATATTTTGATGATCAGTTGATGGATAAATTAGTTGGTATAAACAACGGGAAGTAGCTACAGTAGTAGCATGCTAGACAACTCGGTCAATGCACTAAATTAGCAGTAGCAAATGTTTAGCTTACTTGCTAACATAACAAGCTACCTCCAACTTTTAAAGCAGGTAGGCTATTATATCGATCGCTAGATAGACAAATCCTCCTTTCGCATGTCACGTTTATAAATGTCCCCCTTTCAATCGACAACGACCAAAAGTCTATTGACTTTGTTAGTAGTAAACTCGAAATTCCTCTTAAGCAGTTTACCATCCTTTCTCTCAAACCAATCTTGGCGGTGTCTAATATCTGATGTTTCGGATTGGATAGTTTTAACATGACGCAAGCAATCCGTGCTACTAAAGCCACGCCCTTAGGGCAGGACCTCCTTTCCCGCGTTCTTCCATTGGTCTCCAGGTGTTCGGCGTTTTAAGACCCTTTTCCGGGATTTGAAACTGACACACAAAATATTATTTTTAACTGCTCAAATTGCAAAGAAACAGCTTATGATCGTAAGGATCCATTTGAAATCATCACAAATCAGAGGTCAGTGTCATAATGAGTCAGCTGTTCAGTGATATAGCTGGTATACAAGCTCAGCCATCTCTCTATATATATATATATATATATATACACACTGACTTAGGAACAGCTCGTCTTCACTGGATCTTTACCTTAACATTTGGATGTAGTTGCAGCATTGACTTCAGATCAGTGGTCAGAGGAAACATCACCGTGTGTGTTATACCCCAATCCTTTAATTTATTGTGATTGATGAACTTAGATTGTGGAGTCAACCGTAAATTTCTATCGTTTATTACAATACATGCATGTAGTGGAGAGGGTACCGGAGCGCCAAGTCTAGGTCCAAAAGGCTTCTTAACAGCTTCTACCCCCAAGCCATAAGACTCCTGAACCGCTAATCAAAGGGCTACCCAGACCCCTCTTTTACACTGCTGCTACTCTCTGTTTATTATCTATGCATAGTCACTCTAACTCTACCTGTACCCCCTGTATATAGCCTCGCTATTGTTATTTTACTGCTGCTCTTTAATTATTATTTACTTTTATTTCTAGGTATTTTCTTAACTGTATTGTTGGCTAAGGGCTTGTAAATAAGCATTTCACTGTAAGGTCTACTACACCTGTTGTATTAGGCGCATGTGACAAATACATTTTGATTTGCACTGTTTAGAGAAAGACTTTAAAAATAAGTATATGGTGTTTGTGCATTCCCGAATGAGATGAGAATTAATATGTACCTTTGTATGCTCAATACTGGCTGAGTTTTTGTACAGCACTTTGTGACATCAGCTGATGTAAGAAGGGCTTTATAAATACATTTGATTTTAATACATTACATTTAGATCTGAATACCATGTTGAGACCAGTTGAATATACAGTGGGGCAAAAAAGTACTTAGTCAGCCACCAATTATGCAAGTTCTCCCACTTAAAAAGATGAGAGAGGCCTGTAATGTTCATCATAGGTACACTTCAACTATGACAGACAAAATGAGGAAAAAAAATCCAGAAAATCACATTGTAGGATTTTTAATGAATTTATTTGCAAATTATGGTGGAAAATAAGTATTTAACTTGCACAATTGGTGGCTGACTAAATACTTTTTTGCCCCACTGTATTCTCCTGATTACTGAGTGTGAGAGTGTTGATCCTGGGTGATTTTCATTCAACTAGTTTAAAAAATAATAATAATCTGTAGCAAATTGAGTTACAAAACCATGATGCATCTGCAAAATCAATTATTATTCTGAGGACTAAGATGTCTAGTTTTTGGAAAAGTGTCTTATTTTAAATACATTTTACATTTGACTAAATTTAGTCAATTTTCACACCAAATTCTCCTTCTCAGGTCATTTTATACATTTTTTTTATTTAGAAAAAAAACGTATTTCATGTTTCTGTACAAAGCCTATCTCTGACCTTTTTAACCAGTCTCTACTTTCTGGGGAGGTTCCCATTGCTTGGAAGGCAGCCACGGTCTGTCCTTTATTTAAAGGGGGAGATCAAGCTAATCCTAACTGTTATAGACCTTCTATTTTGCCCTGTTTATCAAAAGTGTTGGAAAAACTGACTGGCTTTCTTGATGTCTATAGTATTCTCTCGGATATGCAATCTGGTTTTCTCTCAGGTTATGGATGTGTCACTGCAACCTTAAAGGTCCTCAATGACCTCAATGACATCACCATTGCCCTTGATTCTAAGCAATATTGTGCTGCTATTTTCATTGAGTTGGGCAAAGCTTTTGAAACGGTAGACCTAGGGTTGCATATTTTGGGGAATATTCAGCGGTGGAAACTGTCCGTGGGAATTAACGGGAATATATGGGAATTAACGGAAATATATGCAAATTAATATAAATACCATTTAAATGTAGATGTTTTTTGCATTGGATATATTTACCATATCATATGGAGACAGAAACATAAACCTTTTACCTTATCATAAGTAGACATAATTTGTTAAGGTATGCAGGATGCATACCAATAGAAATAAAAAAAACTATTTAGTTACGAATTGAACTTTAATTAAATGAGTTGACTCACATGGGATGATTTCACTGAACATCAAAAGAAAGGGAATATTGAATGATCCCCAATGATCCATCGCATCTCCCAAAAATGTTTTCAACATACATCTGTGAAATGATAGTCTGGAAACTAAAGCTTTGGTTGTCTTCCTCTCAGGATTCCATGTCTTCTCCCTGGACCTCCTCAATGTCCACCTCTAGCTGCCAGGACAGATTAAAAAAGAGATGTGAATAAGTGAATCCCTCCTAATATATATTTCTGAAGGCTACTGGACATAAGTGATTGGGAAGCGACTGTTAGACGTGGATTCTCAGAAGCAAACTGCGCCCTGTCCTTTACGTAGCCCTTCACGATCACACAATTTTAGGCGTAAGTCCAAATAATCACATACCCAAGAATATTTATGTAGAAAAGGCCCATGGAGTTGGTGGAATAATACTTTAATTCATGTCCATTTACTCAGCTGGGCCAGGGGCGTTTAATTAGGTCAGGTGGAAATGTCCGACAGATCTCAACTCCATAAAAGGAGGAAATTGCCATCGCCTGATCTCGCTGCTTTCTCTTCCTTAACTCCATCTGATCCAGAAGTTCTGTGCGTCCATGAATCCACGTAAGGCCACCGACTCTGTTACCTTTCATCTGAACTATCTGTTGCGATCCGGAGATGGGCCATCAGTTACTGTTTATAGTTATTACCGCGGAGCGCGGCTTGGAGCGCAGCTTCAAACATATTGTCTAATGTGACTTGTCAATGATCACGGCCCTACGGATCCTCATAGGCCAATTATGCAATCGATATGGTTCATGTGTATTGAAATTAATTATATGGACACATGAAGACAATTGAAAGAGTGAAATGAGAAACGTCATTGTTTGCTAACTGATTGACTTTGATAATGGGGATTATAGATTGTATTGTATTCACTGTTTGTATTCTTTCATGATTTATGATAAATAGTTACGAGCCTAAATGACTCGCGGATGATTACTATTGACTTCTTAATGAACTGGACTGTTGAATTCCCTAAATTATGTTAATAATGAATGATATGATTTGATCTTTGATTATGAATTTGATTGGATACATGTTATTTGTTTCCTTTGTGATGCAGCACAGACTACTCAGTAAATATACCACTTTATGGTTAAAGGAATTCCTGCCTCGGTCTCATCCATTCCTCTGTCACGTGACCACCTGTTCACCTTCACTGTCAGTCATCCTACCTGTCCAGCTACCCACACAGATTACACTAATCTTTCAATTTATATATTAAAAAAAGAAAAGTGTGCACTCTGAACGACTTCGAAAGACACCAGGCAGCAGTCCCAGGACAGATAACATAGTCTGTGAAGCCCTCCTAATGGATATTTCTGGAGGTAAGTGAAAAATATATTTTAAGTTTTGTTTGAATATTATCGTGTTATTATTGTAATATTAAACACGAGTTATTTGTGTTTTAAACAGGGGGACAACGATTTTATTTTGATTATTATTATTTAATTTTTTTTATTTTATTTTTTAGGTATGATGGACAACTGACACAACGGGTGACATGGATGCATTAGGGACTGAACGACACCGGAGGAACCGATGAAACAGACAGTATTCTGTCTTTTTGTATGAAAGGTTTTCCAAACACTCCAAGAACAGAGAATTTAAACGTCCCGCCAACTCCCCCGGGAACCTCAACCCACTCGCGCTACACATTCCATGCACCAACAACCAACGCACAACTGTGGCCCAAGTGCATTGCGCAGAATCACCATAGGTATTAATTCTAGGCATTTACATGTATGTTTTTAAAAATGAAGACTATTTATACAATGAAACAATGTTTTTTTTATTCACAATGTTTGTAAACAATAACTTCTGCCCTCTTAGGGTCTACTTGACCCGCTTATTGATTAGAAAGTATGATTAGAAACCAGGGCTGTGGAATATATTCTCTCTCACAGGCTATGAAAAAAACAAAAGCTAGGACATTGACTCCTGAGTGTTGAACTTATGCCCACTCTACAACAACCCAGTTTGTTATATGCCCCTGAGGATCATCTACGAACGTTGGAACATCTACAACTATTGAAGATGCAAAAAGGGGTTTTCAGAAATACATTTGGTTTGCAGATATGTATTATTATAAAAATAATATAACATTATTATCATAATCTTTAGTATTATTATGTTACATGTGAGACATAACCAGAAATGTCAACGTAGACAATTTACAAGAATGTGTTTACCAGGCGGTGATGAAAACACTTTAAAGGAGCTATAATTCAAACATGCAAGGATATATATATATATATATATATATATATATATATATGATACGATTACCCACTTTAAAACTGTTGCTGCAATATCACTTCTCAATGTGTGTACATTTCAAGCTTTCAACAACAATAAACCAACCAGCTCAATAATGTTTCTCAGATTTACACACTGTTGAGTTTTCCTAGTTAGTAAAGAAACAACCACTAAGCCAAAACACAAAAAGCTGTAATATAATCTGTATACAAGTCATTCTATACGGAAAACAGGTACATTTTGATTGATCAATAATTCTGAGTGGGCATTCTATGCTGTATGTCTAGTTTGTCTTTTTCTGTGTTTGGCCTGATATGGTTTTCAATCAGAGGCCGGTGTTAGTCGTTGTCTCTGATTGGGAACCATATTTAGGTAGCCTGTGTTGTCATTGTTGTGTGATTGTCTATGTTAGGTGTGTCAGCACATTTGGTATATAGCGTCACGGTCGTTGTTCATTTATTGGCTTGTTCACTTTACTTCGTGTTTTCGTCATCCATTAAAACGATGCATTCACACCACGCAGCGCTTTGGTCCTCTTCTTATTACCCATGACGATCGTGACAGCTTGATCTGATCCTCAACCCTATTACGACAGCATATAATGCACAGTCATATGCAAAACCATAACACTGACAAGAAAACAATGAAGACCTGAACACGACTACACGCATTGCCATTATTTTAGTTAACAGCCACCCAGGGTTGAGTTTGGTACTTTTTCTTTGTACAAGCACCAAGCCTCCAAGGGCTGACAACCGTATTCCTAATGATAAATATAGTCTAATAAAACAAATGTCTGCATAATGAAAGACATGAAAACTGTAGCCAACAATGTATTTCGATCTGTTTTAAACGTGGATATTGTCAGTAAGGTCACGGAGACTAACAATAGACAATAGTTATTGTGGGAGGTTTAGGGTTAAAATATATGGGAAGGATCAGGAATGTTAGAGATTTGGTCACTGATTTTGAAAGAGGGAGATTAGAACCACAAAGTAATAGGTTGGTAAGAGATCCTAAAGGTCATTTCATATTTCGGTTTAGGGGGTTATTAACTTTATGGAAAACAATATTCTAGAGATGAACCTAGAGACACAAAAAACATCACCGTTTAGAGCATCTCTTTTTAATCTGTCCTGGCAGCTAAATATTCGGGCCTGTGGGTTTGCGCTAAAGCTGTGGTAACATAGTGTTAAAGTATATGCTCCATGTTCTGTCCCTAACTATCGAAAGTACGGAATGATCGGGAGATATCCTGTATGCAACACCCTGTATATTTGGTTTAGAGAACAATGGCGGTTAATTCAAACAAAGGGGATGACATTTTCTACAACCGGGGTGGGGGGCACCGGGCTCTGCTTAGAGATATCAATGTTTAACCCCGGGTGGTGTGAATGCATGATAGTGCACACCTTGGTTTCAAACGATTCTCTACTATGGGGCTACATGCTTGGGCCCCTGTTGAACACACACACACCCTTTGTTTTTGAAACGCACACACACACACACACACACACACACACACAACCCGCTGCTCCGTCACACGCACACTCATGCACGCACCCCGATTTTCCGTGTCTTTTTCTTCGTGACAGACCGGGGTGATGTCGGGAAAGGACATTTTGTCGTTAAAGGGTGAGATACTTTTTTAAAACCCCAAAATATAATATACTTTTTGGGAATTAATTAACACATTGTACTATTATTTAAACATGCAATTTAGTGTTTTTATATGCAAATTACAAATATAAATACCATTTAAATGTAGATGTTTTTTGCATTAGATATATTTACCATATCATATGGAGACAGACACATAAACCTTTTACCTTATCATAAGTAGACATAATTTGTTAAGGTGGATGTATGCAGCCTCCTGTTGGAATCCCCACTCAACCCTGTTAGCTCTTGATGTGTTGGCCGAAATATGAAATGACCTCTTCCCCTATCGTTAAAGCGTGAGATACATTTTTAAAACCAGTGCTTTAATTCATAATATTTAGTACATACATTTTAACACATGTTATAATTCCAAAATGTTTACTATTTCTTACAGATAGATGGTCCGGTTAGCCACGACCATTATCTGTTTCAAATTCATCAACTCAAAGACGCTTGTCCGCTCCATAGTTTTCCCTCCCAGAAAACTGTTTAGCCATACCCATAGAAATGTTTAACATCAGACTGAGGCCTCATCTTCACTGTCACTTTCCAAACTTGTTGAGGATTGCTCATTGTCAGGCTCAAAAAGCCTCAAATTTGCCCGGATGGTCACTAATTGTTCAACCCTTGTATTGGTCAGCCAGTTGCGTGCTTTGGTGTGTGTGTTCCCAAACAAGGACCAGTTGCGTGCTTTGGTGTGTGTGTTCCCAAACAAGGACCAGTTGCATGCTTTGGTGTGTGTGTTCCCAAACAAGGACCAGTTGCACTCTGAGGCAGCTGATGTTGGTGGGATTTGGAGGATGATGGAGGCAACAGGGGAAAGAGCCTCAGATCCACAAAGTCCCTTCCACCAGGTGGCTGATGAGAAATGTTGGCATATGACTGCCATATTGCATCTCCATCCCAAAGCCCTTGCTTGGAAGTGTACTTCGCCAGACTGCCAAGAACATTGCACTCATCCAGGCCAAGGTGGCGAGACGCGGTAGTGATGACACAATAGGCCTTGTTGATCTCTGCACCAGACAGGATGCTCTTGCCAGCATACTTGGGGTCCAACATGTACGCTGCGGCGTGTATGGGCTTCAGGCAGAAGTCTTCACACTTTTTGATGTATTTCAGAACTGCAGTTTCCTCTGCTTGGAGCAACAGTGAAGTGGGCAGGGCAGAATGTATTTCTTCTCTTACATCTGCAAGCAGAGTCTGAACATCAGACAGGATGGCATTGTCTCCCTCAATACGTGCAATGGCTACTGCTATAGGTTTCAGGCTGCTTTCCATTCTCTCCCAAAATACATAATCCAGGAGGATCCTCCTGATGGGGCTGGCCATTTAATTTCAAACAGGATGACAACACCACCCCAACAGGTGTTGCTGGGCAGCTTCAATGTGCTGCTCTTATTCTTCTCACTTTGCTTGGTGAGGTAGATTGCTGCTATAACTTGATGACCCTTCACATACCTAACAATTTCCTTGGCTCTCTTGTAGAGTGTATCTATTGTTTTCAGTGCCATGATGTCCTTGAGGAGCAGATTCAAGGCATGAGCAGCACAGCCAATAGGTGTGATGTGAGGGTAGGACTCCTCCACTTTAGACCAAGCAGCCTTCATGTTCGCAGCATTGTCTGTCACCAGTGCAAATACCTTCTGTGGCCCAAGGTCATTGATTACTGCCTTCAGCTCATCTGCAATGTAGAGATACTGGTTGAGGGGTGGAGATCATATAGTTAATTATTCTTTGCCCACAAACATTCGAACACCCATCAGAGATGATTGCAATACAGTCTGCTTTCTCTATGATTTGCTTGACCTTCACTTGAACTCTGTGGAACTCTGCATCCAGCAAATGAGTAGATAAAGCATGTCTGTTTGGAGGGGTGTATGCTGGGCGAAGAACATTCAGAAATCTCTTCCAATACACATTGCCTTTGAGCATCAGAGGTGAACGAGTTGCATTCACAGCTCGAGCAAGACATTCATCAGCATTTGTCTGACTACGTTCCTCCATTGAGTCAAAAAAAAATCTGATTCCAGGAGGACCATGAGCTGTTGCTATCGATAAGGTGTCTGATTCATCATTTTCACCTCGAATAGAAGTAGAGGGACTTTTGTCAGAGGTTGCTTGTTGTGAGTGCTGAGGGAACTTCATGCACTTGGCCAGATGATTCTGCATCTTTGTTGTATTCTTCACATATGATTTGGCACAGTATTTGCAAATGTACACAGCTCTCAATTGTGCATCTGTAGAAGTTTGTGGATTTTAGGTGACAAGCCAAATTTCTTCAGCCTCCTGAGGTTGAAGAGTGCTGTTGCGACTTCTTCACCACGCTGTCTGTGTGAGTGGACCATTTCAGTTTGTCCGTGATGTGTACGCCAAGGAACTTAACTTTCCACCTTCTCCACTGCTGTCCCGTCGATGTGGATAGGGTGGTGCTCCCTCTGCTGTTTCCTGAAGTCCACCATCATCTCCTTTGTTTTGTTGATGTTGAGTGAGAGGTTGTTTTCCTGACACTACACCTCCTCCCTATAGGCTGTCTCGTCCTTGTTGGTGATCAAGCCTACTACTGTTGTGTTGTCTGTAAACTTGATGATTGAGTTGGAGGCGTGTATGGCCACACAGTCATGGGTGAACAGGGAGTACAGGAGGGGGCTGAGCATGCACCCTTGTGGGGCCCCAGTGTTGAGGATCAGCGAAGTGGAGATGTTGTATCCTTGCCACAGAGAAGGAAAGCCCACAGTCCTTGGTAGTGGGCCGCGTCGGTGGCACTGTATTATCCTCAAAGGTGTTTAGTTTGTCTGGAAGCAAGACGTCGGTGTCCGTGACATGGCTGATTTTCTTTTTGTAGTCCGTGATTGTCTTTAGACCCTGCCACATACGTCTCGTGTCTGAGCCGTTAAAATGCGACTCCACTTTGTCACTATACTGACATTATGCTTGTTTGATTGCCTTGCGGAGGTATTTGACCATAGTCCCGGTCATCTTTCCATGGTTAAATGCGGTGGTTAACGCTTTCAGTTTTGCACGAATGCCGCCATCTATCCACAGTTTCTGGTTAGGGTAGGTTTTAACAGTCACAGTGGGTACATCATCTCCTATGCACTTTCTTATAAACTCACTCACCAAATCAGCGTATAAATCTATATTATTCTCTGAGGCTACCCGGAACATGTCACAGGTACATCCTGTTTGAGTTTCTTCCTATAGGAGGGGAGAAGCAAAATGGAGTCGTGGTCAGATTTGCCAAACGGAGGGCGGTGGAGGGCTTTGTATGCATCGCGGAAGTTAGAGTAGCGGTGATCCAGTGTTTTGCCAGCCCGGGTACTACAAGCAATATGCTGATAGAATTTAGGTAGCCTTATCCTCAAATTTGCTTTGTTTAAATCCCCAGCTACAATAAATGCAGCCTCCGGATATATGGTTTCCAGTTTGCATAGAGTCCAGTGAAGTTCTTGAGGGTCGTCGTGGTATCGGCTTAAGGGGGGATATACATGGCTGTGACAATAACCGTTGAGAGGAGGATGTGGTTGCTTGTGGAGGGAGAGCAGTGTGGGTGGTAGGTAGATAATCCAAAGTGAAACTGATTGGGTCCTCTAGCTCATCACCTCGACTAAAAGAAAGCTAGATTTAGAAATGAGTTCGACCTTGCCATATGTCAACAGCTGAAAAGCCTTCATTAACATACTCCGAGATAGCAAGACATTCAGTTGTCACTGAATGAAGTAGCCTACCCATCCCCATTTACAATTTCCTTTATCAAGTAAATAAATGATACTATAGCACATTCAATGACATTATTATTGTAGACTACAGGCTACTCCTGTATCTACCTTGTACAATACCGTAATCATTGAATGACGTAGCGTACCCATCCACATTTACAATTTCATTATTGTAGAATAGGCTACTCCTGTATGCGCACTATATTAGGATACCGTTCTGATTTTATTGATCTTGTCAGGCATGATTTTAAGGTCTTTGATCGAAGCTGTATGTCGTACCTGGTTCCGTGCTTCAGTGAAAAGTAGGTATGTATCCCCCATTCAATTCAGTTTGAGTGTGAATGTGTAGGCCTAGTGACAGTGGACAAATAAACCCATATCTCCTGTACACAATGGCATGTAGGGATAGTGTATTACAATGTAGAATATCTATATATCCTATAGCACCACGTGTGTATATTATCATTTACAATTGAATCCATCCATGAAATAAATAATACTAGCACATCAAATGACGTTATTGTACACTAGCCTACTCCCCTATCAACACAGTAAATAATATTGCCTACGTGCTTTCAACAATACGTTATCAACAAAAAGTAATTATTTTCAAATAAACCAAATTTCCTCAATCGGATCAAGGACATCTTGGTAATTATTTTCATTGTCTCTAAGGAAACCATCTGGGCCAGACACTCTTGAAAATCGCGTCTACCGCTTGTAAAAAAAAAAGAACTATTTCCTATCTATATATGTGTGTATATATATGTGTGTGTGTGTATATATATATATACATACAGTGGGGCAAAAAAGTATTTAGTCAGCCAACAATTGTGAAAGTTCTCCCACTTAAAAAGATGAGAGAGGCCTGTAATTTTCATCATAGGTACACTTCAACTATGACAGACAAAATTAAGGAAAAAAATCCTGAAAATCACATTGTAGGATTTTTAATGAATTTATTTGCAAATTATGGTGGAAAATAAGTATTTGGTCACCTACAAACAAGCAAGATTTCTGGCTCTCACAGACCTGTAACTTCTGTTTGAACTTGTTATCAGTATAAAAGACACCTGTCCACAACCTCAAACAGTCACACTCCAAACTCCACTATGGCCAAGACCAAAGAGCTGTCAAAGGACACCAGAAACAAAATTGTAAACCTGCACCAGGCTGGGAAGACTCGTTACCTGTATTAATGGCAAAATCTCACCCCGTATGGTCAAAAAAAAAATCCCAGAACCACACGGGGGGACCTAGTGAATGACCTGCAGAGAGCTGGGACCAAAGTAACAAAGCCTACCATCAGCAAGGGCATTGAAGATGAAACGTGGCTGGGTCTTTCAGCATGACAATGATCCCAAACACACCACCCGGGCAATGAAGGAGTGGCTTCGTAAGAAGCATTTCAAGGTCCTGGAGTGGCCTAGCCAGTCTCCAGATCTCAACCCCATAGAAAATCTTTGGAGGGAGTTGAAAGTCTGTGTTGCCCAGCAACAGCCCCAAAACATCACTGCTCTAGAGGAGATCTGCATGGAGGAATGGGCCAAATGCCAGCAACAGTGTGTGAAAACCTTGTGAAGACTTACAGAAAACGTTTGACCTCTGTCATTGCCAACAAAGGGTATATAACAAAGTATTGAGATAAACTTTTGTTATTAACAAAATACTTATTTTCCACCATAATTTGCAAATAAATTCATTCAAAATCCTACAATGTGATTTTCTGTTGTTTTCTCATTTTGTCTGTCATAGTTGAAGTGTACCTATGATGAAAATTACAGGCCTCTCATCTTTTTAAGTGGGAGAACTTGCACAATTGGTGGCTGACTAAATACTTTTTTGCCCCACTATATATATATATATATATATATATATATGTATAATAATACAATAGCGAGACTATATAAAGGGGGCTACAGAGTCTATGTGCGGGGGTACCGGTTAGTCAAGGTAATATGTACATGTAGGTAGAGTTATTAACGTGACTATGCATAGATGATAACAGAGTTACCCTCTGTAGTGCCGAGCAGTTGCCATACCAGGCAGTTATGCAACCAGTCAGGATGCTCTCGATGGTGCAGCTGTAGAACCTTTTTGAGGATCTGAGGACCCATGCAAAATCTTTTCAGTCTCCTGAAGAACTGCAGGACTTCATTGCATGTTTCATTGTGCATGCACGCAGTTTGAAATGCACCTAGTCACATCATTACACAATCTGCTTACTCTGCAAAGTTGGACATAACACCTGTATATCTGGAATTATTAGTATGATGCATTTGGGACCATTGGACACCCTAGACTAGTTGATGGCATCCTCCTACTCATGGTACATTACATTCCACCAGATGCCCCAAATGCTGGGGATTTTCTGGGATGCACAGCACATCCTCTGTGCTTACCCATCGTTCTCCACTCTCAGAATAGTTCTAAGTCTGCCTTGCAAAGTATTGCCCACATCTTGTTTGCTTGTCTGTTGGCTGCTGTTTGTTTTTCAACCTATATCTCATCATCATACAAAGTGAGTGTCTGTCTGTGACCATCTACCCTTGTTTCTGCATGACCTCGGCCTGAATGTCTATGGATGTGTGTGTGTCCCTGTGTATCCTGGTGTGCGTCTCAATGTGTGTGTGCATCCTGTTTTCGGTGCTGCCTTGCCTGTCTGTGTCTGACAGTCCTGTCTCCG
The DNA here is from genome assembly GCF_045791955.1 of Oncorhynchus clarkii lewisi. Taxonomy (NCBI): domain Eukaryota; kingdom Metazoa; phylum Chordata; class Actinopteri; order Salmoniformes; family Salmonidae; genus Oncorhynchus; species Oncorhynchus clarkii. Next base: position 78,648,098 of record NC_092149.1, read on the forward strand.
TACAGCATAAGCTGAAGTCTTTGCAGAGAGACAAGGTCCAGCAGTTCATGTCCTTCGTGCAGGCGGGGGAGAAGACTGCCTCTTACTGCCTGACCCAGAATGACTGGAAACTAGAGGTGGTCACTGACAACTACTTCCAGAACCAGACCTCTACTATAAGGAATCCATGCAATCTTCTGTGGAGAAGAAACTGGAACAGCTCTACAACTGCTACAAAGGCAAGTGGGAGAAGTTCTGGAGGAATAGAGCACGCGGAGATTGTGTGTGTCAAAGATTGTGTGTCTGTTATGGTTTCGTAAGTGTGTGTGTATTATGTATTTGTGGTGTTATGCCTTGTATTGCTTATCTTGTTCACCAGAAGAGTAAATGTGTGTTTGTGGTCTCTCAGATCCCTACGATAGTGATTTCTGGACTGTGTGTGTTTATTAAGCGTTTATATACAGATGTATTTCCACAGATCCCCAGGATGAGAATAAGATTGGCATCGACAGCAGTTCTGCGATGACCTCACCCTGGACCCGACCTGCATCAGAGTCCTGGTGGTGGCGTGGAAGTTCTGGGCCACCACCCAGTGCGAGTTCAGCAAGAAGGAGTTCCTTGATGGCATGTCTGAACTGGGATGAGCGCGTGGTGATGTCATCACTCTGTGACGCAGCTCAGTTTGGGGGCATGACAGTGTGATATTGGTTATAGCCAGAGCATGTTTTTGTGGGGTTGTTAGTGTTTATTCCCATGGTGGGGTGAGGTGCTATATTTTGACTAAGTCAACATTTTCATTATTTATACTGTGTCTTCATGTTTGGTATGAAGCCAAGTCAGCATAGGTTACCTGAGTGTTCTTATTGGACAACTTTTGCTACAAAAGGTTATCCTGTTTGTGCCCACAGAACATGGCCCTGGGGAACACAAATGATGGGTAGTAGATCATAGCACAAGAACAGTTTAGGAACCTCCTGGATTAGAGGAGGTTTGTGTGTGGGTGTTTGTGGTATGCTTTTGATAGAGATATCCACTGACTTGCCCACTCTGTTTCTCTTCTCTCCAGGTGCGACAGCCCAGAGAAGCTGAAGGCTCTTCTTCCCAGATTAGAACAGGAGCTGAAAGACAGCGTAAAGTTCAAGGACTTCTACCAGTTCACGTTCAATTTTGCCAAGAACCCAAGAACCCTTCTGTCCAGGGTTCTTGGCAAAATTGAACGTGAACTCGTAGAAGTCCTGTCTTTCAGCTCCTGTTCTAATAAGCACAGATGAGTTGGTTACATCAGTGTTCACAAGAGTTACTGTACTGTAATTGCATCAGTGTTTCTCAACTCTGGTTCTGAGGACATCGAAGGGTGGTGCCCAGGCTTTTGTTTCAACCAAGTGAGAACACACCTGATTATTTTTTTTATTTTTTTACCTTTATTTAACTAGGCAAGTCAGTTAAGAACACATTCTTATTTTCAATGATGGCCTAGTGGGTTAACTGCCTGTTCAGGGGCAGAACAACAGATTTGTACCTTGTCAGCTCTGGGATTTGAACTTGCAACCTTCCGGTTACTAATCCAACGCTCTAACCACTAGGCTACCAGTGAGATAGCAAGGTGTGATTCTTGCTGTGTTTCAGATCTAGAGATGGCTGTGGCCTACTGGAACCTGGTACTGACAGATAATTTTAAGTTCCTGGGCCTCTGGAACAGTTTCCTATTGGTGAGTGAGTAATGCTATGCATCCCTATCTAACATTACATTTGATGCTATTTGTTAGGTACATCCTGTGTCTTGTTTTCTACTGTGCAATTGTTGTGGAACTTCTTACACAGGGACACTCGAAGGCAATCTTAAATGAATCATTGTTTTTTGTCAGCTCGCTGGAGAGGTTCCAACAAACTTAATGCACCATAGTGAACGTCTGACAGAAGCTCTGCTTGGGCAGTCCCAGCAGTTGTCTTATATACGGCTATACACAGACAAGTTATATTTGCATGATTTAGCATAATGAATGAATCATTACCATTTTGTTTCATTCATGTGACCAACCAATACTGGTTCATAACATGTAACTGACCAATACCTCACGAGGCTTCTTCTCTCTAAGCTGACACCTTGAAACTGAGATATCTTACGTTCTCAAAACAAGGTTCTGGACGTACTGCCAAATTTCAGCTACTGATAGTGAGGATTCGTTCAGTCATTCACTTGCATGAACACAGAAATTGGTTCATAGAAAAGCACATAAATAGAACACAGAAATTAGTATTAAGAAAAGCACATGTATAAAATGTATGGTTTTCTCGTGTTTTACGTAGGAACACCACAAAAGGTCGAGTCCCAAAGACACGTGGAATTTACTCTTGGATTTTGGCAACATAATCGCAGATTATGTTACGACGAGGAGGGTGAGTTTAAAACCCTTGGTTACCTGGAGTGTATTTGGTAGGGCTCAGAGTAGTCATGGTTCATTGCTGTCTGCAAAAGTGCTGTGCAACATTGCCCTCAACTGAATATACACAATGGCAGAATGCAGTAGTCATCAACCCTGGACCTGGAAAGCTACTGAGTGGGCAGGCTTTTGTTCTAGCTCAGCACCAATACACCTGATTCAGCTAATCAAGGTTCTGATGAGCTGTAAATTAGATGAATCAGGTGATTCAGTACTGGGCCAAAACAAAAGCCTGCAGACCCTGTAGCTCTCCTGGACCAGGTTTGGTGACCACTGCTCTAGATGATCCAGAATGAAGTTACTCTTAGACACTGATTTAAGGTCAGTTTGGCCTTTTCCCCCAATGCTGACAGTTAAGTTGTAGAGAGAGCCTGCTTTTCTCAGATCTGTGCTTAGGGCAACTTCTACCTGTAGCAAGACAGTCAGTAAAATGCCCTCTAATCATATGTTTCCTTCCTATCAGGGGCATGGCCAGTTCTCATAGACGACTTTGTGGAATTCGCCGGGCCGATTGTAACGGAATCCAAACGCAAAACCCACTAATAACAACCCAGCTCTTGGAAGAGGGGTAGAACTTTGTAGGATTTTATAAATAATTTAAGAGAAAACAGTGAAACACTTGAAACCTGTGACACTGCACAATTATCAGGTAACCACCTATCAGGGAGGAGTGAGAGGAAAACACAGGAAATCAACTCTGAGTTTTATTTTTGTTCTTGTTTGATGACAATCGCCATGTGAACGTTGCTAGCTGGTGACTCCAGCAGTACATGTCCCAGAGGCCTTGCGAATATCATTGTTCCAGACAATGCTCCCTTTGGAATCTCAGTATTCCAGGACAGAATAAGAGAAAAGGAGAGAGCTACATCCCCTGGCACAGCCACGGTCTCTCTCTCTCTTTCTGTCTTGGAGAAATGACGAAACATAGTCACAAATGAATGCACAGTAGGGCAGGGCTGCTCTTTCTGGACCGCAAAGGGCAGAAATACTATTATTTTCTACCTGGTCGTGCTGGGGGGGATTATATAAAAGAACAAAAATCAGATCTTCAAGGGCTGCATTGTCTGCCGGCCAATTAATGACACAAATTGATAAATTAAATGCAAGGCATGAATTAAAAGCAGGACTGTGGCATTGCCGCAGGGCGTAGGGGTGCTGAGGGTGCTGGAAAATCAGAATACCATTTTTTTTGTAATAAAATATATTATAAAAATACATTTTTTTAAAAGTAGTGCACTGGGCCTTTACTAGTATTAGCAGACCGATATAGACGTCTGTAGCATGGGCAACAAAAAAAAAATCAGTATCTCTGCTTTGGCAAAAAAAATGTAGTTGTATAATTAAGAACAGTATCTTGCAGGATTCAATAGTTGGAATTGTGCCTTTTTCTATGATTGTCATTCTAATGGAATCCAGAAATGAACAGAACCCTGTCCTCAAACACTTACATCAAAAGGTGAAGGGTTATGGGCAAAGACACAAAACATCCACATCACATTAATGATTTTTCTTGATCAAATTACATGGAAAACAACCAGTTTTTGTGCAGTATTAATTTACCATCCTTACAAACCACTTAATGTAAATGTACATGACTGTATTGTACATAGGCTGGTCATCTAGGTTTGTACCGGTAGACTTTCCATCACCATGAAGAAAAACAATGACCAATACAGTAACTGAGTACACGGAGACATCAAGTGGTTTGTGAGGATGTGATGTGGCTCAGTTGGTAGAGAATAGCGTTTGCAATGCTAGAGTTGTGGGTTGGATTCCCATGGGGGACCAGTACAAGAACAGTATGAAAATGTATCCACTCACTATGGTAAATTGCTCTGGATAAGAATCTATGGAAAAGGAATGACTAGACCATTGCAGTGTTCACATAGAAATAAGTTGCATTTGCAAAGTATTTCAAGAAACTGGAAAACATATCAAGCAAGTACTTTTATATTCAGATTAACTGTTTTTTACAGAATTGTCAGACTGAAGTTACAAATGCTGGTAAACACTCAAATGTTCACAAAAGTAGAGTACTGGGCCTTTACTAGTCCTGTATTAGCGTACCAATCTAGACATCTTTAACGCCGGCAATCCCCCCCCCCCCCCCCCCCCCCCCCCCCAAACTACTTTCTGCAGCTATGGCCCAAGAGGACCGTGAGTTGTGTACTTCTGCATTACATCATTCCAACTCTCCAAAGACAAAACCACCAAGCAATACTAGGGGGCGCTGTGTGTCCGTCCGCATGTTGAGAGAGAGAGCGCAATCCATTCCGTATTAATGCCTTTGTGAACAAGCACTACTTTACACGTTGACATTCACCAGTCATACAGGTATGTTTAGTTTGGAAAGGAATGTTGAATAAACCATGTTTTGCTGTAATGTGATGACTCAGTCTCCTATAGGTTTTAGTGACGTCTCTATTGCTATTACGAACCTGTTTTAACGTTTCACCCTACTGAACACAATGTGGTGGAAAAAGTACCCAATTGTAATGCTTGAGTAAAAGTAAAGATACCTTTAATAGAAAATGACTCAAGTAAAAGTGAAAGTCACCCAGTAAAATACTACTTGAGTAAAAATCTAAATGTATATTTTTTTAAATATACTTAACTATCAAAAGTAAATGTAATTGATAAAATATAGAGTAGTATCAAAAGTAAAAAATATTTTCAAATTTATTATATTAGGCAAACCAGACGGCACCATTTTTGTTTTTTTTAATTTACGGATAGTCGGGCACACAACACTCAGACATTATTTACAAATTAAGCATGTGTGTTTAGTGAGTCCGCCAGATCAGTTTATTTTTTTGCCCTAGCACTACACAGCTGATTCAATTAATCAAAGCTTGACGATGAGTTGGTTATTTGAATCAGCTGTGTAGTGCTAGGGCAAAAAAATAAACGTGCACCCGGTGGGGCACAGGACCGAGTTTGGGAGGGCTGCTACAGAGTACCACCAAATGAGTCATAATACCCATAAAACCTAGTGGTCAAACATGGAAAAGGTTCCAATCGTTTTTCCACCATACATTTTTCACTTTAAATGGACAATTCTGTGAACTGTCTTGTGCAAGTTTTAAATGGACACAATACCTGCTGGCAAAGGTGTCAGCTAGAGATGACATGCAGGAGCTTGCAGGGATTTACAGTTTTGCATGATGTCTACTTTGATGCTAATTAGCATTTTTGAATCAGAGTAAATGGGGCTGAATATATTGATAAGTCACCTGGTCCGAGAGAGATTTACATGGTTGTCTAAATGTCACGCCAGGGTAAGCCTACATGAAACAGCCCTTATTCTAGGTGTTTCTAAAATCTCCTATGGAACCATTTTCCTGTTTGACTGCTAGGTTTTATGGGTATTATGACACCTACACACTGTGGGGCTCTATGGAAGCGTGGAAAATAGGCCAGTCTTTTGTGTGTAAATCCATAACATTAACATAAAGGCTCATCACTGGCATCGGTTGTTACCAGGATGGAAAGCAAAACAAGCACTCTATTTAGACAACAACAAAAAGTCTCACCTGATCACAGTTGCCACTTTAAAGCTTGTGATGTTCAAACGCCCTCGAGATCATACAATAGATAGGCCTAGAGTGGTGAATTACAGCAGTAGACTTTAGGCCTACGGTATAGGTTGAATGTAGAATTTACTGAAGGTATCCATTTACCTGAGGTATTAGTATTTGTATTTTATGGATCCCCAGTAGTTCCTGCCAAAGCAGCAGCTACTCTTCCTGGCGTCCAGCAAAATTAAGACAGTTTATACAATTTTAAAAACATTACAATACATTCACAGATTTCACAACACACTGTGTGTCCTTAGGCCCCTACTCGACCACTACCACATATCTACAGTACTAAATCCATGTGTATGTATAGTGTGTGTGTGTGTGTGTGTGTGTGTGTGTGTGTGTGTGTGTGTGTGTGTGTGTGTGTGTGTGTGTGTGTGTGTGTGTGTGTGTATGTGTGTATATACATGTGTCTGTGCCAATGTGTGTGTTGCTTCACAGTCCCCGCTGTTCCATAAGGTGTTTTTTTAATCTGTTTTTTAAATCTAATTTTACTGCTTGCGTCAGTTACTTGATGTGGAATAGAGTTCTATGTAGTCTTGGTGCTATGTAGTACTGTTGTGCCTCCAATAGTCTGTTCTGGACTTTGGGACTGTGAAGAGACCTCTTGTGGCATGTCTTGTGGGGTATGCATGGGTGTCCAAGCTGTGTGCCAGTAGTTTAGACAGACAGCTCAGTGCATTCAACATGTCAATACCTCTCATAAATAAAAGTAGTGATGTCATCCCTAAGTTTGCTTATCTTGCAAATGAAAAAGTCATTAAAGTAGTTGGCAATATCAGTGGGATTTGTGATCTGATTCAATGAATGATGGAGGCGAGTTGACTTTTTTCCCCAAAATGTAATTTAAGGTGCCCCAAAACTTTAAAAAATCATTCTTTACATAATTTATTTGTTTCATAGTATAGTTTATTTGTATTTAGTTTAGTCTCATGATTTCTTAATTTTCAGTACGTTTGCCAATCAGTTGGGCCGCCAGACTTGATTGCCATACCTTTTGCCTCATCCCTCTCAACCATGTAATTTTTTAATTCCTCATCAATCCAAGGGGATTTAACAGTTTTTACAATAATTGTCTTAATAGGTGCGTGCTTATTAGTAACTGGAATGGGCAATTTCATAAATGTGTCAAGTACAGCGTGTGGATGCTCCTCATTAACGATATCATAACCGCCATCAATAAAAGACAGTACTGTGCAGCCATCTTCATCGACCTGGCCAAGGCTTTCGACTCTGTCAATCACCACATTCTTATCGGTAGACTCCACAGCCTTGGTTTCTCTAATGACTGTCTTGCCTGGTTCACTAACTACTTCTCAGTTAGAGTTCGGTGTGTCAAATCGGAGGGCATGTTGTCCGGACCTCTGGCAGTCTCTATGGGGGTGCCACAGGGTTCAATTCTCGGGCCGACTCTTTTCTCTGTATATATCAATGATGTCGCTCTTGTTGTAGGGGATTCTTTGACCCACCTCTACGCAGACAACACCATTCTGTATACTTCTGGCCCTTATTTGGACACTGTGTTAATAAATCTCCAAACGAGCTTCAATGCCATACAACACTCCTTCCATGGCCTCCAACTGCTCTTAAATGCTAATAAAACAAAGTGCATGCTCTTCAACCGATCGCTGCCCACACCCGCCCGCCCGACTAGCATCACTACTCTGGACAGTTCTGACTTAGAATATGTGGACAACTACAAATACCTAGGTGTCTGGCTAGACTGTAAACTCTCCTTCCAGACTCATATTAAACATCTCCAATCCAAAGTTAAATCTAGAATCGGCTTCCTATTTCGCAACAACCTGTATGCTCTCGTTGGCTGGTCTTCGCTACATATTCGTCGCCAAACCCACTGGCTCCAGGTTATCGATAAGTCTTTGCTATGTAAAGCCCCGCCTTATCTCAGCTCACTGGTCACCATAGCAACACCCACCCGTAGCATGCGCTCCAGCAGGTATATTTCACTGGTCATCGCCAAAGCCAACATTGCCTTTGGCCGCCTTTCCTTCCAGTTCTCTGCTGCCAATGACTGGAACAATTGCAAAAATCACTGGAGACTTATATCCAAGTTGGAGACTTATATCTCCCTCACTAACTTTAAGCGTCAGCTGTCAGAGCAGCTTACCGATCGCTGCAGCTGTACACAGCCCATGTGTAAATAGCCCATCCTACCAACTACCTACCTCATCCATTTTGGTTTTTCTGCTCTTTTCCACACCAGTATTTCTACTTGCACATCCTCATCTGCACATACTGTATATCACTCCAGTGTAAATTGCTAAATTGTAATTACTTTGCCATTCGGCCTTACCTCCTTACTTAATTTGCACACACTGCATACAGATTTTTCTATTGTGTTATTGACTGTATGTTTGTTTATCCCATGCGTAACTGTGTTTTTGCGCACTGCTTTGCTTTATCTTGGCCAGGTCGCAGTTGTAAATCAGAACTTGTTCTCAACTGGCCTACCTGATTAAATAAAGGTGACATAAATAATTACACACCTCAGACCAACAAATATTATTTACATCATCAACATATGAATCACTGCAAAACGTCTTGTATGACCTCTTATACACTATATTAGGCCCAGCCTTTGGAACTTTGGTTTTCCTAGATATGGCTATTATATTGTGATCACCACATATGGATATGGATTTGTATACTGCTTTAAAGCTAATTTATGCAGCTTTAGTAAAGATGTGATCAATACATGTTGATGATTTAATTAATGTGCTATTTGTAACTACCCTCGTTAGATTGACATACGACCTGAACCAGGTTGGAGGCACTGGTTAGAGTTTGACATTTTTTCTTGAGTGGGCAGCTTGATGAGAGCCAGTCAATATTTAAGTCACCCAGAAAATATACTTCTCTGTTGATATCACATACATTATCAAGCATTTCACACATGTTATCCAGATACTGACTGTTAGCAAATGGTGGTCTATAGCATCTTCCCAAAAGAATGGGCTTTAGGTGAGGCAGATGAACCTGTTGCCATATTACTTCAACAGTATTTAACATTAGATTGTCTCTAAGCGTTACAGGAATGTGGTTCTGAATATAGACCGCAACACCGCCTCCGTTGGCATTTCTGTCTTTTCGGTAGATGTTATAACCATGTATTGCTACCACTGTATCATTAAACGTATTATATAAGTGAGTTTCAGAGATAGTCAGAATATGAATATCATATGTTACAAGCAAGTTATTGACTTCATGGACCTTGTTTCTCAGGCTGCATGTTAATATGAATATTTTTACCACTTTTCTGTTTTTTTTAATTGTTTTTAATGCTTTACTGGGAAGCTTATCAGAAGTAGACTTACTCATATTATTTATATTGGAGCTAATAGTACAGGGTGAGCTGCACAAAGTGGTCTTCCTACTAGGGTACACCGCCTTAATGCTAACAGTGTAACTCTGATTCATAGGCTCATGCAATTAGGGGCACATAAATTAAGTGACTTACATTGTGTTTGCCAATGCTCCTAAGATCATGTACATTTGATGCAGCATTATGACGACTCACTGTCACAACGGTAGAGATTAACTGAGCTGGTCTTGGATCATCTTGGATCGGGGCTCCTGAGTGGTGCAGTGGTCTGAGTACCTGCATCTCAGTGCTTGAGGTGTCACTACAGACACCCTGGTTCACAATCAGGCTGTACCACAACTGGCCGTGATTGGGAGTTGAGGTAGTGGCCATCACGAAGCCCTGACCTAAATCCTATAGAACATTTGTGGGCAGAACTGAAAAAGTGTGCGCAAGCAGGGAGGCAAAACTGACTCAGTTGCACCAGCTCTGTCAGGAGGAATGGGCCAAATTTCACCCAACTTATTGTCGGAAGTTTGTGGAAGGCTACCCAAAATGTTTGACCCAATTTAAACAATTTAAAGGCAATACTACCAAATACTAATTGAGTGTAAACTTCTGACCCACTGGGAATGTGATGAAAGAAATAAAAGCTGAAATAAATAATTCTCTCTACTATTATTCTGACATTTCACATTCTTAAAATAAAGTGGTGATCCTAACTGACCTAAGACAGGAAATGTTTACTAGGATTAAATGTCAGGAATTGTGAAAAACTGAGTTTAAATGTATTTGGCTAAGGTGTATGTTAACTTCCGACTTCAACTGTATCTGATTTTGTTAGAAAGCTGGATTAATCTAACTGCACTGTCCAATTTACAGTAGCTATTACAATGAAATAATACCATGCTATTGTTTGAGGAGAGTGCACAGTTATGAACTTAAAGTTATTAAGAAACCAATTAGGCACATTTGGCCAGTCCTGATTCAAATTTTTTAACAGAAATGCAATGGTTCATTGGATCAGTCTAAAACTTTGCACATACACTGCTTGTGCCTGGGATGGAATAATACATTATGGCCTTTCTCTTGCATTTCAAAGATGATGGTACAAAAAAAAAATGTTTTTTTTTCTTTGTATTATCATTTACCAGATCTAATGTGTTATTCTCCTACATTCATTTCACATTTCCACAAACTTCAAAGTGTTTCCTTTCAAATTAAATGTGAAATTAAATTAAAGCATTTCGCTGCACTCGCAATAACATCTGCTAACCATGTGTATGTGACCAATACAATTTTATGAATACGCATATCCTTGCTTCAGGTCCTGAGCTACAGGCAGTTAGATTTGGGTATGTAATTTTAGGCAAAAATGTAAGGAAAAAAAAGTATTTGACTCTAGTGATAAAATTATGGACGGGGGGGGGAGAGAATTTCAGCAGGCAAGAAAATGGCCTTGCCTAAATCCCCCCCTTCTAATTTCCTTAATTTTGTCAGTAGAGTCAAACACTTTCTGTGGCACACATCAGAGTTAAATTCTACCTATAGAACAAACCTCATGTCAGGATAGGCAACCGAAATGAATAATTAATGTATGTGTGTTATATTAAATATAGAGGGGGGTAAATGTAGGCAAGCAATAAACATTTCAGAACAACTACTAGTGGAATAAGACATGGGAGAGATTACGAATGTTGGCAAATATATTTATTTATAGACTAATACACTTGAAACAAATAGCCAAACCGAAAACTGCAGACATCACTAGTGCCTACCCCGTGATCAAACGGCCATAAAAAAAAAATTAAACGCAGCCTAACGTGATCATTGACAGCTGCCTTGAAGGACACAAATAAAAATTGCTTTCTGCTTCTAAGATCAGTCGCTAAACTGACAACGGAGTGAAGAGCAGAAATCTCAACTAGCAAGCAAGTCGCAGCAATGAAGCATTTAGTGTGTGCGCGTTCAAACGAAGGGGGGAATTCTGGCAGGGGGGAGATTTTAGGCACGACACCGGTCTCTCAGGCAGCCTCACGGTCTGATGAGGGTGGGAGATCCGAGGATCTGAACCCGAGGTAGATGCCACTGGAGAGGGAGAACCGAACCGAGCACAAAGCTGTTTCTGGTCTTTGTCAGATCCGGGTTCAACATCTCCATGGAGACCTCCGTTGGCAGAGGACGCTTTCTTCGACTTCCACGGCGAGTGACGTACATCCATGGTTGGTTGGTTGGGTCGAGAACATCTCCGTTCTCCAGGGAAGGGGGAGACCCCTTCGGGGATGGAACCCTGCAGAGCACCGGCCAGTCGGCTGTATAGAGCCGACACGGCGGCGAAACTTCCACCAGACCAGTGCCGCGTTCGGCAACTGGGTTGGAAGAAAGATAAAAACTAGGCGGGCGTGTGTTCCCCAGTAGCTTGTGTATGTTTGCTACTTGCTTGTTACGAGTAGCCACTTCGCTCCTGTAGTCCTCCACAAGCAAGCAGTTGCTACATTGAAAGTCAGCGCGGTCCACATTGACCCGGAACAAAGCAAAGTAAACACGGTTCCCGCAGCGCTATAAACGTTCAATAGTGGCCTGCATTTGATACCTCCGAGCCAGCTACCGCAGTGTCTCTCCCCCAATGCGGTCTGGCAGTTACATTGATTTCTAATGTAACTGCGCGCTATTGAAGTTGGTGGATCAGACCATCTACTAATGGGGTGCGTTTTCACATGTTACGGTCAATTCGGAGGTGTTCATGCTATGGAGAGTGAAACGAACGGAAACATCTCTTCCCAGCTTCACCTGAACAACCGCATTAACGCGAATGACAGGTAACGCGTATATTTCCATGTGTCTTGTAAATAATGTTTTAATAACAGCCGACCTATGTATGATGACCACCTAAATATAGACAATATACCACGGGTGTGACGCAAAAATACTTGTTTACTGTTCTAATTATGTTGGTAACAAGTTTATAACGCCTACAAGGCACCTCTGGGTAATGATCAAAACAATAAATTACATATTTATCTTTTAAGGATGTTTGACCTCTCTCTCGGGATCTTTCCTCGTTTGGCTTGGTTTTTGCTCCAATCAGCTTGTCTCAGGTTGTAATTTCACACGGGTTGATTCAACAGCATATTATCTGATCCTATAGCTAGCTACCTGTCACAGAAATCCTTACCAACCACCTAGTCTGGGTTATTGTATCTAAGGCTTGGCCAATGTCAGGTCATCTGACTATCACTGTGCTATTACAGGCTGTGATCAATACAGTCTGCTGGGTCTGAAATGTGGGTCATATAGATCTGAATGATCCATAGTTATTTAAGTGTGTGTGTCTCTTCCCGGACTGACCCTGTCTCTATAGGGTTGACACCTATGGGTTTGAGAAGCCTGAGGGTCATGAATCCTATGAGGAGATGATGGCTCAGTATGTAGCCGTTCTCACCAGGCAGTCTGTCAAGTGGTCCAAACTCCTGCAGGGGAAAGTCCACGTGGAAAATAACCTGAAGGGTGAGACACACATACATACAGAGCGAGAGGGAGAAACACACGTTTACATTTGAGTTAGCAGACACTCTTATCCAGCGTTACAGTAGTGAGTGTGTACATAAAAAATAAAAAATAAAATGTTGGCTTTAGTCATGGTTTCGGTTCCCTTAGTGAAGCGGTACGTGCGTAAGGGTGTGCCCAACGAGTACCGAGCCCAGATCTGGATGGCAGCCAGCGGGGCCCAGGAACACCTGGAGAAGAACCCGGGGTACTACCACTCTCTGCTGGGCACCGAGCAGCAGCACGACGCCAAGCTGGAGGAGACAGTCCGCATAGGTAGTGTAACTATATTCACATGATTGTAATCACCTCTACTTAACTCAGCTCACCTGCCGTGGATGCATCTGGAACATGTTCATTAGGGCACGCAATATAAAATGTTTTATCGTGTTTTGCAACAGAAAACAGAAATGAGTGCTTTTGAGGTCCCTGTTACTGTCAATTTTCTTCAGTTTTGTTCCCTGATGATCAAGACCCTGATGATTCCTTTATGATTGGTTGATGGTTGAGTGTCCTGTCTTGGTAGACATGCACAGGACATTCCCCGAAAATGTACAGTTCCGGAAGAGCTCTGAGCCCTGTCTGCAGAAGGCCCTGTACAATGTGCTGCTGGCGTACGGACACCACAACCAGCTTGTGGGATACTGCCAGGTACTGGGCCTTATATCAAATCCAATTTTATTCCTCAAATGCACGTGTTTAGCAGATGTTATTGCGGGTGTAGTGAAATGCATGTGCTTCTAGCTCCGACAGTGCAGCAATATCTAACAAGTAATATCTAACAATTACACAACTTACACCCAATACACACAAATCTAGTAAAGGACTGGAATTAAGAATATTTAAATATTTGGATGAGCGATGTCAGAGCGGCATAGACTAAGATACAGTATATGAGATGGGTAATGCAAAATATGTAGACATGATTAAAGTGACTAGTGTTCTGTTTATTAAAGTGGCCAGTGATTTCAAGTCTATGTATATAGGCAGCAGACTCTATGTGCTAGTGATGGCAACACTATACTATAAACCAGGGTTCTAACACCCTGTTCCTGGAGAGCTAACCTCCTGTAGGTTTTAACACCAACCGTCTTCCTGGAGAGCTAACCTCCTGTAGATTCTAACACCCTGTTCCTAGAGAGCTAACCTCCTGTAGGTTTTAACACCAACCGTCTTCCTAGAGAGCTACCATCCTGTAGGTTCTAACACCCTGTTCCTAGAGAGCTACCATCCTGTAGGTTCTAACACCCTGTTCCTAGAGAGCTAACCTCCTGTAGGTTCTAACACCCTGTTCCTAGAGAGCTACCATCCTGTAGGTTTTAACACCAACCCCAGTTGTAACTAACCTAATTGGGCTTATTATCAACCAGCTAATTATTAGAATCAGGTGCACTCGATTAGGGTTGGAGTGAAAACCTACAGGACGGTAACTTTCCAGTAACATGGTTGGAGAGCTGCTCCTGGTATAAATAATCTGTTAACTGAGTGGATTTCACTTGTCTCCTGTGTCTGACTAACCTTGTGTGTGTTGTACGTCTACTGTCGCCTCTTCTGGTTGTGCCTGTTCTGTCCCCAGCCATAACTGCTTATACCTCACCTGCTCTCTATAGTGTGTGTGTTTTGTGTGCATACCATGTGTGTGTGTGTGTGAAGGGAGTTATAGTTTCTCTCTCTATTCTAGGGTATGAATTTCATTGCAGGCTACCTCATCATCATCACTAAGGATGAAGAGAAGTCCTTCTGGCTGATGGATGCATTATTGGGAAGAATACTCCCCGGTTAGTACCACACACTCCTGTTGTGTCTGTCTGCTTGTCTGCTCCTTCTGTGTTTGTATGCCTGTGTGCATAAGTGGTTGTGTGAAGAGGATGTGTGTGGTGAGGTGTTATTAGTTTTAAATATTGTGTGTAACAGTGATAACACCAAGTAAAACTGAAATCATAACTTACAACTAAAATATTCATTAACAAACTTCTTATAGCTTATTAGACACATTTCCACTTCCTGAACACATACAGTGCCTTCAGAAAGTATTCATACCCCTTGACTTATTCCACATTTTGTTGTTACAGCCTGAATTCAAAATTTATTAAATATAATTATTTCTTCTCACCCATCTACACACAATACCCTATAATGACAAAGTGAAAACATGTATTTAGACATTTTTGCTAATTTATTCACAATAAATACAGAAATATCAAATGTACATCCGTATTCACACCCCTGAGTCAATACTTTGTAGAAGCACCTTTGGTGACAATTACAGCTTTGAGTCATCTTGGGTATGTCTATCAGCTTTGAGTCATCTTGGGTATGTCTGTATCTCCCAGTCCCTGTCGCTGAAAAGCATCCCTATATCATGATGCTGCCACCACCATGCTTCACGGTAGGGATGGTGTTAGATGGGTGATGAGCTGTGCATGGTTTTCTCCAGACATAGCACTTTGCATTCAGGCCAAAGAGTTACATTTTTATCTCAGACCACAGAATCTTGTGCCTTATGATCTCAGTCTTTCACGTGCCTTTTTACAAACTCCAGGCGTGCTGTCATGTGCCTTGTTCTCAGGAGTGGCTTCCGTCTGGTCACTCTCCCATAAAGCCTAGATTGGTGAAGTGCTGTAGAGACTGTTGTCCTTCTGGCAGGTTCTCCCAGTACCCATCTACCAATAGTGTGGGGTACAGAAATTATGTATTGTAGTCATTCAAAAATCTGGTTAAACACTATTATTGCACACTGAGTGAGTCCATGCAACTTGCGACTTCTTAGGCAAATTTTTACTCCTGAACTTATTTAGGCTTGCCATAACAAAGGACTTAAGCTTTTATTTTTATGTTTTATTCATTTGTAAACATTTCAAAATTCATAATTCATAATTCTACTTTGACATTATGGGGGTGTTGTGTGTAGGCCAGTGACACAAACATGACAATAAAATGTTACACAACAGAATGTGGACCAAGTCAAAGGGTGTAACTACTTCCTGAAGCCACTGTACATACAGTAGTTGTAGACCTACTTGTTTGTGGAAGGCTCTATTGCTGTGTGCTTCTGTGCAAAAGCACCAT
Source organism: Oncorhynchus clarkii lewisi (assembly GCF_045791955.1). NCBI lineage: Eukaryota > Metazoa > Chordata > Actinopteri > Salmoniformes > Salmonidae > Oncorhynchus > Oncorhynchus clarkii. The sequence continues at coordinate 78,664,036 of NC_092149.1, forward strand.
GATCACGTGGCTTGTGGTAAGACACTGTTTGTTGTTGGTTTGTCAGGCTCACATTACAAGATTAATAACCACAGGATGTTTCTCAGGATATACAGTGGGGCAAAAAAGTATTTAGTCAGCCACCAATTGTGCAAGTTCAAACAGGTGTCATTAATACAGGTAACGAGTGGAGGACAGAGGAGCCTCTTAAAGAAGAAGTTACAGGTCTGTGAGAGCCAGAAATCTTGCTTGTTTGTAGGTGACCAAATACTTATTTTCCACCATAATTTGCAAATAAATTCATTAAAAATCCTACAATGTGATTTTCTGGATTTTTTTTTCTCATTTTGTCTGTCATAGTTGAAGTGTACCTACAGGCCTCTCTCATCTTTTTAAGTGGGAGAACTTGCACAATTGGTGGCTGACTAAATACTTTTTTGCCCTACTGTATACCATTTATGTACCACACACACACCTTTACACTCATCATGTGCTGCTGCTACAGTTTTTATTTTTTTTACTCTTATTATTATCTATCCTGATGCCTGGTCACTTTACCCTGCCTTCATGTACATATCTACCTCAAATACCTTATTATTATCTATCCTGATGCCTAGTCACTTTACCCTGCCTTCATGTACATATCTACCTCAAATACCTTATTATGATCTATCCTGATGCCTAGTCACTTTACCCTGCCTTCATGTACATATCTACCTCAAATACCTTATTATTATCTATCCTGATGCCTAGTCACTTTACCCTGCCTTCATGTACATATCTACCTCAAATACCTTATTATTATCTATCCTGATGCCTAGTCACTTTACCCTGCCTTCATGTACATATCTACCTCAAATACCTTATTATTATCTATCCTGATGCCTAGTCCCTTTACCCTGCCTTCATGTACATATCTACCTCAAATACCTTATTATTATCTATCCTGATGTCTAGTCACTTTACCCTGCCTACATGTACATATCTACCTCAAATACCTTATTATTATCTATCCTGATGCCTAGTCACTTTACCCTGCCTTCATGTACAGATCTACCTCAAATACCTTATTATTATCTATCCTGATGCCTAGTCACTTTACCCTGCCTTCATGTACATATCTACCTCAAATACCTTATTATTATCTATCCTGATGCCTAGTCACTTTACCCTGCCTTCATGTACAGATCTACCTCAAATACCTTATTATTATCTATCCTGATGCCTAGTCACTTTACCCTGCCTTCATGTACATATCTACCTCAAATACCTTATTATTATCTATCCTGATGCCTAGTCACTTTACCCTGCCTTCATGTACATATCTACCTCAAATACCTTATTATGATCTATCCTGATGCCTAGTCACTTTACCCTGCCTTCATGTACATATCTACCTCAAATACCTTATTATTATCTATCCTGATGCCTAGTCACTTTACCCTGCCTTCATGTACATATCTACCTCAAATACCTTATTATTATCTATCCTGATGCCTAGTCACTTTACCCTGCCTTCATGTACATATCTACCTCAAATACCTTATTATTATCTATCCTGATGCCTAGTCACTTTACCCTGCCTTCATGTACATATCTACCTCAAATACCTTATTATTATCTATCCTGATGCCTAGTCACTTTACCCTGCCTTCATGTACATATCTACCTCAAATACCTTATTATTATCTATCCTGATGCCTAGTCACTTTACCCTGCCTTCATGTACTGATGCCTAGTCACTACCCTGCCCTCAAATCAAACCTTATTATGATCTATCCTGATGCCTAGTCACTTTACCCTGCCTACATGTACATATCTACCTCAAATACCTTATTATTATCTATCCTGATGCCTAGTCACTTTACCCTGCCTTCATGTACAGATCTACCTCAAATACCTTATTATTATCTATCCTGATGCCTAGTCACTTTACCCTGCCTTCATGTACATATCTACCTCAAATACCTTATTATTATCTATCCTGATGCCTAGTCACTTTACCCTGCCTTCATGTACAGATCTACCTCAAATACCTTATTATTATCTATCCTGATGCCTAGTCACTTTACCCTGCCTTCATGTACATATCTACCTCAAATACCTTATTATTATCTATCCTGATGCCTAGTCACTTTACCCTGCCTTCATGTACATATCTACCTCAAATACCTTATTATGATCTATCCTGATGCCTAGTCACTTTACCCTGCCTTCATGTACATATCTACCTCAAATACCTTATTATTATCTATCCTGATGCCTAGTCACTTTACCCTGCCTTCATGTACATATCTACCTCAAATACCTTATTATTATCTATCCTGATGCCTAGTCACTTTACCCTGCCTTCATGTACATATCTACCTCAAATACCTTATTATTATCTATCCTGATGCCTAGTCACTTTACCCTGCCTTCATGTACATATCTACCTCAAATACCTTATTATTATCTATCCTGATGCCTAGTCACTTTACCCTGCCTTCATGTACATATCTACCTCAAATACCTTATTATTATCTATCCTGATGCCTAGTCACTTTACCCTGCCTTCATGTACATATCTACCTCAAATACCTTATTATTATCTATCCTGATGCCTAGTCACTTTACCCTGCCTTCATGTACATATCTACCTCAAATACCTTATTATTATCTATCCTGATGCCTAGTCACTTTACCCTGCCTTCATGTACATATCTACCTCAAATACCTTATTATTATCTATCCTGATGCCTAGTCACTTTACCCTGCCTTCATGTACATATCTACCTCAAATACCTTATTATTATCTATCCTGATGCCTAGTCACTTTACCCTGCCTTCATGTACATATCTACCTCAAATACCTTATTATTATCTATCCTGATGCCTAGTCACTTTACCCTGCCTTCATGTACATATCTACCTCAAATACCTTATTATTATCTATCCTGATGCCTAGTCACTTTACCCTGCCTTCATGTACATATCTACCTCAAATACCTTATTATTATCTATCCTGATGCCTAGTCACTTTACCCTGCCTACATGTACATATCTATCCTCAAATACCTTATTATTATCTATCCTGATGCCTAGTCACTTTACCCTGCCTTCATGTACATATCTACCTCAAATACCTTATTATGATCTATCCTGATGCCTAGTCACTTTACCCTGCCTACATGTACATATCATCCTCAAATACCTTATTATTATCTATCCTGATGCCTAGTCACTTTACCCTGCCTTCATGTACATATCTACCTCAAATACCTTATTATGATCTATCCTGATGCCTAGTCACTTTACCCTGCCTTCATGTACATATCTACCTCAAATACCTTATTATGATCTATCCTGATGCCTAGTCACTTTACCCTGCCTTCATGTACAGATCTACCTCAAATACCTTATTATTATCTATCCTGATGCCTAGTCACTTTACCCTGCCTTCATGTACATATCTACCTCAAATACCTTATTATTATCTATCCTGATGCCTAGTCACTTTACCCTGCCTCATGTACATATCTACCTCAAATACCTTATTATATCTATCCTGATGCCTAGTCACTTTACCCTGCCTTCATGTACATATCTACCTCAAATACCTTATTATTATCTATCCTGATGCCTAGTCACTTTACCCTGCCTTCATGTACATATCTACCTCAAATACCTTATTATTATCTATCCTGATGCCTAGTCACTTTACCCTGCCTTCATGTACATATCTACCTCAAATACCTTATTATTATCTATCCTGATGCCTAGTCACTTTACCCTGCCTTCATGTACATATCTACCTCAAATACCTTATTATTATCTATCCTGATGCCTAGTCACTTTACCCTGCCTTCATGTACATATCTACCTCAAATACCTTATTATTATCTATCCTGATGCCTAGTCACTTTACCCTGCCTTCATGTACATATCTACCTCAAATACCTTATTATGATCTATCCTGATGCCTAGTCACTTTACCCTGCCTTCATGTACATATCTACCTCAAATACCTTATTATTATCTATCCTGATGCCTAGTCACTTTACCCTGCCTTCATGTACATATCTACCTCAAATACCTTATTATTATCTATCCTGATGCCTAGTCACTTTACCCTGCCTACATGTACATATCTACCTCAAATACCTTATTATTATCTATCCTGATGCCTAGTCACTTTACCCTGCCTTCATGTACATATCTACCTCAAATACCTTATTATTATCTATCCTGATGCCTAGTCACTTTACCCTGCCTTCATGTACATATCTACCTCAAATACCTTATTATTATCTATCCTGATGCCTAGTCACTTTACCCTGCCTTCATGTACATATCTACCTCAAATACCTTATTATTATCTATCCTGATGCCTAGTCACTTTACCCTGCCTTCATGTACATATCTACCTCAAATACCTTATTATTATCTATCCTGATGCCTAGTCACTTTACCCTGTACATATCTACCTCAAATACCTTATTATTATCTATCCTGATGCCTAGTCACTTTACCCTGCCTACATGTACATATCTACCTCAAATACCTTATTATTATCTATCCTGATGCCTAGTCACTTTACCCTGCCTTCATGTACATATCTACCTCAAATACCTTATTATTATCTATCCTGATGCCTAGTCACTTTACCCTGCCTTCATGTACATATCTACCTCAAATACCTTATTATTATCTATCCTGATGCCTAGTCACTTTACCCTGCCTTCATGTACATATCTACCTCAAATACCTTATTATTATCTATCCTGATGCCTAGTCACTTTACCCTGCCTTCATGTACATATCTACCTCAAATACCTTATTATTATCTATCCTGATGCCTAGTCACTTTACCCTGCCTTCATGTACATATCTACCTCAAATACCTTATTATTATCTATCCTGATGCCTAGTCACTTTACCCTGCCTTCATGTACATATCTACCTCAAATACCTTATTATTATCTATCCTGATGCCTAGTCACTTTACCCTGCCTTCATGTACATATCTACCTCAAATACCTTATTATTATCTATCCTGATGCCTAGTCACTTTACCCTGCCTTCATGTACATATCTACCTCAAATACCTTATTATTATCTATCCTGATGCCTAGTCACTTTACCCTGCCTTCATGTACATATCTACCTCAAATACCTTATTATTATCTATCCTGATGCCTAGTCACTTTACCCTGCCTTCATGTACATATCTACCTCAAATACCTTATTATTATCTATCCTGATGCCTAGTCACTTTACCCTGCCTTCATGTACATATCTACCTCAAATACCTTATTATGATCTATCCTGATGTCTAGTCCCTTTACCCTGCCTTCATGTACATATCTACCTCAAATACCTTATTATTATCTATCCTGATGTCTAGTCACTTTACCCTGCCTTCATGTACATATCTACCTCAAATACCTTATTATTATCTATCCTGATGCCTAGTCACTTTACCCTGCCTTCATGTACATATCTACCTCAAATACCTTATTATTATCTATCCTGATGCCTAGTCACTTTACCCTGCCTTCATGTACATATCTACCTCAAATACCTTATTATGATCTATCCTGATGCCTAGTCACTTTACCCTGCCTTCATGTACATATCTACCTCAAATACCTTATTATTATCTATCCTGATGCCTAGTCACTTTATCCCTGCCTACATGTACATATCTACCTCAAATACCTTATTATTATCTATCCTGATGCCTAGTCACTTTACCCTGCCTTCATGTACATATCTACCTCAAATACCTTATTATTATCTATCCTGATGCCTAGTCACTTTACCCTGCCTACATGTACATATCTACCTCAAATACCTTATTATTATCTATCCTGATGCCTAGTCACTTTACCCTGCCTTCATGTACATATCTACCTCAAATACCTTATTATTATCTATCCTGATGCCTAGTCACTTTACCCTGCCTTCATGTACATATCTACCTCAAATACCTTATTATGATCTATCCTGATGCCTAGTCACTTTACCCTGCCTACATGTACATATCTACCTCAAATACCTTATTATGATCTATCCTGATGCCTAGTCACTTTACCCTGCCCATGTACATATCTACCTCAAATACCTTATTATTATCTATCCTGATGCCTAGTCACTTTACCCTGCCTTCATGTACATATCTACCTCAAATACCTTATTATTATCTATCCTGATGGGTAGTCACTTTACCCTGCCTTCATGTACATATCTACCTCAAATACCTTATTATTATCTATCCTGATGCCTAGTCACTTTACCCTGCCTTCATGTACATATCTACCTCAAATACCTTATTATTATCTATCCTGATGCCTAGTCAATTTACCCTGCCTACATGTACATATCTACCTCAAATACCTTATTATTATCTATCCTGATGCCTAGTCACTTTACCCTGCCTTCATGTACATATCTACCTCAAATACCTTATTATTATCTATCCTGATGCCTAGTCACTTTACCCTGCCTACATGTACATATCTACCTCAAATACCTTATTATTATCTATCCTGATGCCTAGTCACTTTACCCTGCCTTCATGTACATATCTACCTCAAATACCTTATTATGATCTATCCTGATGCCTAGTCACTTTACCCTGCCTACATGTACATATCTACCTCAAATACCTTATTATGATCTATCCTGATGCCTAGTCACTTTACCCTGCCTTCATGTACACAATCAAACCTCAAATACCTTATTATTATCTATCCTGATGTCTAGTCATTTTACCCTGCCTTCATGTACATGTCTACCTCAAATACCTCATACCCCTGCACATTGATCTGGTACTTCCTGTATACAGCTCCATTCTTGTGTATTTTATTCCGCGTGTTAATATATGTATTTTTATTATATTGTTTTAACTCTGCATCATTTGGAAGGGCTATAGAGTGTACACCCATTGTATTCAGCGCATGTGACAAATAAAATTCGATTTTACACACACACACACAACCTCATCTCACACAAACAGAACTGAATTTACCTGAGCTGTCCATGTTGTTGTAGACTACTACAGCCCGGCCATGCTGGGGTTGAAGACGGACCAGGAGGTGTTGGGGGAGCTGGTAAGGGTCAAAGCCCCAGCCGTGTGGCAGACCATGGTCCAACACAACGTCATGTGGACCTTGGTGGTCTCCCAATGGTTCATCTGCCTCTACATCGACGTTCTGCCTGTAGAGGTGAGGGTCTGGGGGGTGGGGGTGTTTCCGTGTGCTTGTTGACACAGGACCCAGACTGAAATACTGTCATCACCACCCTCTGTAAGATAACGATTATCTTTGTCTTTCCCACATCTCTCGTCTTCCCTAGACAGTTCTGCGGATCTGGGACTGCCTGTTTTACGAGGGTTCTAAGATACTGTTCCGCGTGGCCTTGACTCTGATTCGCCACCACCAGGCTGAGATCCTGCAGGCCCGCTCCATGGTCGAGGTGTGTGAGTGCTTCAAACTGATCACCCAGGGAGCCTTTACATACGACTGCCACACCTTCATGCAGGTAAGGTTCTCCAAAAGAGAAAAGTAACGTTAGGCACAGATCTAGGGTCTGGGATTAGTGTATATTGGTAACTTAATCTGTTCCACAAACAGTTTACTAACTCCTTTCTCTTCTTCCTGATATTGACAGGAAATCTTCAGGGAACCAGGAAGTCTCTCCATGGCAACCATCACTAAGCTGCGGGAGACGTACAGAGAGCGTATCGTGGCGGAGGAGACCAGACTCTGCCCCTGACCACCACTAATAACCTCCCTAAAGCAATCGCCTTGCGGTTCGCCTGGCCGTGTTCCAGGTCATTTTTGTTTCCCTGACGCTAAAAAGATTATTAGATCTCACAATCCCTGAGGAAATGTGTAATATCTCAGGAACCATATGATGACATCTGAGGTGCTAAAATGGTCTGAGCGATTGTAGTACCCCATCTAACTGAATATTATTTATTTGTTCTCAGGTAGCAATTCTTTGCATTGTAAAAAGCTAACTGTAATTTTCCTGTGGAAGGATCTTGGGAACAATAGGTTGGGGTTTGTTAGAGTGGAGTTTATTTTTAAATATTTTTTGAACCTTTATTTAGTCCAGTTAAGAACAAATTCTTATTTTACAATGACAGCCTACCGGGGAACAGTGGGTTAACTGCCTTGTTCAGGGGCAGAATGACTCAGCTCAGGGATTCGATCCCGCAACCTTTTGGTTACTTGTTGGGTTGAAGATAATGAGGTGTCACCTCTGAAATGAAGTCACAGGCTGTAGTCCACTCCTCCACGAAGTGTACACTCCCACCCAGGAATCGTCTGGGAAAATAAATTCCAGCCTATACTTACACCATCCAAATGCTTTAAATCCATGAACAAGTGCATACTTAGGCCCAAATCCTAACTTGATCTGTGCATGTATGTTTCTGCGCTAATCTTCCATTGAGTGCATGAATTATGCTTGTGCAATCATACCTCTATAGATTTTGACTTTAGGGTAAAAGGTTTTGGAATTTGACCTTTTTACTGTTTTGCCACAATAAAGGACTGCTCTCCGACAATAGATTGTAGATTAAGTTAGTTACTGTCTGTATTGTATGTATTGCTTTGTTCCAAAGCCGTAGCCATGGAGTCAACATTGGGGGGGGGACCAAATCAGCTGCCCCCCCCCAGAAAAAAATCTAAATTTGAAAACAAATTTCCTGACATTCTAAAATATATTTTTAACAATTCACTTACACATGGGATTAACTTTTTATATTTTTTTTTACAAAAAGGTCGAATAGTGTATTGTATTACATCGCTCTGTTATTCTTTACCAAATGTTATTTTATTTTATTTCACCTTTATTTAACAAGGTAGGTTAGTTGTGAACAAGTTCTCATTTACAACTGTGACCTGGCCAACATGCTGCAGCAATCGGTTAGCTGCTCAGATAGCTGATGTTTAAAGTTGGTGAGGGAAATAAGTCTCCAACTTTTGTGAGTTTTGCAATTCGTTCCAGTCATTGGCAGCATAGAACTGGAAGGAAAGGTGGCCAAATTAGGTGTTGGCTTTGGGGATGACCCGTGAGATATACCTGCTGGAGCGCGTGCTACGTGTGGGTGTTGTTATCGTGACCAGTGAGCTGAGATAAGGCAAAGCTTTACCTAGCAAAGATTTCTAGATGACCTGGAGCCAGTGGGTCTGGCGACGAATATGTAGCGAGGGCCAGCCGATTAGAGCATACAGTGGTGGGTGGTATATGGGGCTTTGGTGACAAAACAGATGGCACTGTGATAGACTGCATCCAGTTTGCTGATTAGATTGTTGGAGGCTATTTTGTAAATGACATAGCCGAAGTCGAGGATCGGTAGGATAGTCAGTTTTACGAGGGCATGTTTGGCGGCGAGTGAAGGAGGGTTTGTTGAGGAATAGAAAGCCGATTCTAGATTTAATTTTGGATTGGAGATGTTTAATATGAGTCTGGAAGGAGAGTTTACAGTCTAACCAGACACCTAGGTATTTATAGTTGTCCACATATTCTAAGTCAGAACCATCCAGAGTAGTGATGCTAGTCGGGCGGGCGGGTGCGGGCAGCGATCAGTTGAAGAGCATGCATTTGGTTTTACTAGCATTTAAGAGCAGTTGGAGGCTACGGAAGGAGTGTTGTATGGCATTGAAGCTCATTTGGAGATTTGTTAACACAGTGTCCAAAGAAGGGCCAGATGTATACAGAATGGTGTCGTCTGCGTAGAGGTGGATCAGGGAATCACCAGCAGAAAGAGCGACATTGTTGATATATACAGAGAAAAGAGTCGACCCAAGAATTGAACCCTGTGGCACCCCCATAGAGACTGCCAGAGGTCCGGACAACAGGCCCTCAGATTTTACACACTGAACTCTATCAGAGAAGTAGTTGGTGAACCAGGCGAGGCAGTCATTTGAGAAACCAAGGCTGTTGAGTCTACGGCAACACAGTACAATCTTTTATCGATGGCGGTTATGATATCGTTTAGTACGTACCTTGAGCGTGGCTGAGGTGCACCCGTGACCAGCTCGGAAACCGGATTACATAGCGGAGAAGGTACGGTGGGATTCGAAATGGTTAGTAATCTGTTTGTTAACTTGGCTTTTCGAAGACTTTAGAAAGGCAGGGCAGGATGGATAATAAGTCTATAACAGTTTGGGTCTAGAGTGCCACCCCCTTTGAAGAGGGGGATGACCGCGGCAGCTTTCCCATCTTTAGGGATCTCGGACGAAACGAAAGAGAGGTTGAACAGACTAGTAATAGGGATTGCAACAATGGCAGAGGATAATTTTAGAAAGAGAGGGTCCAGATTGTCTAGCCCAGCTGATTTGTACAGGTCCAAGTTTTGCAGCTCTTTCAGAACATCTGGATTTGGGTGAAGTAGAAGCTGGGGAGGCTTGGGCAAGTAGCTGCGGGGGGGGGGGGGGGGGGGGGGGGGGCTGTTGGCCGGGGTTGGGATAGCCAGGAGGAAAGCATGGCCAGCCGTAGAGAAATGCTTTTTGAAATTCTCAATTATCATGGATTTATCAGTGGTGACAGTGTTACCCTGCCCCAGTGCAGTGGGCAGCTGGGAGGAGGTGCTCTTGTTCTCCATGGACTTTACAGTGTCCCAAAACGTTTTGGCGTTAGAGCTACAGGATGCAAATTTCTGTTTGAAAAAGCTAGCCTTTGCTTTCCTGACTGACTGTGAGTATTGGTTCCTGACTTCCCTGAACAGTTGCATATCGCGGGTACTATTCGATGCTATTGCAGTCCGCCACAGGATGTTTTTGTGCTGGTCGAGGGCAGTCAGGTCTGGAGTGAACCAAGGGCTATATCTGTTCTACATTTTTTTGAGATGGTGAGGAAATTACTTTTAAAGAACGACCAGGCATCCTCGACTGACGGGATGAGGTCCATATCCTTACAGGATACCTGGGCCAGGTCGATTAGAAAGGCCTGCTCGCAGAAGTGTTTAAGGGAGCATTTGACAGTGATGAGAGGTGGTCGTTTGACCGCGGACCCATAGCGGATGCAGGCAATGAGACAGTGATCGCTGAGATCCTGATTGAAAACCACAGAGGTGTATTTGGAGGGCAAGTTGGTCAGGATAATATATGTGAGGGTGCCCATGGTTACAGATTTTGGGTTGTACCTGGTGGGTTCCTTGATAATTTGTTTGAGATTGAGGGAATCTAGTTTAGATTGTAGGACTGCCGGGGTGTTAAGCATATCCCAAACCTAACAGAACGAACTCTGAAGATAGAGGGGCAATCAATTCACATATGGTGTCCAGGGCACAGCTGGGAGCTGAGGGGAGGTCTATAACAGGCGGCAACAGTGAGAGACTTATTTCTGGAGAGATTCATTTTTTAAATTAGAAGCTCGAACTGTTTGGGCATAGACCTGGAAAGAATGACATTACTTTGCAAGCCATCTCTGCAGTAGATTGCAACTGCTCCCCCTTTGACAGTTCAATCTTGACGGAAAATGTTGTAGTTAGGAATGGAAATCTTTTTTGGTGTTCTTCCTATGCCAGGATTCAGACGCGGCAAGGACATCAGGGTTGGCGGAGTGTGCTAAAGCAGTGAGTAAAACAAACTTAGGGAGGAGGCTTCTGAAGTTAACATGCATGAAACCAAGGCTTTTTCTGTTACAGAAGTCAACAAATGAGAGTGCCTGGGGACATGCAGGACCTAGGTTAACCTCCACAGCACCTGAGGAACAGAGGAGGAGTAGGATGAGGGTACGGCTAAAGGCTTTCAAAACTGGTCGTCTAGTGAGTTGAGGACAGAGAATAAAAGGAGCAGATTTCTGGGCGTGGTAGAATAGATTCAGGGCATAATGTACAGATGGGTATGGTGGGGTACGGGTAATGTGGAGGTAAACCCAGGCATTTTGTGACGATAAGAGAGATTGCATTACTGGGCGTACTAGTTATGCTACTAATTAGTACTACGTACGTGTGGGAGGTGGGACAAAGGAGGTATCTGAGGCATGATGAGTGGGACTAGGGGCTCCGCAGAAAACTAAAACAATGATAACTATCCTAAACAACAATATTCAAGGCATATTGACATTTGAGAGAGACAAGGTGAGGCATAAAGCAATCACAGGTGTTGATTGGGAGAGCTAGCTAAGACAACGGGTAAGACAACAACAGCTAATCAGCTTAGACAACAACATGTAAAATGGTGATGAATGGGCAGAAAGGGTCAGTTAACTATACCAGGGCCTGAGTTCGAGGCTGGGGCCGACAGACAAACAAAAAAATGGAGTACCGTGATTAATGAACAGTCCAGCAGGCATCAGCTATGTAGCCAAGTGATCATCTTGTTTCATTGTATGTAATGGCAGAGATTAGGGATGAATAAAGTATAACCATAATCATATAAACAGAACTCTATGCATTGTTATATGAATACAAGTCCAGATATTGTGGCCAAGGATTAGCAAATTGTTGTTTTTATTTACAAGTAAACTTGGGTGGGCAGCAGGGGTGTTTGCTCTGCTCTGCTCTGCTCTCCTCTCATCCTATCTTCTCCTCTCCAGCCCTCTTTCCTCCTCTCCTCTGGTCCTATATTCTCCTCTCCAGTAATTTCTTCTCTCCTCTCTCCAGTCATCTCTTCTCCTTTCCTCTGCTCTCCTATCCTCTCCAGGCAATGACATGTGTTTTGACTTGCCATTCAACAAGCAATGGATCCAAAGGCCTTTTTGTGCTTATCGTTGACACCAATAAAAGACTGGCCTATTCCTTCAAAGTCCAGTCTGTCCAGTTTCCCCTGGTGCACGTGACACATGGCCACATTATTCAGCCTTGTTTGACTCATGGATGATCTAAGCCATGTCTTCAGCCTCCTCAGGGCACTAAAACTCCTCTCAGCCTCTACAGAGGAGGCAGGGATGACCAGAAGAAGCCTTACTAAAGCTTCCATCTGACTGAAGAGACCACTCCCCTCTGGCACCATTTCCCCAATAATGCTAGCAACATCTGAACTCGTTTGATATGTGTAATTAGCCCCAAACATGGCCAGCTGCACCTGCAGTAGTCTTGAATTCAATTCAGGATACTGGTCTACCACCTTGTCCATGTCTCAGCGTAGAAGCACATTTTCAATCTGTTGCAGCTTGTGGAATCCAGCTTGATCAAACTCTCTATGAATTGAGTATTCACTGTGTCCAAGGCGTTGTAGAATTGGGCTCTGTACAAAGACGGGGCATCTGGATGGATATGGGCTGCAGCCTGACCGGTGTAACGCTTTGTAGGTTGTTTTGACATGGTCCACAGCCTCCAACATGCCTGAAACAGTCTGTTTCCTCAGCTGCAGGGAGGTGTTCAGACACTCCAAATCCCCCATCAGGTCTTCAGCCATTACAAGGCCGAGCACAGTGTTCCCTTTTAGAAAGGTTCCATGAAGACCATTAGCCTTAGTTGAAGTGTCAGATGAGCTGCGTGATGCCATTTCTTCAAGGGCTGAGAACTGAGCGGATGGCAGGGGTGCGAACAGTCCACCTGGTGGGACAGAGAGGTTTCAACAAGGTCAAACAATGCTTTGATTTTGTGATTTCCTGGAAAATCACCTTGAACTTGCCAGATTGATTAAAGAAGCCCCCCCAATTCATGCACCAGACCCATTGAATCTCTTCCTAGTGGAGAGGCTACACAGGCAGCCTGCGTAACTAAGTTCACGAAGTGTGGATCACAGTGACAATACATAGCCAGCGGTTGTTCTTTCCTTAAAATGTCTTGCACCCCCCTGCAATCGTCCAGCCATGTTTTTGGCACCGTCATAGGTTTGTCCTCGAAGTTGGGACAGAGGAAGGCCTAGACGCATCATCACATCTTGGCTATATTTTTCCCTGCCGTTGATGACACGTCATAGAGTCCAAGGAATTGTTCCATTGGTTGTAGATCTGCATCTAGAGTCAAACATATTGACTCCTGATCAACTCCTGATATATCCTGTGTACCATCAAACATATCAACTCCTGATATATCCTGTGTACCATCAAACATATCAACCCCTGATATATCCTGTGTACCATCAAACATATTGACTCCTGATAAACTCCTGATATATCCTGTGTACCATCAAACACATTGACTCCTGATATATCCTGTGTACCATCAAACATATTGACTCCTGATCAACTCCTGATATATCCTGTGTACCATCAAACATATTGACTCCTGATATATCCTGTGTACCATCAAACACATTGACTCCTGATATATCCTGTGTACCATCAAACATATTGACTCCTGATATATCCTGTGTACCATCAAACATATTGACTCCTGATATATCCTGTGTACCATCAAACACATTGACTCCTGATATATCCTGTGTACCATCAAACACATTGACTCCTGATATATCCTGTGTACCATCAAACATATTGACTCCTGATCAACTCCTGATGTATCCTGTGTACCATCAAACATATGGACTCCTGATCAACTCCTGATATATCCTGTGTACCATCAAACACATTGACTCCTGATCAACTCCTGATATATCAATTATAAGTGCGAACTGGACCACCGGCATTGACATTATTTCCCACAAGATTCCTTTGACGATTATATTCCCCACCAGCTTCAAAATGTTGTTTTGCCTTGTGGTGAAATCAAAGTGACCTTTCAGCCAGGTGGTCAGCTCTGCATTGCCCAGCTGGTGCTTAAAATTGGCTTTGGGGGTGACCAGGGAAATATACCTGCTGGAGCGCATGCTGCGGGTGGGTCCTGCTATGTTGACCAGTGAACTGAGATAAGGCGGGGCTTTACCTAGCAAAGACTTGTAGATGACCTGGAGCCAGTGGGTTTGGCGACGAGTATGAAACGAGGGCCAGCCAACGAGAGCATACAGGTCGCAGTGGTGGGTAGTATATGGGGCTTTGGTGACAAAAAGGATGACACTGTGATAGACTGCATTCAATTTGTTGAGTAGAGTGTTGGAGGCTATTTTGTAAATGGCATCGAAGATCAGTAGGATAGTCAGTTTTACGAGGGTATGCTCGGCAGCATGAGTGAAGGATGCTACTTTTGCGATATAGGAAGCCGATTCTAGATTTAATTTTGGATTGGAGATGCTTAATGTGGGCCTGGAAGGAGAGTTTAGTCTAACCAGACACCTAGGTATTTGTAGTTGTCCACATATTCTAGGTCAGAACCGTCCAGAGTATTGATGCTGGACGTACGGGCAGCGATAGGTTGAAGAGCATGCATTTAGTTATACTTGCATTTAAGAGCAGTTGGAGGCCACTGAAGGAGAGTTATGGCATTGAAGCTCGTCTGGAGGTTAGTTAGCAGTGTCCAAAGAAGGGCCAGAAGTATACAGAATGGTGTCGTCTGCATAGAGGTGGATCAGAGAATCACCAGCAGCAAGAACGACAACACTGATGTATACAGGGAAGAGTCAGCCCGAGAATTGAACCCTGTGGCACCCCCATAGAGACTGACAGAGGTCCGGACAACAGGCCCTCCGATTTGACACACTGAACTCTATCAGAGTAGTTGGTGAACCAGGCGAGGCAGTCATTTGAGAAACCAAGGCTGTTGAGTCTGCCGATAAGAATGTGGTGATTGACAGAGTCGAAAGCCTTGGCCAGGTCGATGAATACGGATGCACAGTATTGTCGCTTATCGATGGCAGTTTTTTCCTTTAGGACCTTGAGCGTGGCTGAGGTGCACCCATGACCAGCTCGGAAACCAGATTGCACAGCGGAGAAGGTACGGTGGGATTGGAAATGGTCGGTGATGTTTGTTAACTTGGATTTCAAAGACCTTAGAAATGTGACCCCCCCCAATCTATATTATAATTACGGCCCTGCTTTGTTCTCCAAGCATTGCGATCGGTTCCCAAATACAAGTCCTCTAGAATAGAGCGAAAGGTGTTGGCAAACGCCAGACCGACAAATTAAGACAGAGCTCATTCCTTCAGCTTATTTTTTTATTTTATTGACCACTACACTTAAGAAAACAATTAAAACATTCTTAAAGCCATATTCAATCACTACCTATGGATGTTAACACTTCTAGAAGAGGGGTGGAATAAAAATGCAGTTTCATTACTCCAAATAATGCATCCTCTGATCTTTCAACAGGCAAGGCAAGATCTCAGAACGCCAAATATCTTTATAACTAAACCAAGATAGACCACAGCCATTTATACATCTGGTGAAATATGGCTCATTGTTCTATGGTAACGCCGTGTAGAGACAAAAGGCTATGACTAATGACACCCAACTAAGATATGCACTACATGGGGAATAGGGTGTCATTTGAGACAGATTAGAGTGTGTGCAAATCTAGAACATTAGCATAGATCCCATCCTTCTTGTAAGTGGGGAGGCACAGATTCCATTTGGCTTAACATTATTTTGGGGTGGAGAAATTATGTCCTCCCTAAAATGTTGCTGTTCTTTTGGCAGTAACTCCAACAGAACAATTTAAACTATAATATCTGGAATTGTAACTTGAGAAAACCACCTAATAAATGTGACTATTCACTAAAAAGTGTCCCAAGTTACACAGGTGCATTTTGAGTTAGTGTTCAGCCATTTGTAAGCACCATAAAATTAAACTGTAACAACCCTCCCCTTAGTGTATCACTGGACGTACCATCAGTATACCCCCCCAGAAAAGAAAACAATCACCCCGTTTTAAAGCCAATTTATGCTTAGTCTGTTCGTATCCTCCATACGAGGAGAACCAATTGCGGAGCCTCGAGGCATGCAGAGGCCAAATCAAGCACATGCCTCTCAAAATGTTGTAATAAATGGGGAGGACTCCGTATAGCGTGTCACTTCCTTAACAGCTCTGCTTTGCTTCAGGAAGCACAACAAGTATGAATGTCCTGACTTCTGCCGAGGCCGTATCACCGTAAATGCTGCACAGCCAAAGCAGATGTCGGATTGACCATGAAGCGCCGTTTAATACATTTACCTATAAGCAGTGGTATGCAGACCTCAACTGCTTCACCATCAAATGACCTTTACCCTTGTTCCTCAACCCAGTCCAAGAGGAACACAAGAAGGTGCACAAAAAAAATGTCCAACTAGGGGACCCCTAAGAAATGGATGAAGAAACACCATTCTGAAAACTGCCGCTGGTACCTAGCTTAGCCCCTAACCACAGATCTAGGATCAGATTTCCCAGCCCCAAATCATAGCCTTAAACATTAGGTGGATGCAAAAATATCTGACCCTCAAACTCAGGTTAGGGGAGACTTGCATCAACTCCATATTATATTCAGAATTAAAAAATTAATTATGTTTAATGATGTTGAAAACCTTAAGCAACAAGTTTGGTTGGAGCAACCAGCGACAGTCATAATATTCCCTTTACACAGGAGTAACAACGGCCTCCTATTACGTTGTGACTGACAAAATGGCCACCAACCAAAACAGAGAAGTAGCCATTAAAAGGCAACAGCAATGGTTGTACACAAACAATCCCTCAGAAATCCTGTTATTAAACACCAGTAAATGTAATGCATGATATGAAACCCTAGGCTACAAATAGCAGAGTGTGGATTATTATTCAGCATATGGTTATATGAGAACTCCACCCCACCCCCCGCCATGTTGAGTGATGGTGTCTCTCAAGTAGAGGTCTTCATGGGTCCAAAAAGCTGGACCTGTTCCAAAATAGACCTGGGCTTTCCCTACTCGAACCCGATATGTATAAATACATTTTTTGAATTTAGTCAGAGACGCATTCCGAACGAACTCAGAGACAGCTAGACCCGTTCCGTATAGACCTGGTCAGATCCAGCCCCGATCCGAGTGAGGGAAGCAACAGAAAACACTTTTTTAAAGCTGATAAAACGCGTGAGGGAGGTGCCGCTCCAGCAGGTGGGGGAGGGGCCGTACTGAGCGAGTGAGGGAGAGATGACAGCAACCAACCAATAGCTGCCATAGCTAAATTATTTATCAAATATGATTACGTAGTACCGGGCTTGACTGTATCAAACCGGGAGAAGCTAATTAAGCTAGCTGATATTAGCGAGCTAGGCTAACTGAGGCTGCAGTGCTTACGCTTTCTCATCCTACACTTACAACTCCAGACTATTGTCGTTGTAGCCCATCCCTCTCCTTTAACTTGTAATTATATTTATTAGATATCTCCTAACTTTTGCCACACAGGAAGGCTCTATGACTAGCCTATTGTAGCTTTGTTAACTTATGATTGGCCAACAACAACAACAACAAACGCCACTCTCGTGGCAGTAGCATAAAGAGCAGCAGCATAAATTACTACATTTCTCTCTACTGTAGCAGTCGCGTTTGGATCTGTACGGGCTCTTCCGGACAAGTAAATTAAAGTTACATGTAGGCCTACCCGTGATAATCTGTTCAGATTCAACCCGTGACATTATTTCGAATTCTGGATCAGGTCTCGAGTATAGGTGGATCCATGAAAAGCTCTACTGTCAAGAGTGTTTCGTTATGTAAATACAAATCTCAGCAGATTCCCACTTTTTTTTTTGTTCATACAAAGGAGTAGTTCAGTCCTGAAAGTGCATGTCAACCCCATGGATACCCAACGCGGGGCTAGTGAGAGTTCAGAGGGGAGGATGGGGCAGCAAGGATTCTAAGATGAGACCAACTGAATTGGGGAAAGTTCAGTTTAAGGGTCGCAGTGAGGTTCAGTCAATCCAGGTGATGGTTAGTAGCTGGAGGGTGAGATGGTGCGGGCTTGCGCTCTCTGGCTCTTGGGGGGTCAGTTGATAGGAAGTGATTTTAGATGGTCTGATAGCCAGCGTGGCTCCTCTTCCTGCCGATGAGGTAGGCCACGAGAACGACGAGGACCAGGCCAGCCAGCGCAGCGCCCACGATGATGGGGATCAACATGTCATCCTCATCCAGCTGACACTCCTCCGCTGGCGAGGGAGAGAGACAGTGAGAGAGCGGGAATTATAGACACCGAAGAGCAGGCGAGGGAACGTGGAGAAAAACAAGAAATCAATAAATAAATGTGATGGAATGATAATCACCAGAATGTATTATTCCAATCTCAGTAATGTTGATAACAATCCCCTCCTGAAACATTAACACATTGAATGGTAACCCACAGTCCCATACTGAAATAGTACCACATGAAGTGGTAACCCACAGTACCTGCTCCAAACTGGTCCCCTTTGAGGCCGAAGGGCTGCACCTGCAGCTGGAAGGTGTTGAGAGAGAAGTTGACAGTCACAGCCAGAGTCTGCTCCTCACGACACATGTAACTACGCCCCAGGGTACCACGCAGGTAGTCCAGACTACGGTTACCGGCTGAGAAGGGCACTGGAGGGACGACAGGGAGAGTGAGATATAATGGTGGGAAGGAGGGAGAGGGGTTATGGGTGGGGTAAGAAAGGGAAGATCGAGGGAAAGGAAAGGGGGATACCTAGTCAGTTGTACAACTGAATGCATTCAACTGAAATAAGTCTTCTGCATTTAACCCAACCCCTATGAATCAGAGGTGCCTTAAATTGACATCCACGTTATCGGCACCTGGGGAAGAGTGGGTTAACTGACTTGCTCAGGGGCAGAACCACAGATTTTTACCTTGTCAGCTCGGGGGGGGGGGGGGGGGGGGGGGGGGGGATGGTTGGGATGTGAAACAGGATATAGAAAGGATGGAGAAAGATATTACAGTAATGATGGAGATGGAAGAGTGTGGCAAATGAGGATTATAAAGGGGTTTCAACACTGCAGATTGGGGTTGTATGAGGATAGACAGTAGATTCATTATATGCATGCACTATTCACTAGATCAGGTGATTGTTGGATCCAGACTCACCATGCATGTCCGGCCAGGCTGCCAACAGGGTCACTCCACTGAGGTGGTACTTACTGGACGTGGCATTCTGCAGACACAAGAGAACCAGTGACGCCACACAGTATCTACGCCACACACAGGACTGGAACAATAGTTCACGAGTGCCTGTCCTCAGCTTGTTCATGAGGCTCCATCTTGTGGCAGTCAGGTGTTAGTGCCAAAAGCCTTCTACTACTGATACAGAAGAAAACCTTACTGCATGTACTAATGTATTAATGGATGCAAGAAGAAATGAAGATAAAGAGCAAGAGAGAGCACTAAGTGACAGACACAGAACAGTAAAGAGAAACAAAAAATGTCAAACAAGAGTTCTGACCAGGGAGAAGACGAGGGTGAGACTGGTTGCCCTCTCGTCAGCCTTCAGCAGTAGGGTGGCGCTGTCCAAGTCACATGACCCTGAGCTCTTAGTCAGGTTGGGCTGCAGGTTCACCACCTCTAGCACAGTCTGCACACACACAGGACAACAAGACACAGGGCAGTGTGTGGACATGTTTAACTATAATTGTAGGGACCAGAAGTCTCCACAAAAATAGTGAACAAACATTTGACCAACTGGGGACATTTCCTGGTCCACACAAAGGAAAAAAGGCTATTCCTAGGGGGTTTAGGGTTAAAAGGTTCAGTTTAGAGGTTAAGAAAAATAGGATTTTGAATGGGAATTAATTGTGTCCCCCCCACAAGGTTAGTTAAAAACTGTCTGAGAGGTGCTGGGCTTCAAAGTATGTGCAAGTCTGTGTGTACCTTATTGAGAGAGGCAGAGCTGAAGCTGACATTGAGCTGCAGTCCCATGCGGGCCATCAGACAGGCGGTCCCATTGCCGTTGGTTACAGTGTAGTTGCCTCTCTCGGGCCGAGCCGGGGGTGCAGGAGGCGGAGCCGTGGTTTGAGGGGCAGCAGTGGGCGGGGCGTCAGTGGCAGCAAAGCTCTGATGCAACGTGACCGCTGTAGTGACGTAACAAGACAACCACAGATGGATAGACACAGACACAGCACTGTTCGATCCTTAGCTGGAGGCTGGTAAAGTCTCCTCAATAGTCTTTAAGAGGCCTCCTCTCCTCACCTCCTTTCCTGGATCTGCACAGACGTGAAAGAAGTTGACAAGCTACCTCTGTATGCATTCACCACCATAATGTTGCTTTCACCCATCATGTGGGGTAGATAAGATATTAGATAAGTGCAGATGAAGGAGAAGAGCTGAAGAGCCATTTGAGACTATAGCGATGCAACCACTGCGTAGGTCAGTAACTTTGGAGTAATGTTATGGCCAAATCCTTTTATGTGGTGGCAGACTGGGTTGTGCCAACAACAACAAAACCTGCTGACTCCATTGATGTGGCTGTCCACATAAATTCCAAAAGCTTTAGTGGGTCACACCACAAAATAACCATTGGAATGAAGAAGCAGGTCTGCAACTTGGCTCATTTCTACAATACTAGTCTCCTCGGCAGCCACGTGGGACGTCACTACTGGTGTCAATTACATCGTCTTCAGCTGATGTCGGTCTTACCGGTCTGTGCAGATTAAAAAATACTAGTGAGTGCCTTGCTTTGACGAAACAACGGTGGTAGACAGCCTACAAGGAGGTCAGAGACTTGGCAGTGTGGTGCCAGGACAACAACCCTCTCCCTGATCGTGGACTACAGGTGAAAGAGGGGACAGCACGCCCATCCATGGGGCTGTAGTGGAGCGGGTCGAGAGTTTCCCTGGCATCCACATCACTAAGGACTTAGCATGCTCCACACACACCCAGACAGTCGTAAAGAGAGCATGACGGCTTCTTATCCCTCTCAGGAGGCTGACAAGATTTGTTATGAGCCCTCGGATCCTCAAAAAGTTATACAGCTGCACCATCGAGAGCATCTTGACTGGCTTCATCACCGCTTGGTATGGTGAATGCACCGCCCTCAACTGCATAATGCTGCAGAGGGTGGTGCGGACAGCCAAGTACATCACTAGGGGTCGATCTCCCTGCCATCCAGGACCTCTATATCAGGGGGTGTCAGAGGAAGGCCCGAAAAATTTACAAGACTCCAGCCACCTAAGCCAAAGACTTCACTTTGCTACTGTCTGGCAAACGGTACCGGAGCATCAGCTCTCAGACCAACAGGCTCAGAGACAGCTTCTATCCCCAAGCCATAAGACCGCTAAATAGTTAATTAAAATGGTAACCTACACTATCTGACCCTTTCTTGCACTGGCTCTATGCACACTCACACAATATTATAATAAATGCCATTTAGCAGACGCTTTTATCCAAAGCAACACTACAAAAAAATAAAACACACATCTATATTTAACTAGGCAAGTCAGTTAAGAACGAATTCTTATTTACAATGACGGACTACTTGCAGGCGTGCATACATTTTATGGATGGGTACTTCCGGGAATCGAACCCACTAACCTTGCGTCGCAAAACGCCATTCTCTACAAAATGAGCTACAGAGGACCACACACACACATACATAAAAAACATCCATACCGACAATCACTATTATACTCTTTATTTTACCACTATTCTTATTACATTTTGTTGCCTAGTCACCTTACCATGCCTTCATGTACATATCTACCTCATACCACTGCACAAAAATCTAGTACTCCCTGTATATAGCGCCATTCTTGTGTATTTTATTCCTTGTGTTAAACAAATATATTAACTTTACATTGTTGGGAAGGGCTCGTAAGCAAGCATTTCACGATAAAGTCCACACCCGTAGTAGTCGGCACGTGTGACACATATCATTTGATTTGGAACCAAGGTGTATGTATGAGGAAACCTGAAATATCAAATATTCAGCAACTCTGAGGACAATTTAAGTTGATTATACATCTTCATGATCAAACCACGGCGTTTTAACAGCCTTCGTCAGGGTTTGTCACACTCAGTTCCCCTGTATCATCGATCTGTTTACACCTTCTGCTCGCTCATCTGTTCAACTATCACACGCCCTGATATCTTGACATTAGCTACATTTAGGCCCAGTTTGTCCTACAAAAGAGAATATTACAAAGAAAGGCTGTGCAAATGTGATCGATATCTAATAGCTTGCCTTGGTCTAGCCCAAAGGCCAGCAGATGGTGCTATGGAGTCATTTCATCTTAACGCCCAAAGGGAATCCATGCAACTGGCTATACACTCGTATCCCTTCAAATCAAATGTTTTTGGTCACATATATAGCAGATGTTATTGCGGGTGTAGCAAAATGCTTGTGGACCGGTTCGTGCATAAAACATTCTCCATTCAGGCTGCAAAGGCATCGATTTCCTCCTTAACTTGATTTAATGGCAAGAAGGTGGGGTGGGGGATATGCATACTTTCTTATGAAACACCATTTTCCACCACTATGCTATGGTGGCTAATACTACTTCCTGACATTGCATACAGTGTTCAGACCAAGGGTAACCGAACGTAGAAAGCGTAAAAAACGCCTGAGCTAAGTTGAATTAGCTGTATTCCTGAAAACCGGATGCATCCGGTTGTTGGCAACTCTGCTAACAGCAGACTGATATACTAAACAATTGACGTATCAATTCATTCTTTTCAATTTAAGCTTTTATTTAAAATTCTCATTACAAAAAGAAGGCTCAGTTTATGGGGTATTCAAGTCAGACTGGTGCAGATTTCACCCTAAGGCAACAATCAATAGAGGATCCCTTCCAGTACTGTCCATCGGTGGCTTGTTTTTGGAGTCAGGTCCAGAAATGGTTATTATGCCATATTATCAGGGTCAGTTATACCTGTTATATTGTATTACGGGGGAGTTGAAGGACCACAGGCCGTCAATAGGAAATATCATTGTGCTCTCGGGTAAAATGTTTATCTTCGGAGGCAATTTCAGCAGAAGTGTTGCAGATGGGGAGGTTCAAGTCCCCCGTGAGACACCATGGGAGAATGGAGGGATGTATTGGGAGAGGACATGGTAGAATTATGATTAATTGGGAAAGATTAGTTGATCTGTGGAAGTCTGAAGAGTGGAATTGATGTGTTGGTATAATTATATACACAAAATGTACAGTGTAAAATGTTTGAAGTCCTCCAATTAGAGGTGAGGGTGGGATCATTGTGTGTCGCCATTTATGTTTTGGTTTCATGCTGTGTGCTGGTCGTGATGGATGCACTCGCTTCCATGCCCGCCCAGGCATCAGGCGGGGATTGACTGGTTTTTCCCACTCTTGGAAAATCCCTTCGGCTAATCTAACATGGTGGTGAAAAAGGGTGTTCCATAAATAAAGCAGGCATACTTTCATTATTATTTTTTTTCCACCTTCGACATTAAATCAAGTTGAGGAACTCAACACATTTGCAGCCTGGATGGAAAATGTTTTATGTATGAACCCATCAATAAGCCAGCTGCATGGATTCCCTTTGAACGGTCAAATGAAACGACCCAATAGCACCATCTGCTGGTTGGTTTGGTTAAGCCTTGGGCTACTCAGTACGTGACCACCAGCTTTTATCCCAAAGCTAAAAAGGTTACTTGCCAAGAAACAAGCAGCGAGTAAACAAAACAAATGAGTGCAATGTCATCAATAAATGAAAAAAACATAGCCTGTTGTTTTTAACACTAGACACAGCGCTTTTGATATCACGTGAGGGTCCCATTGCACAACAGCCCACCTACACCTCTTGACCTACCGATCGAGCTGTCAACCAGCCACTAAGCAAGAAAAACAACTCTGTCTGGTCTCGCATCGACCTGTAATACATAATCGAAGGCAGAAATGCAAGTCATCTGGAAAACGTAGAACCATGTTTAACCATCATGCAAGGTAAATAACCATCATGCAAGGTAAAAATAGGTTGAATACCGAATTATGGTGTATGAGCCACCATTTCTATATGTATGGTGTTGTATTTACTGCGTCCATCCAGCACCAACATACTCACCTAAAAGCGCGATGAATGCAATGGACAAAGGTTGCTTGCGGCTATGTTGTTGTGTCATATTTTTGTTAAGTTGTTTGCCAAGGCAAGGGGCGAATCACAACATGCACACGGTCCAGCGACAGGAACGAAGGGCAGTAAGCGAGCTTTACTTGCAACAACGTAAGCTCACGGCTTGTGCTCTCTCTGCTGCCGCAAGCTAGAATCCTCACGAAACAAATCTTCAGAAATGTGCCCTTTTCCTTCAGTGTTGTTTTCTCTTTTTTGGTTTAGTTGGCGCTGATTAAATTGGTCTTCGTTGAGTGTCTGGATCGTCACATACCACGGATGATTCCTGCACCAGGAAGAAACGACAACGGTCATGTGATCAAGAGTTTAAGTACCGCCCAGAATAATCACATGAGTGGGGATTCGTTGACGTTGAACAGCTGTGGGGCTACAGATAACAGCATATTAACATTCATTATGAACTGGGTGGTTCGAGCACTGAATACCGATTGGCTGACAGCCATACCCGTATACCACGGGTATGGAAAAACATTTATTTTTTACTGCTCTAATTACGTTGGTAACCAGTTTATAATAGAAATAAGGCACCTCGGGGGTTTGTGGTATATGGCCAATATACCACGGCTAAGGGCTGTATCCAGGCACTGGATAAGAACATCCCTTAGCCGTGGTATATTGGCCATATACCACACCCCCTTGTGACTTATTGCTTAACTGTACTTTTTGTGATGAGCATCCAGAAACAGTTTTGCATTGATTTTAACATTTCCTACATGTAAAGAGATTATTGAAAGATTAGTGTACGTTTATTATTGATAAATATTATTGGTGACTTTTGTTTATTATGGGAGAATGTGCTGCTGGGTTAAAGGATAAAGAAAAACAATTTTACATCCAAAATGTAATTGTGCTAATGGGATAATTTCATATTCATACATGTAAATTCACTAATAATTCACCGTTTTTTTTATTGGGAGTTCGAGCAGTACATTATGATCATTCTACATTCTTTAAATAAGAAAGCTGTAAAAACAGTCAATACATGTGTCTTAAAGGGATACTTCAGGATCAGCCCTTTATCTACTGACCCAGAGTCAGATGAAGCCCTTTATCTACTGACCCAGAGTCAGATGAAGCCCTTTATCTACTTCCCCAGAGTCAGATGAAGCCCTTTATCTACTGACCCAGAGTCAGATGAAGCCCTTTATCTACTGACCCAGAGTCAGATGAAGCCTTTTATCTACTGACCCAGAGTCAGATGAACTCATGGATACCATGTTTATTTCTCTGCATCCAGTATGAAGGAAGTTAGAGGTAAACAATGTGAACCAATGCTTACTAGCGTTAGCACAATGACTCGAAGTCTATGGTATCTACTATATATATTTAAGTCTATGGTATCTACTATATATATTTATATATAGTAGATACCATAGACTTTGAGTCATTGTGCTAATGCTAGTATATATATATATATATATATATATATATATATATATATATATATATATATTTACAGTTTATGTCGGAAGTTTACATACACTTAGGTTGGAGTAATTCAAACTTGTTCTTCAACCACTCCACAAATTTCTTGCTAACAAACTATAGTTTTGGCAAGTCGGTTAGGAGATCTATTTTGTGCATGACACAAGTAATTCTTCCAACAATTGTTTACAGACAGATTATTTCACTTATAATTCGCTGCATCACAATTCCAGTGGGTCAAAAGTTTACATACACTAAGTTGACTGTGCTTTTAAACAGCTTGGAAAATTCCAGAAAATTTTGGCATGAATTTAGAAGGTTCTGATAGGCTAATTTACATCATTTGAGTCCGTGGAGGTGTACCTGTGGATGTATTTCGAGGTCGACCTTCAAACTCAGTGCCTCTTGTCTTGACCTCATGGGAAAATCAAAAGAAATCAGACAAGACCTCAGAAAAATATTGGAGACCTCCACAAGTCTGTATCATCCTTGGGAGCAATTTCCAAATGCCTGAAGGTACCATGTTCATCTGTACAAACAATAGTACTCAAGTATGAACACCATGGGACCACGCAGCCGTTATACCGCTCAGGAAGGAGACGCGTTCTGTCTCCTAGAGATGAACGTACTTTGATGTGAAAAGTGCAAATCAATCCCAGAACAACAGCAAAGGACCTTGTGAAGATGCTGGAGGAAACAGGTACAAAAGTATCTACAGTGGGGCAAATAAGTATTTAGTCAGCCACCAATTGTTCATGTTCTCTCACTTAAAAAGATGAGAGAGGCCTGTAATTTTCATCATAGGTACACTTCAACTATGACAGACAAAATTAGAATGTTTCATCTTCAATGCCCTTGCTGATGGAAGGAGTTTTTCACTCAAAATCTCACGATACATGGCCCCATTCATTCTTTCCTTTACACGGATCAGTCGTCCTGGTCCCTTTACAGAAAAACAGCCCCAAAGCATGATGTTTACACCCCCATGCTTCACAGTAGGTATGGTGTTCTTTGGATGCAACTCAGCATTCTTTGTCCTCCAAACACGACAAGTTGATTTTTTACCAAAAAGTTATATTTTGGTTTCCTCTGATCATATGACATTCTCCCAATCTTCTTCTGGATCATCCAAATGCTCTCTAGCAAACTTCAGACGGGCCTGGACATGTACTGGCTTAAGCAGGAGGACACGTCTGGCACTGCAGGATTTGAGTCCCTGGCGGCGTAGTGTGTTACTGATGGTAGGCTTTGTTACTTTGGTCCCAGCTCTCTGCAGGTCATTTACTAGGTCCCCCCGTGTGGTTCTGGGATTTTTGCTCACCGTTCTTGTGATCATTGTGACCCCACGGGGTGAAATCTTGCGTGGAGCCCCAGATCAAGGGAGATTATCAGTGGTCTTGTATGTCTTCCATTTCCTAATAATTGCTCCCACAGTTGATTTCTTCAAACCAAGCTGCTTACCTATTACAATTTTGTTTCTGGTGTCCTTTGACAGCTCTTTGGTCTTGGCCATAGTGGAGTTTGGAGTGTGACTG
Source organism: Oncorhynchus clarkii lewisi (assembly GCF_045791955.1). Lineage (NCBI taxonomy): Eukaryota > Metazoa > Chordata > Actinopteri > Salmoniformes > Salmonidae > Oncorhynchus > Oncorhynchus clarkii. The sequence continues at coordinate 78,691,744 of NC_092149.1, forward strand.
TTTGAGGTTGTGGACAGGTGTCTTTTATACTGATAACAAGTTCAAACAGGTGCCATTAATACAGGTAACGAGTGGAGGACAGAGGAGCCTCTTAAAGAAGAAGTTACAGGTCTGTGAGAGCCAGAAATCTTGCTTGTTTGTAGGTGACCAAATACTTATTTTCCACCATAATTTGCAAATAAATTCATTAAAAATCCTACAATGTGATTTTCTGGATTTTTTGTTCTCATTTTGTCTGTCATAGCTGAAGTGTACCTATGATGAAAATTACAGTGCTCTCTTATCTTTTTAAGTGGGAGAACTTGCACAATTGGTGGCTGACTAAATACTTTTTCGCCCCACTGTATATCCACAATAAAACGAGTCCTATATAGACATAACCCAAAAGGCCGCTCAGCAAGGAAGAAGCCACTGCTCCAAAACCATCATAAAAAAGCCAGACTATGGTTTGCAACTGCACATGGGGACAAATATCGTACTTTTTGGAGAAATGTCCTCTGGTCTGATGAAACAAAAATAGAACTGTTTGGCCATAATGACCATCGTTATGTTTGGAGGAAAAAGGGGGAGGCTTGCAAGCCGAAGAATACCATCCCAACCCTGAAACAAGGGGGTGGTAGCATCATGTTGTGGGGGTGCTTTGCTGCAGGAGGGACTGGTGCCCTTCACAAAATACATTGCATCATGAGGGAGGAAAATTATCAGGATATATTGATGCAACGTCTCAAGACATCAGTCAGGAAATTAAAGCTTGGTCGCAAATGGGTCTTCCAAATGGACAATGACCCCAAACATACTTCCAAAGAAAATGAATGGGCCAAACTGAAAAAGCGTGTGCGAGCAAGGAGGCCTACAAACCTGATTCAGTTACACCAGCTCTGTCAGGAGGAATGGGCCAAAATTCACCCAACTTGAGGAAGGCTACCCAAAACGTTTGACTCAAGTTAAACAATTTAAAGGCAATGCTACCAAATACTAATTGAGTGTATGTAAACTTCTGACCAACTGGGAATGTGATGAAATAAATAAAAGCTGAAATAAATCATTCTCTCTACTATTATTCTGACATTTCACATTCTTAAAATAAAGTGGTGATCCCAACTGACCTAAAACAGGGAATTGTTACGAGGATTAAATGTCAGGAATTGTGAAAAACTGAGTTTAATGGTATTTGGCTAAGGTGTATGTAAACTTCCGACTTCAACTGTATATATATATATATATATATATATATATATATATATATATATATATATATATATATATATATATATATTAAGATAACAGCTGTGGAGTTACAGTACAGTTTAATACAATGTTGCACTGAAGATTACCAGTGGCACATTCTGTATTAGGTATTTTGGTCGAGGAAGTAGCCTCGTTGTAATAACAATGATACAGTTTTCTCGATATACAAAAAGTAAAGAACAAATAACATCTTATTCGTTTTGAAAGCAGGTGTATGCCCAGGTCTGCTTCATCTCTCTCTCTCCCTCTCTCTTCACTATATTCATGTCACATTTGAAGAGCATTTTCCCTCATCATTCAGACCAGTAGCAATCCACCTTCCATCATCAGATGATGCCAGGGGGCATTTCACACAGGGATGTCAAAAGGCTTTCTCGTCCCCATGCTATTTACCCCCTTCTTCACCTTAATTAAGCCTATTGACGAGTCCACAAACCTCCATTCTGGTCAATAATATATAAAACCAGGGATGAGGAAATACTGAAATACTCTGGTCATACACAGGATAGGACAGCTTGGCCTACCAGAGTCCAAGGTCAAGATGAAGTTGTCTTGTGGTAATGAGGCATTTCACAAGGGCATCATTACACCACAGCCACCATAACATATAGGCAACTTGGAAACTGAGAAATGTCCGACTTGGAAACTCATTGTAGAAAGATGAGCTCCAGATGAGTAAAGATGCATTTAACTGCTAAGATAATGTCACCTGTTGATATCAATGGTACACCCTAGAGAGTGCAAGTTATTCTGAAGCATAGCTTTGAAACGTGATGATAATTTGATATCCTTGCTCACTGTCCACAATACTGGAGCTGGCACTTTGCCGTGGTGGGGGAGATTACGCGTCTTTTTGACGTGACCTGTGGGCTGTAACAACATGAGCCAAATCTAGGCTCCTGCAGGTCTAACCATCAGGTTGTGCCAATAAGCACAGTAATGCTTACATTATTATTTACTATTGCTGGAGGAAGCATACAGTTTCTTTAGAAAATGACTCATGACACCGTAAAAGAGCACAGACCATGGCCTTTGAACTAATGTCATTTCTCTTCTCTGATTTTTAGATTCATAGACAGTCTGTTGTTAAAGCATGACAACGGTAACAAATAGAGAGACAGCCTAGTGAACCTACACTCTGGATGAACAAATCCTAAGAGATAAGGGGATAGATACATTTACATTTTAGTCTTTTATTAGACTCTCTTATCTAGAGCAATTTACAGGCGCAATTAGGGTTAAGTGCCTTACTCAAGAGCACAGACAGATTTTTTTCACCTAGTTGGCTGCAGGATTCAATCCAGCAACCTTTCAGTTATTGGCTCAACGCTCTTAACCGCTAGGCTACCTGTCAGAGAATGATGGTTTGAGCAAGGAAGTGACATAAAGAGAAGGGAAAACCGAGAAAGACAAAGACAAGTAGATATGTTTAGGAAGGAAGAAGATGCTTAGAGAGATGGAGAGAATGATGGAAAGAGAGAGAGGGGGCAGAGATATTGGTGTCAGTGCAGCCACTTCCTGTCATCAGCGATAGAAAGAGTGTGCGAGAGAGCGAAAGAGAGAGGGAGGGAGGGCTAGAAAGAGATTAACCAAGAGAGCCCTCTAGAGCCACCACCATCGTTCACCCCAGGACAGAAAGAGAGAGATCATCACTTGTTTTCTCGGAGGGAAAGAGAGGAAAAAAGGGAGAATGACTGCTCCATGGAGGATAGGTGTTGTGGTGATGCTGAAGCTTGTGTCTTCTGCAGGTAAGTACCAATCCAGCTGTACCATGGGAGTCACGTACTAGCCATGGTGGAATGGACAGAAATGGCAATACCATCAAAACGGAGGTGTTTGACCTGAATTTAGTGTCAGGGTTAAGGTTAGGGCAAGGTTAGGGCAAGGTTAGGGCAAGGTTAGGGCAAGTTCGTTAAAGTGTCTGTTTGGTTAGAAAGTTTTGACTTCTGTACTTTTTAGTGTGGCCAGATAGTAAGATTCCTGTACTACAGTGGATTATTTTCTGTCCAACGCGCTAGATTTTTACTCTCCCACCGTCACCTCCTTCACCTAGTTTCCTACCCAGAGCACAGGTGGCTGGTGGCACCTTCATTTGGGAGGACGGGCTCATAGTAATGACTGGTACGGAATAAATAGAATCAGTGGTGTGTCTTCATGGATGCCAAGGGAAGCCAGGCTACTCCAAAAAAGTATTTCAATTCACAAGAGGCTGAATGTATCTCACCAGAGAAGGCATCCGAGCGAGCAAAACAGCGCCCCTCTGTCTCTGTACGTGTAGGCCATATATCTGATGCTGTCTGGTCTAAAATAGTACGCCCGTATCATTGAGGGCAAGGGAAGACAGCGAGCATTTGGCCTCCCTTGATAAAAAAAAGCTCACCTGTGAATGATCCTGGTGCACCAAAAAAAGTCTCAAGGGAAGCCAGTTTGTCTTCACTCCAATCACATCGCATCAAGAGCATACGTCACTAACAGAAACTCGTGTTGTGTTGTTGTCCTCCAGTAGCTAGCTAGCTACCTAAAATTGTCCCTTTCCTAAATTAGCCATGGATGGAGATAGGGATTTGGACTTGTGGTTTTACTTAATTCTCCTTACTGGCCAATGATTATAATGGCACGAACCAAGATAAAGTGAGAGGAGATGCTGTGTACAATTCAAGGCTATCTCTTCAGACAATACAATTTTCCCTCACACCTTCTTTTCTGGCTTAGCTTCCCCAGTGATTTTACCCCACACCACTACTGAATGGAATGGTATCAAACACATCAAATGCACAGTTTCCATGGTTTCCAAGTGTTTGATACCATTCCATTCACTCCATTCCATCCATTATTATGAGCAGTCCTCCCATCACCAACCTCCTGTGACACAGAGACGCTCTGCCCTGGGTATGAAAAGTGTCCTCCCCCTGGTCAGGAGAGAGAGAAGGTTCCAGGAGCTCTATTGCTCTGTGCTATCTGTTCGTGTGGGTGATTGAGTGGCTACGTTTCTACACATCTATTTTTGCGTCTGTGTAGAACATGAAAGCTTTGTTCATTTCAAAGTCACCAGAAAGACAGAGAGTCACAGACAGATGAGAGACAGTAACACCTGTTGGTGAATGAGAACTGAAGTGGAAGTGGTGAGAGATTATTCTGAGACAATGTTGCTCCTGAGTAGTGTGTGGACTCAATAGTGAATTTGTCCTTGATGCAGATGTGTAGATGATCACCAGATGGGCACAACTAAATGCCCCCCCCCCCCCCAAAAGCAGTTACACCACCAAAGGCCCAATTTGTCACGACACAGCTTCTGTAGAAACCACTGAACTACATACTGAGTTCCACAGACACAAACCACAAAGAGGGAGAGAGGGGGAGAGAGATAGAGAGAGAGCGCTGACAGGAAGACAGTTGTCTACAGGGTCGTTTTGTCTTCGATGACAGGGTGTCTGTTTCTTACTTTAGAGTACTCTCCTAAAATGTCCACCTGCGTTGGGGTATAGCCCTGCGCTCAGTACTACCCTATTCTCCCTTCTAGTTCAGTATCCATGCACCTGTTCTACTAGTTCAGTATCCATGCACCTGTTCTACATGTTCAGTATCCATGCACCTGTTCTTCTAGTTCAGTATCCATGCACCTGTTCTACTAGTTCAGTATCCATGCACCTGTTCTACTAGTTCAGTATCCATGCACCTGTTCTACTAGTTCAGTATCCATGCACCTGTTCTTCTAGTTCAGTATCCATGCACCTGTTCTACTAGTTCAGTATCCATGCACCTGTTCTACTAGTTCAGTATCCATGCACCTGTTCTTCTAGTTCAGTATCCATGCACCTGTTCTTCTAGTTCAGTGTCCATGCACCTGTTCTACTAGTTCAGTATCCATGCACCTGTTCTACTAGTTCAGTATCCATGCACCTGTTCTACTAGTTCAGTATCCATGCACCTGTTCTTCTAGTTCAGTATCCATGCACCTGTTCTTCTAGTTCAGTATCCATGCACCTGTTCTTCTAGTTCAGTATCCATGCACCTGTTCTACTTGTTCAGTATCCATGCACCTGTTCTACTAGTTCAGTATCCATGCACCTGTTCTACTAGTTCAGTATCCATGCACCTGTTCTACTAGTTCAGTATCCATGCACCTGTTCTTCTAGTTCAGTATCCATGCACCTGTTCTTCTAGTTCAGTATCCATGCACCTGTTCTACTAGTTCAGTATCCATGCACCTGTTCTTCTAGTTCAGTATCCATGCACCTGTTCTTCTAGTTCAGTATCCATGCACCTGTTCTACTAGTTCAGTATCCATGCACCTGTTCTACTAGTTCAGTATCCATGCACCTGTTCTACTAGTTCAGTATCCATGCACCTGTTCTACTAGTTCAGTATCCATGCACCTGTTCTACTAGTTCAGTATCCATGCACCTGTTCTACTAGTTCAGTATCCATGCACCTGTTCTACTTGTTCAGTATCCATGCATCTGTTCTACTAGTTCAGTATCCATGCACCTGTTCTACTAGTTCAGTATCCATGCACCTGTTCTACTAGTTCAGTATCATTGCACCTGTTCTACTAGTTCAGTATCCATGCACCTGTTCTACTAGTTCAGTATCCATGCACCTGTTCTACTAGTTCAGTATCCATGCACCTGTTCTACTAGTTCAGTATCCATGCACCTGTTCTACTAGTTCAGTATCCATGCACCTGTTCTACTAGTTCAGTATCCATGCACCTGTTCTACTAGTTCAGTATCCATGCACCTGTTCTACTAGTTCAGTATCCATGCACCTGTTCTTCTAGTTCAGTATCCTTGCACCTGTTCTACTAGTTCAGTAGCCATGCACCTGTTCTACTAGTTCAGTATCCATGCACCTGTTCTACTAGTTCAGTATCCATGCACCTGTTCTACTAGTTCAGTAGCCATGCACCTGTTCTACTAGTTCAGTATCCATGCACCTGTTCTACTAGTTCAGTAGCCATGCACCTGTTCTACTAGTTCAGTATCCATGCACCTGTTCTACTAGTTCAGTATCCATGCACCTGTTCTACTAGTTCAGTAGCCATGCACCTGTTCTACTAGTTCAGTATCCATGCACCTGTTCTACTGACTGTGTTTATTTCAGCAATAAGGCACGACGGGGTGTGGCATATGGCCAATTTACAACAGGCTAAGGGCTGTTCTTAAACACGACGCAACGCAGAGTGCTTGGATACAGCCCTTAGCCGTGGTATATTGGCCATATACCACAAACCCCTGAGGTGCCTTATTGCTGTTATAAACTGGTTACCAATGTAATTAGAGCAGTAAAAATAAATGTTTTGTCATACCCGTAGTATACAGTCGGATATATACCACGGTTGTTAGCCAATCAGCATTCAGTGCTCGAACCACCTAGTTTAGAATTATATATTTTACTCCCTTCTTCCTCTGCACTCGTCTTGTGTTTGAATGACTGACTCTGTGCTCGTCTGTGTGCCCTGTCTGTGTTTTAATGGTTCTTGGTCTTCTGTGTGACCTGCAGAGGCTTCAATGACTGAACCAGCCATCTGCTACATACTGGATGGAATCTTGCTCTTCTACTGCATCATCACCACCTTGCTCTTCGTCAGAGCCAAGGTGGGTCACAATACAGACTGTCTACCACTGGTCAGGTACTAGTTATTCAAGTGTATACAGTGGAGGTGAGTTTGTACACAGGTAATTACAGAGGCATGTTCCCCTACAATTAAATACTGTAAGAGGATGTGTTATAGATACTGTACATGGACATAGAAGAGGGTCATTATCTCTTCTGTCTCTGGTTTCCCCTCTCTCATTATCTCGCTCTCATTATCTCTCTGGTTTCCCCTTATATCTCTCTCATTATCTCTTGTCTCTGGTTTCCCCTCTCTCATTATCTCTCTGTCTCTGCTTTCCCCTCTCTCATTATCTCTCTCCCTCATCTCTCTCATTTTCTCTGTTTTTCCCTCTCTCATTATATCTCTCATTATCTCTCTCCCTCGTCTCTCTCATTATATCTATCATTATCTCTGCTTTCCCCTCTCTCATTATCGCTCTCTCTCATCTCTATCTGTCTTTGTCTGTAGTGGTGTAAGTCTTCACCTGAACCCAAAGAGGACCCCACCCATGCAGTGAGTTCCCTAAAATGTCCCATACCTTTAAAGTGTGTGTGTGTGTGATCATGGACATGACATGGTACTGACATTCTTAATATATGTTTTTTTTTAAGGAACTCCAGCCAGGTGCTAATGCTGACGACCAACAGTCTGCAGCTACTAGACGGGTGAGTGAGTGGACTATTATGGCTGGTGTGTGAGAGAGGCCTTGTTCTAATTCCGTGTACAGATATTTGTGATCCGCACAGTCTCGCTAATGTGTTTGTTTGTGGTTGTCCGTCTCAGAAGCGCAAACAGGAAGCTAGTAGCGACACATACCAGGTAAAGACTTCTCTTTATACCACAAGTTTATTAGCGTGCTGAGACGTTGCAGAACACAGAGACCCTGAACGCAGCCAGTGTTTTGGATAGGTTCATCCACTTCCACAAGCTCTTAATATTGAACTTGTATTTTGTCCTCTAGGCCCTCCAGATAAAAGATGATGGAAATGATGACTACCAGGTGATCATGTCCAAGGGGAGGGTAAGAGTCCATCAGGTCACTCACATGGAACATGACATTTAGGAAATAACTGTCCATCTCAACTATGTATCGACGTGTGACATAGAAGTTTGAAATAATCAGGGTAGTGTCTGCATAGGTTAAATACATTTGCGAGATGGAAAGATGAAATATCCACTCCTTGGAGTATGGATAGTCATCAGGGTGTCATAAAGCTGCTATCAAACTTACATGAGTAAAGGAAGACAAAACTAGGGAAACTCAAATGTGAAATGTCACCCGTCTGTAGATTAACTCTAAAGGATATTAACCTACCTACACTTTCTTCCTGTGGGTTCTCTCCTCACATGCTCGCAAAAAGAACAAGAAGGCCCAAGTCCCCCAGCCTCTCAGTGCAAAGACCCAGACCCGGGCCACTGCCCCACCACCACTACCTCCACACTGATCTGACCCAGTCAGCCCTGGGCACGGAGGCAGCAGTCGACTCCACTTGCAGCTCTGCCCTGCACTGATCCAATCTCTGAAGAGTACCTTCTAGATTATTTCCCGAGATCTATGTGCATAACAGTCTTCTACCCCTGAGCTCAACTCCCTGGCCTGTTATTGCATATTACAACTCAGCAGAAAAGTGTACATGTCTTGTCAATGTGTATTATCATGTCATTTGTTAAGTCCATCTATGGCTGTATGTGGTAATGTCAACATTATGACCGTAATAAAAGACTGGAACGTTCCAATGTTAAAACACCTGGAAAATGGTTTAATGACGTTTACAACAAAAGAGAACTGTACAGTTACAGTAAAAGATTCATCTTTATATACATATAAAAAACTAAAACAAAATACAGCAGACAAATGCATCAAATCTACCATGTATCCTGATTCACATACTTAATGTTCTACACAATCTTTCAGTTCTATATGCTGCCAACCGCCATGTCTGGGGGGGGGGGGGGGGTTCTTAGTTGGATATGAGGCATGTGTCCCCGTGGCAACAGTGAGCAGTGTTCTAGTCCATGGTGTAACAGTGGAACCGCGCGTCACAACGACAGCATGGCTCCCAGAGTTCTAGAGTGACAGACGGTGTACTCAGAGGAAAAACTAGTCAGAAGATAAAGGAGCACATTCCTTTAGTTTAGCTTGGTTTACAGAGGGAGAATTATCAATGATTTTACAGAATGCATTTCTCAAAAATCCACAAACAGAAGGTTTATTTACAAGTTGACCTTTTGTTTTTATTGTATTTTTCTGCTTGTTTTTTTTTTTTAAACCATTGACACTTGGGTCGTGTTAACTGATATATTCACACACAGAATTCTTTACACACCCCAAAACATACAAAAATACTATATCTTTAACCTACCAAGAGTAAGACAGTTCTGCAATTAGTTCCATGCTGTGACAGAAAAAGATCGATACACCAAACAGACAAGATTGTTGTTTTAAAACAACAGACTTTTTTTCCCATTTAGATTTCTCAGAAATATACCAAAATATACATCTAAGCTTTGGAATTACTGGGGCTCGGGCTAAAGCCAGTGCTGGGTTTATCTCTTAATACACAAGCTGCAGGGAAAGAGAAAGAGAAAGAGAAAGAGAGAGAGAGAGAGAAAGAGAAAGTGACAGGACAGAGAGAGTTATCTTTGGTATCTGCGTTTGTCAAACATTAAATATTTGGATATTTTTTGCTTTGGGATAGCGCTTGTGAGATCCTACAACTCCCCCACTTGGAATAAAGCATCATATAACGTTTCCCTGGGACTCCATTGACCAAAGAGCTTAGCCAATCAGACACAGGCCATGTGTAGTGAAGGACCATGATGCATAGTGTCACAGCGGGAGAGAGAAGCAAGAGAGAGAGACAGAGAAAGAAAGAAAACAGTGGTGAGACAGAGAGAAAGAACCAGAGAATTTGTATCCTAGAGACAATGTATCCTGGCAACTACAATACACAGATAGGGAGCCAGACAGACGCACTGTATCCAAGAAGCAGAAACCGTGTATTTTTGTGACCGTCTTTGAGACGGAAAAGGTGTGTCCTAGCAACAGTCCCAGAGACAGACAGAGACAGACAGAGGGACAGAAAAAGTGACTCCTGAGCCTTTACAGCGTGCACAGGATGCACCCTCAATGTGTATTAACAAACATCACCCAGCCATCACGGGATTGGATAATTGATCTGTCTATCAGAGAGCCTCACTTTGCCCCTCGAAACTCCACCTATCCTCCCCCACAGGCCCTGCTACAGGTGCCTGTTGTGTCCGCTGCGCGCACGCAGCTCTGCCATACAGGCGTATCGACAGTACAGGTGCTCAGGGAAGAGCGTGTGTGAGCACAGCTGCATATCTTTTCTCGTGGGATGATGAGGCGGAGGGGTGAGAGATGGTCTAGTCCATATACAATCACTTTGGAAGTCTTTGGTTAACATTACCACAGGAAAGAGAGTGCAGCGAGGCAGCGCACCACCAGGTGAGTAGACACACCAACATCTACATTTACAATCTAAATAAGAATATAAAAAAGGACAGGATTGTCAAATCATAGAAAACAGAATAAGATTGGGATAAATCAAGTACATACTACTAAAAAGTGAAATGTGAGTATACTTTCAGCATTATAATAGGAGGTGGAGGTGTGAGAGGTCACTGTGTGTTTAGTGTGAGCGATGATGATGATGTTGTTCAAAATAAAGAGAAGCAGACATTCTTAAGTGCTGGAGTGTGTCCTGTCTCCCCCCGGTGGCAGCAGCTGTCATGACACTCTGTACTCTTAAAACAGACATTTGTGAGCTTCTCTGATAGGACCATGTGTTTTTGGTGTTGTTTATGGTTTTTTTCTTCTTAAGTTTAATATTTTTCTTTACTAAAGTAGATTTAAAGCAAATTTCACTCAGTCTCGAGCTAAAAATGAGGTATACAGCAGCTCCCTTAACCAAGCTAGTTACCCCAGACTTCCTGGTGTCTCGCTGCCCTCTCCCTTTCCTAAACCTTTACACCCACCACACAGAACCACTGTGCCACATGCAGCAACACAGAACCACTTCTAGAGCATCAGACAAACCTGAGAGACATCCAGATCCACAACGGCACCAAACACAATAAAACTGTATCAAAGGGGATCCACTCTAACGCACAAAGATCCTGTATGTTTGAAGGATCCACTGACTGAGCCATCACAACAGGTTATAATTAAATATAGCAAACCAGAGGATTCACTGGTGCACCATCGCATACCAACAAAGATCCTGTATCAGCCTCCATCACAGGCAATGGATCACTGACACACTCAGCTACTGTTCCATACTCTCATTCCCATCTTCCTTGAATGCTCTTATCATTATACTTTATCTGTAAACTGAGAACAAATGCACCGTTGTGGTCTTCAGTCAGCTCTTCCTTCTCTCTTCCTTTCTCACACACACACACACACACACACACACACACACACACACACACACACACACACACACACACACACACACACACACACACACACACACACACACACACACACACACACACACACACACACACACACACACACACACACACACACACACACACACACACACACACACACACACACACACACACACCTCGGCTGGAGTTCAGTTAATAGTAAAGCCTTTCCTACAGGTATTGCCACCTGTCTGAGTCACCCCTAAAGTCATAGGTAGCAACATAACTGTGCCAGAACAGCTCAAGCCCAAAAACTATGCACTGAGTAGGCTAGCTAAACACAAAAGATAGCGAGGAGGCAGCCTCTCTCACTAGATTACTCTCACACAAACATATGCTACAATGCTTTTGTCTTCTAAATAACGATAAGGCGTAAATTATCATTTTCATATTTTGTCAAACTAAGGAAGCCAGTGATCTTGCCCTCTCGTGCTATACAAAACAATTAAAGGCATACGTATTTTTTTTTTAAAGATCTAACGATTGTTAAAAACAGCACAGCAAATCAAGTCCATAGTAAACCAAACACACAGACAAAAAAGATTAGGCGCTTCAGTCTGTTTCCCTAGCAACAGCACAAACGGAGGCTGTCCAATAGGAGCACCAGAGCAAGCCCCTCCCACTCAACAGACCACACCCACACGTGATGGCTACAGGTGTCTGTGATTCATGTACCAAGGGGGCGCGGTCTAAGTTTTTGGTCTTGAAAGTTTTTCAAAATTGCCATGATTAATAAAAAAAAACGTTTTTTTGTCTTTTGAATATAAGCATGACAAAACACCACATTCAGTCTTGATAACATACTAGTTCAAATATAAAATATGAATATCTTACATGTGTTGTGTATATATATATATATGTATAGAATTAAGAAGAGAAAAAAAAGAAGCTTTTTTTCTCTTATCCTTTAGTCGTTCCGCAGATAAATATTTCATTAACTTCCAATGGTGCCAATGGACACTGGTTCACCTAGCTACCGCACTTCACGACTGGTGAATGACTACAACCAGGACTACAAATAGAACGACAAGTCCCATTCGGACAGAACACCAGCCAAGTGAGCAGCATGGAGACATCAACCCAGCCGCAGAGAGAAAGGCTTTCGCTTTGGCAAGAAGGATCACAAAATAATGTTGAACTGTTAAAACCTGGAAATACCCATAAGTAGTAGTACTAGAAAATAGCAGTAGTAGTTTGTCCTAGTTTGAGATAACGATGACTCTTTTTTTTGGCCATCTTGTACAATTCAGCCATACAGTTCTTGTACATTCTATAATATTCAGCGGGTGTCAGATTTCTTAGAGAACCTAATGTTTAAGTGCTGCTGAGGTATTTAGTCAAAGTAATTCACGGGTGAAAAAGGAGCACAAAAACTGAAGAGCGTGGAGCGAATTCTCTGCTTTCAAACTAGGCAGTCATTAATCTGGTTATGTTAGGGCCGATAGAACAACACTATTGCTGTGTGCTGTTGTTGTTGTTGTTACGAAAAGGGGCAGTTCGATAAGGGCAGCACAGAGGCTACGCTGCTTGGTTACAGGTCAGGATCTTGGTCCGAAACGTCTTTACTGGTGCTGCCAGTGGATGAGCTCCCCATAGTAAAGCTAGTTGGGCATTGAGGGGAAGGAGAGAAGGCTTCAACCACAGGAAATCGAGACCTGCTAACAGGATATGGTCACAAAGCTAGAAGAAGAAAACACACAGAACGTTTGCCTCCATTCTAAGTTAAAGCAGCTGGTCATTAAAGCTAAAATATCCTTGTTCCTTAGAAGCGGGTTAGAGGTGGGGGATGCACACAGGTGGGTTTAAGAAGACAAAACTTGTCAGTAGTAGTATTATGTAAGATAGTGATCGTGTGAACAGCACTTGCTGGCTCACACAGGCACAGCAGCTAGTGAGAAAACGACTTTGGTTCAAGCTTTTTATTTCATGGCTGAGGATTAGTAGAAAAACTCAAAATGGACAGCCCTTACCCGACTATTGAAAGCCTGACTACAGTCCAAACTGTTGCCCAAGCGGATATGCCAGTCTGGAAAGGGTCAGGACAGTCTGCCATATCATCATAGGGGGAAACATGTAGAGAAACGAGACCGAGCCTAGAGGATAAGCACCCATTGATATCATTTAACCGCTACCATTCAAACCTAAACACCCCTCAAATATATGAACATTATACAGGGAGACACCTGACCTCCCGTCTTCCCATACCTTTCTTTTTGGTTATTCGCCCTGCTACTTTAAAGCTGAGCAGGGAGAGCCATTGTCAAATTTAAAAATACGTTTGTCTTTGGAAAGTGATCATCAACATATTGCATTTTCATCTCCTGTTGTGTGTAGAGAGAGAGAGAGAGATTTTATACTCATAAATATTAGGACTAGGCTAAGCTACACTGACAATAAACAGCACTAGTTTTAACAAATATTTTTGGTATATTTGAAGTAAGCCAGTCGAAAGACTGCAGAAATAAAGGATCATAAAACATGTTAAAAAACTTGACAGAATGTTTAAGTCTTTCAAAACAGGCAGACTGCAGTTCATTGCTGTATTTGCCTGAGCTGTAAAGGTCACAAGAAAACCACTTAGCCCCTATACTGCCTGACCCCTGAACTGTGAACCCTGACCCCCCCCCCCCCCCCAGACATGGGTCCATATGTAACCCGGGTTAAAGCTCTAAGTGTTATCATTTCTTATATCAGTGTCTACGGTCCGCACCTAGACTACCATTTACAAATGCTCCATGGCCACTGGGCTACTGCGAAATGTCAAACTCAGTGTTACCAGACCAAGAGGACCAGAGAGAGACCACGCAGCTAACCCTGTTCCTTAAAGCAACCATAACCGTTATATATCAGCCACTTATTATTACTAGATTTTTAAAGCCTTATAACCACGATAAAACGAATTATATGTATATATAGCAGTTAAAACTTAATGTTAGACGTAAAGTTCTGAAAATGTCCACTCACATAAAAACAAGAGAAAACAAACTAAAACGAGAACGCCTCTAAAATAAAACTTTGATATTCGTGCTGAGGCCTTTCCAACAGAGCCTCTGACACTATAAACTCAACCTAGACAGGGGAGACGCACAAACCCCCCTTTTAGTGATGATGTAGATTGTGAACTTAGTAGTAAATCATTTTTGTTAGAAAAAAAAATGTTAAAAGTAAAATCACACATTTTTGGTTAGAAGTACTTCAGAATAAGTTCTGAACAGGGAAGAGAAAGATCTCTACTTGTGAAAAAGGTGACGGAGTAGAAAAGGTGGGTCTTCTTTGTTATTTACTCTCCCAAGAGTATGACGTTGGTCAGGCGTCACACAAGGAGCACAAACCATAGAGTTCAAGACGATCATGCCTCAGAAAATGGCCGCCCCAGTCCTCCTGTGTGACCTGAAGCGTCCAACGACCAAAACATCATTTTTGGAGTACTAGGGAAGAGAGAATGAAAAAAAGACCAACATTTTTGGAGTACTAGGGAAGAGAGAATGGAAAAAATACCAACATTTTTTTAAAAAATAAATTCCAACCCGCTTCACAGAGGGTTTCTTTTTGGTGGCAGCAAAATATTTAAATAATGAGGTGACAGAGAGAAGAAAGAGGAGGAACAGGTGGGTAGAGCCATTAGTCTAAGGCCAAATCCCAAACAACAGCCCTATTCCCCCATATAGTGCCCTAATATGGCCAGAGCCAGACATATCGTACGCTACATTTAACCAAGAGTAGTGCACTAAATAGGGCATAGGGTTCCATTTGAGGCCTCCAGCTTCACTGGGCCCTGGAGGCAGTGGTGATGGTGGAGGCGGGAACTGGTACAGTCGCCGTGGTGACCTGGTGGTCAGCTGAGACCTGCAGGGCCCCTCCCCCAGCAGCTCCGGCTGACACCAGGTTGACAGGGTTGGTGGTGAGCAGGGACAGGTTCTGGGGGTTCAGGAAGAGGGGTTGCATCAGGTTGGGGGTGCTGCCGGCGGAGGTGTTGGCGAACAGCAGGTTACCGCTCCCATCCAGCGAGGTGATGGGGAGAGCACCGCCTGATGCCAGAGCTGCAGGGGGAGGAGAGGAGGGACAGAGGGGTTTACCTAGATATCTAGACATCCTCAGTTGGAGGAGTTACAGCTAACTGTGGATGGATATGAAGGGTAATGTAGCTCATTACGTCTTGTACAGAAAGACCAGGAGGACAGTGTCCGGTACAGACTAGTTATACAGGTGGGGAGAACGAACTTGTGGTAATGACTGGAGTGGAATCAGTGGAATGGTATCAAATACATCAAACACATGGTTTCCAGGTGTTTGATGCCATTTCACTTGCTCCGTTCCGGCCATTATTATGAGCCGTCCTCCCCTCAGCAGCCTCCATTGTTCTACAGGGGTATAAGTGGAAGGTTCAGAGCAATGAGAAAGGTAGTCTTAAATATATTGAGGTTGGACAAACAGTATAAAACTACACTGAACACATGTATAAACACAGCATATAAAGTGTTGTGCCCCTGTTTCATGAGCTTGTAATAGATCCCAGATATTTCCATTCTTTCTTACCTCCCTATTCATGATAATTTCTCCTTTGCCAAGATAATCCATCCACCTGACAGGTGTGGCATATCAAAAAACTGATTAAACAGCATGATCATTACACAGTTGAGGACAATAAAAGGCCACTTTAAAATGTGTAGTTTTCTCACACAACACGATGCCACAGATGTCTCAAGTTGAGAGTGCAATTGACATGCTGACTGCATGAATGTCACCCAGAGTGTCTGCCAGAGAATTGAATGTTAATTTCTCTACCATAAGTTGCCTCCAAGTTGTTTTAGAGAATTTGGCAGTACGTCCAACCGGCCTCACAGCCGCAGACCATGTGTAACCACGCCAGCCCATGGCCTCCATACAGCTTCTTCACCTGTGGGATCATCTGAGGCGGTGGACTATTTCTGTCTGTAATAAAGCCCTTTTGTGGGGAAAGTGAGTAGGCCTATGCCCTCCCAGGACCACCCAGGCTGTGCCCCTGCCCAGTCACATGAAATTCATATACTAGGACCTAATTCATTCATTTTAATTGACTGATTGCAGTCAACATGTTGCGTTTATATTTTTATTCAGTATAATATGAGAACAGCCTATGTAAATGAGGTAATTAAACAGGTGTACTTGCCGCTCCACAGACCTTGGATGGTGGCCAGGGTGCTGTTGCTCAACATGGCGGGGTTCAGAGCCCCTCCCAGCCCCCCTGGAGCCAAGCTCAGCAAGGCCCCCCTACACAGAGACACACAGAGTAAGAAAGCAGGAGAGATTAAAAATCATTCTGATTCCTCCTTCAATCCCTGAGATTGTGATGATCATATGCTACTATTAATACTATGATTATTCAAAACATTTTGACTATTCACAAATCCTCTTGAAAGATTATATTTCATGATATAATTCTGCATTCCAGATAGAGCATGAGGACAGCCCTTCCTGTAGTTTGATATGTTCTGTGATCAGACCGTGCTCAGATATCCCCTCCCCATCCTACTCACCCAGGAGTGAACTGCGTTGACGCCATAAGTCCTTGGTTAAGCCCGGCCATGGCGGCGAAACTAGCGCTGGTGGGTAACTGGGCGGCGCCTTGCAGGGCGGCCGACAGGCCCAGTCCAGCCACCATCACCTGACCCGTCCCCAGAGTGGTCGCTAGGGACGACGGTGCCTGCGTGACCACCGTGTGCTCCTGGGTTCCGCCCGTCTCCGCCGCCGTGGCCTGGAGGGCCGTGGGGGAAGGGCTTAGCGATGGGGAGCTAGTCACCGCAGTAACCATGGGTGCCGTGGAGATGACAGATGCCGTGTTTGTGGTCGCTCCTATGGTCGTGCCTGGGACAGAACGGGAGACTGATGTTTAGTATTTGAGGACCAGAAGGTGGGAAATGGGAAGAGAATATTGATAAATATGATCCTGTCCCTTTCCCTGTGCACCTGTGAAGGTCAGGCCAGACACGCTGGTGCTGTTGAGAGGCATCACTGGGTTTACAGTCAGTGTGGTCGGTGTGTTAGGGGTCACAAGGCTGGCCGTACTGGCCACCTGCAACAGGGAAGGAGAAGGAGAGGGGTTGAACATGGAATAGGAAAAAACACGTGTGTGTGTGTGTGTGTGTGTGTGGTACATGCCAGTGTGTGTTGTCCATACCAGGGGGATCGTAGGGGTGAAGATGGTTTTGATGGGGCTACTGCCTGTCCCTGTGTTGCTATATCCACCGCTGGGGGGGTTGATCCTCTTCTCTTTCTGCCGGCGGTTACAGAACCACACCCGGATCACCTCCTTCTCCATGTTGAGCTGGTCGGCGATCATGGTGATCTCCTCAGAGGTAGGTTTTTGGTTCTGCTTGAAGAGGGCAAAACCCCAGGGATTCCCTTTCAGTATGGGGCAGTTCCTGAGAGATAATCTAGAATATGAAATGTCACTCACTTCCAGAAATCTCTTTTCTAAGGCCAAACGGATGTTGGTCTCGATGCTGGTCCTCTTCTTGCGTCGGCGGTTCAGCCCCTCCATACCCAGGCCAGGGGAGCCCAGGGCGCTGGGGCTGGACAGGGCCTGGTCAGACGACAGATTGTCTGCATAAACAGCACCGCGACAAAGGACAGGGACAAAGGTAAAGACCAGGTATATGTACGTACACAATACAGCACACACACAGGGCTGGCGGTCAGCTCAGGGACAAACCTGCATCGTTGAGCCACTTCTCCAGCAGTGGCTTCAGCTTGCACATGTTCTTAAAGCTCAGGTTCAAGGCCTCGAAGCGGGAGATGGTGGTCTGGCTGAAGTCGTTACCGTACAGCTTGCCCATAGCCAGGCCAACATCTCCCTGGGGGAGACAGAGAGAGGGTAAGGGACAGCTCTGCTGTTATCATACAAACACACATACACCTTCCTACAGCTCCCTGACAACCCCAACCACACACACACCTTCCTACAGCTCCCTGACAACCCCAACCACACCTTCCTACTGCTCCCTGACAACCCCAACCACACCTTCCTACAGCTCCCTGACAACCCCAACCACACACACACACACACCTTCCTACAGCTACCTGACAACCCCAACCACACACACACCTTCCTACATCTACCTGACAACCCCAACCACACACACACCTTCCTACTGCTCCCTGACAATCCCAACCAAACACACACCTTCCTACAGCTCCCTGACAACCCCAACCACACCTTCATACAGCTCCCTGACAACCCCAACCACACACACACCTTCCTACAGCTCCCTGACAACCCCAACCCCACACACCTTCCTACAGCTCCCCGACAATCCCAACCACACACACACCTTCCTACAGCTCCCTGACAACCCCAACCACACCTTCCTACAGCTCCCTGACAACCCCAACCACACCTTCCTACAGCTCCCTGACAACCCCAACCACACCTTCCTACAGCTCCCTGACAACCCCAACCACACCTTCCTACAGCTCCCTGACAACCCCAACCACACCTTCCTACAGCTCCCTGACAACACCAACCACACTCACACCTTCCTACAGCTCCCTGACAACCCCAACCACACACACACCTTCCTACAGCTCCCTGACAATCCCAACCACACACACACACACACTTCCTACAGCTACCTGACAACCCCAACCACACACACACCTTCCTACAGCTCCCTGACAACCCCAAGCACACACTTCCTACAGCTACCTGACAACCCCAACCACACACACACCTTCCTACAGCTCCCTGACAACCCCAAGCACACCTTCCTACAGCTCCCTGACAACCCCAACGACACACACCTTCCTACAGCTCCCTGACAACCCCAACCACACACACCTTCCTACAGCTCCCTGACAACCCCAACCACACACACACCTTCCTACAGCTCCCTGACAACCCCAACCACACACACACCTTCCTACAGCTCCCTGACAACCCCAACCACACACACACCTTCCTACAGCTCCCTGACAATCCCAACAACACACACACACACACACACACACACACCTTCCTACAGCTCCCTGACAACCCCAACCACACACACACACACATCTTCCTACAGCTCCCTGACAACCCCAACCACACACACCTTTCTACAGCTCCCTGACAACCCCAACCACACACACCTTCCTACAGCTCTCTGACAACCCCAACCACACACACACTTTCCTACAGCTCCCTGACAACCCCAACCACACACCTTCCTACAGCTCCCTGACAACCCCAACCACACACACACACACATACCTTCCTACAGCTCCCTGACAACCCCAACCACACACACACACCTTCCTACAGCTCCCTGACAACCCCAACCACACACACACCTTCCTACAGCTCCCTGACAACCCCAACCACACACACACCTTCCTAAAGCTCCCTGACAACCCCAACCACACACACACCTTCCTAAAGCTCCCTGACAACCCCAACCACACACACACACCTTCGTACAGCTCCCTGACAACCCCTACCACACACACACACACACACACCTTCGTACAGCTCCCTGACAACCCCAACCACACACACACACACACACCTTCATACAGCTCCCTGACAACCACAACCACACACACACACACACCTTCGTACAGCTCCCTGACAACCCCAACCACACACACCTTCCTACAGCTCCCTGACAACCCCACACACACACCTTCCTACAGCTACCTGACAATCACACACACACACACACACACCTTCCTACAGCTACCTGACAACCCCAACCACACACACACACACACACCTCTTCCTACAGCTACCTGACAACCCCAACCACACACACACCTTCCTACAGCTCCCTGACAACCCCAAGCACACCTTCCTACAGCTCCCTGACAACCCCAACCACACACACACCTTCCTACAGCTCCCTGACAACCCCAACCACACCTTCCTACAGCTCCCTGACAACCCCAACCACACCTTCCTACAGCTCCCTGACAACCCCAACCACACCTTCCTACAGCTCCCTGACAACCCCAACCACACTCACACCTTCCTACAGCTCCCTGACAACCCCAACCACACACACACCTTCCTACAGCTCCCTGACAATCCCAACCACACACACACACACACACACTTCCTACAGCTCCCTGACAACCCCAACCACACACACACCTTCCTACAGCTCCCTGACAACCCCAAGCACACCTCTTCCTACAGCTACCTGACAACCCCAACCACACACACCTTCCTACAGCTCCCTGACAACCCCAACCACACACACCTTCCTACAGCTCCCTGACAACCCCAACCACACACACCTTCCTACAGCTCCCTGACAACCCCAACCACACACACACCTTCCTACAGCTCCCTGACAACCCCAACCACACACACACCTTCCTACAGCTCCCTGACAACCCCAACCACACACACACCTTCCTACAGCTCCCTGACAATCCCAATCACACACACACACACACACACACACACACCTTCCTACAGCTCCCTGACAACCCCAACCACACACACACACACCTTCCTACAGCTCCCTGACAACCCCAACCACACACACCTTCCTACAGCTCTCTGACAACCCCAACCACACACACACACCTTCCTACAGCTCCCTGACAACCCCAACCACACACACACACACCTTCCTACAGCTCCCTGACAATCCCAATCACACACACACACACACACACACACACACCTTCCTACAGCTCCCTGACAACCCCAACCACACACACACACACCTTCCTACAGCTCCCTGACAACCCCAACCACACACACCTTCCTACAGCTCTCTGACAACCCCAACCACACACACACACCTTCCTACAGCTCCCTGACAACCCCAACCACACACACACACACATACCTTCCTACAGCTCCCTGACAACCCCAACCACACACACACACCTTCCTACAGCTCCCTGACAACCCCAACCACAAACACACCTTCCTACAGCTCCCTGACAACCCCAACCACACACACACCTTCCTAAAGCTCCCTGACAACCCCAACCACACACACACCTTCCTAAAGCTCCCTGACAACCCCAACCACACACACACACCTTCGTACAGCTCCCTGACAACCCCAACCACACACACACACCTTCGTACAGCTCCCTGACAACCCCAACCACACACACACACACACCTTCATACAGCTCCCTGACAACCCCAACCACACACACACACACACCTTCGTACAGCTCCCTGACAACCCCAACCACACACCTTCGTACAGCACACTGACAACCCCAACAACACACACACCTTCCTAAAGCTCCCTGACAACCCCAACCACACACACACACCTTCGTACAGCTCCCTGACAACCCCAACCACACACACACACCTTCGTACAGCTCCCTGACAACCCCAACCACACACACACACACACCTTCATACAGCTCCCTGACAACCCCAACCACACACACACACACCTTCCTACAGCTCCCTGACAACCCCAAACACACACACCTTCCTACAGCTCCCTGACAACCCCACACACACACCTTCCTACAGCTACCTGACAATCACACACACACACACACACACCTTCCTACAGCTACCTGACAACCCCAACCACACACACACACACCTCTTCCTACAGCTACCTGACAACCCCAACCACACACACCTTCCTACAGCTCCCTGACAACCCCAACCACACACACCTTCCTACAGCTCCCTGACAACCCCAACCACACACACACACACCTTCCTACAGCTCCCTGACAACCACAACCAAACACCTTCCTACAGCTCCCTGACAACCCCAACCACACACACACACACACCTTCCTACAGCTCCCTGACAACCCCAACCACACACACACACCTTCCTACAGCTCCCTGACAACCCCAACCACACACACACCTTCCTACAGCTCCCCGACAATCCCAACCACACACACACCTTCCTACAGCTCCCTGACAACCCCAACCACACACACACCTTCCTACAGCTCCCTGACAACCCCAACCACACCTTCCTACAGCTCCCTGACAAACCCAACCACACCTTCCTACAGCTCCCTGACAACCCCAACCACACCTTCCTACAGCTCCCTGACAACCCCAACCACACCTTCCTACAGCTCCCTGACAACCCCAACAACACTCACACCTTCCTACAGCTCCCTGACAACCCCAACCACACACACACCTTCCTACAGCTCCCTGACAATCCCAACCACACACACACACACACACTTCCTACAGCTACCTGACAACCCCAACCACACACACACCTTCCTACAGCTCCCTGACAACCCCAAGCACACCTTCCTACAGCTCCCTGACAACCCCAATGACACACACCTTCCTACAGCTCCCTGACAACCCCAACCACACACACCTTCCTACAGCTCCCTGACAACCCCAACCACACACACACCTTCCTACAGCTCCCTGACAACCCCAACCACACACACACCTTCCTACAGCTCCCTGACAACCCCAACCACACACACACCTTCCTACAGCTCCCTGACAATCCCAACCACACACACACACACACACACACACACACACACACCTTCCTACAGCTCCCTGACAACCCCAACCACACACACACACATCTTCCTACAGCTCCTTGACAACCCCAACCACACACACCTTTCTACAGCTCCCTGACAACCCCAACCACACACACCTTCCTACAGCTCTCTGACAACCCCAACCACACACACACCTTCCTACAGCTCCCTGACAACCCCAACCACACACACACACCTTCCTACAGTTCCCTGACAACCCCAACCACACACACACACACACACATACCTTCCTACAGCTCCCTGACAACCCCAACCACACACACACACCTTCCTACAGCTCCCTGACAACCCCAACCACAAACACACCTTCCTACAGCTCCCTGACAACCCCAACCACACACACACCTTCCTAAAGCTCCCTGACAACCCCAACCACACATTCCTAAAGCTCCCTGACAACCCCAACCACACACACACACCTTCGTACAGCTCCCTGACAACCCCTACCACACACACACACACACACACCTTCGTACAGCTCCCTGACAACCCCAACCACACACACCTTCCTACAGCTCCCTGACAACCCCACACACACACCTTCCTACAGCTACCTGACAATCACACACACACACACACACACCTTCCTACAGCTACCTGACAACCCCAACCACACACACACACACACACCTCTTCCTACAGCTACCTGACAACCCCAACCACACACACACCTTCCTACAGCTCCCTGACAACCCCAAGCACACCTTCCTACAGCTCCCTGACAACCCCAACCACACACACACCTTCCTACAGCTCCCTGACAACCCCAACCACACCTTCCTACAGCTCCCTGACAACCCCAACCACACCTTCCTACAGCTCCCTGACAACCCCAACCACACCTTCCTACAGCTCCCTGACAACCCCAACCACACTCACACCTTCCTACAGCTCCCTGACAACCCCAACCACACACACACCTTCCTACAGCTCCCTGACAATCCCAACCACACACACACACACACACACACTTCCTACAGCTCCCTGACAACCCCAACCACACACACACCTTCCTACAGCTCCCTGACAACCCCAAGCACACCTCTTCCTACAGCTACCTGACAACCCCAACCACACACACCTTCCTACAGCTCCCTGACAACCCCAACCACACACACACCTTCCTACAGCTCCCTGACAACCCCAACCACACACACCTTCCTACAGCTCCCTGACAACCCCAACCACACACACACCTTCCTACAGCTCCCTGACAACCCCAACCACACACACACCTTCCTACAGCTCCCTGACAATCCCAACCACACACACACACACACACACACACACACACACCTTCCTACAGCTCCCTGACAACCCCAACCACACACACACACACCTTCCTACAGCTCCCTGACAACCCCAACCACACACACCTTCCTACAGCTCCCTGACAACCCCAACCACACACACCTTCCTACAGCTCTCTGACAACCCCAACCACACACACACCTTCCTACAGCTCCCTGACAACCCCAACCACACACACACACCTTCCAACAGCTCCCTGACAACCCCAACCACACACACACACAAACACATACCTTCCTACAGCTCCCTGACAACCCCAACCACACACACACACCTTCCTACAACTCCCTGACAACCAAAACCACAAACACACCTTCCTACAGCTCCCTGACAACCCCAACCACACACACACCTTCCTAAAGCTCCCTGACAACCCCAACCACACACACACCTTCCTAAAGCTCCCTGACAACCCCAACCACACACACACACACCTTCGTACAGCTCCCTGACAACCCCAACCACACACACACACACACACCTTCGTACAGCTCCCTGACAACCCGAACCACACACACACACACACACACCTTCATACAGCTCCCTGACAACCCCAACCACACACACACACACCTTCGTACAGCTCCCTGACAACCCCAACCACACACCTTCGTACAGCACACTGACAACCCCAACCACACACACACCTTCCTACAGCTCCCTGACAACCCCAAACACACACACCTTCCTACAGCTCCCTGACAACCCCACACACACACCTTCCTACAGCTACCTGACAATCACACACACACACACACACACCTTCCTACAGCTACCTGACAACCCCAACCACACACACACACACCTCTTCCTACAGCTACCTGACAACCCCAACCACACACACCTTCCTACAGCTCCCTGACAACCCCAACCACACACACCTTCCTACAGCTCCCTGACAACCCCAACCACACACACACACACCTTCCTACAGCTCCCTGACAACCACAACCACACACCTTCCTACAGCTCCCTGACAACCCCAACCACACACACACACACCTTCCTACAGCTCCCTGACAACCCCAACAACACACACACACCTTCCTACAGCTCTCTGACAACCCCAACCACACACACACCTTCCTACAGCTCCCCGACAATCCCAACCACACACACACCTTCCTACAGCTCCCTGACAACCCCAACCACACACACACCTTCCTACAGCTCCCTGACAACCCCAACCACACCTTCCTACAGCTCCCTGACAAACCCAACCACACCTTCCTATAGCTCCCTGACAACCCCAACCACACCTTCCTACAGCTCCCTGACAACCCCAACCACACCTTCCTACAGCTCCCTGACAACCGCAACCACACCTTCCTACAGCTCCCTGACAACCCCAACCACACCTTCCTACAGCTCCCTGACAACCCCAACCACACCTTCCTACAGCTCCCTGACAACCCCAACCACACTCACACCTTCCTACAGCTCCCTGACAACCCCAACCACACACACACCTTCCTACAGCTCCCTGACAATCCCAACCACACACACACACACTTCCTACAGCTAACTGACAACCCCAACAACACACACACCTTCCTACAGCTCCCTGACAACCCCAAGCACACCTTCCTACAGCTCCCTGACAACCCCAACCACACACACACCTTCCTACAGCTCCCTGACAACCCCAACAACACACACACCTTCCTACAGCTCCCTGACAACCCCAACCACACACACACCTTCCTACAGCTCCCTGACAATCCCAACCACACACACACACCTTCCTACAGCTCCCTGACAACCCCAACCACACACACACACACCTTCCTACAGCTCCCTGACAACCCCAACCACACACACACACACACCTTCCTACAGCTCCCTGACAACCCCAACCACACACACACACACCTTCCTACAGCTCCCTGACAACCCCAACCACACACACACCTTCCTACAGCTCCCTGACAACCCCAACCACACACACACACACACACCTTCCTACAGCTCCCTGACAACCCCAACCACACACACACCTTCCTACAGCTCCCTGACAACCACAACCACACACCTTCCTACAGCTCCCTGACAACCACAACCACACACACACACACCTTCCTACAGCTCCCTGACAACCCCAACAACACACACACACCTTCCTACAGCTCCCTGACAACCCCAACCACACACACACCTTCCTACAGCTCCCAGACAATCCCAACCACACACACACCTTCCTACAGCTCCCTGACAACCCCAACCACACCTTCCTACAGCTCCCTGACAACCCCAACAACCCCTACAGCTCCCTGACAACCCCAACCACACCTTCCTACAGCTCCCTGACAACCGCAACCACACCTTCCTACAGCTCCCTGACAACCGCAACCACACCTTCCTACAGCTCCCTGACAACCCCAACCACACACACACACACACCTTCCTACAGCTCCCTGACAACCCCAACCACACACACACCTTCCTACAGCTCCCTGACAACCACAACCACACACCTTCCTACAGCTCCCTGACAACCCCAACCACACACACACACCTTCCTACAGCTCCCTGACAACCCCAACAACACACACACACCTTCCTACAGCTCCCTGACAACCCCAACCACACACACACCTTCCTACAGCTCCCACACAATCCCAACCACACACACACCTTCCTACAGCTCCCTGACAACCCCAACCACACACACACCTTCCTACAGCTCCCTGACAACCCCACACCTTCCTACAGCTCCCTGACAACCCCACACACCTTCCTACAGCTCCCTGACAACCCCAAGCTCCCTGACAACCGCACACACCTTCCTACAGCTCCCTGACAACCCCAACCACACTCACACCTTCCTACAGCTCCCTGACAACCCCAACCACACACACACCTTCCTACAGCTCCCTGACAACCCCAACCACACACACACACCTTCCTACAGCTCCCTGACAACCCCAACCACACACCTTCCTACAGCTCCCTGACAACCCCAACCACACACACACCTTCCTACAGCTCCCTGACAACCCCAACCACACACACACCTTCCTACAGCTCCCTGACAACCCCAACCACACACACACCTTCCTACAGCTCCCTGACAACCCCAACCACACACACACACCTTCCTACAGCTCCCTGACAACCCCAACCACACACACACCTTCCTACAGCTCCCTGACAACCCCAACCACACACACACCTTCCTACAGCTCCCTGACAATCCCAACCACACACACACACACACACCTTCCTACAGCTCCCTGACAACCCCAACCACACACACACCTTCCTACAGCTCCCTGACAACCCCGACCACACACACACACACACCTTCCTACAGCTCCCTGACAACCCCAACCACACACACACACACCTTCCTACAGCTCCCTGACAACCCCAACCACACACACACCTTCCTACAGCTCCCTGACAACCCCAACCACACACACACACCTTCCTACAGCTCCCTGACAACCCCAACCACACACACACCTTCCTAAAGCTCCCTGACAACCCCAACCACACACACCTTCCTAAAGCTCCCTGACAACCCCAACCACACACACTTACCTTCGTACAGCTCCCTGACAACCCCAACCACACACACACACCTTCGTACAGCTCCCTGACAACCCCAACCACACACACACACACCTTCGTACAGCTCCCTGACAACCCCAACCACACACACACACACACCTTCGTACAGCTCCCTGACAACTACAACCACACACACACACACACCTTCGTACAGCTCCCTGACAACCCCAACCACACACACACACACACACACACCTTCGTACAGCTCCCTGACAACCCCAACCACACACACACACACACCTTCGTACAGCTCCCTGACAACCCCAACCACACACACACACCTTCGTACAGCTCCCTGACAACCCCAACCACACACCTTCGTACAGCACCCTGACAACCCCAACCACACACACACCTTCCTACAGCTCCCTGACAACCCCAACCACACACACCTTCCTACAGCTCCCTGACAACCCCAACCACACACACACACACCTTCCTACAGCTCCCTGACAACCCCAACCACACACACACACCTTCCTACAGCTCCCTGACAACCCCAACCACACACACACACACACACCTCTTCCTACAGCTACCTGACAATCCCAACCACACACACCTTCCTACAGCTCCCTGACAACCCCAACCACACACACCTTCCTACAGCTCCCTGACAACCCCAACCACACACACCTTCCTACAGCTCCCTGACAACCACAACCACACACCTTCCTACAGCTCCCTGACAACCCCAACCACACACACACACACCTTCCTACAGCTCCCTGACAACCCAAACCACACACACACACACCTTCCTACAGCTCCCTGACAACCCCAACCACACACACCTTCCTACAGCTCCCTGACAACCCCAACCACACACACACCTTCCTACAGCTCCCTGACAACCAACCACACACACACACACCTTCCTACAGCTCCCTGACAACCCCAACCACACACACACACACACCTTCCTACAGCTCCCTGACAACCCCAACCACACACACAAACACCTTCCTACAGCTCCCTGACAACCCCAACCACACACACACACACCTTCCTACAGCTCCCTGACAACCACAACCACACACCTTCCTACAGCTCCCTGACAACCACAACCACACACACACACACCTTCCTACAGCTCCCTGACAACCCCAACAACACACACACACCTTCCTACAGCTCCCTGACAACCCCAACCACACACACACCTTCCTACAGCTCCCAGACAATCCCAACCACACACACACCTTCCTACAGCTCCCTGACAACCCCAACCACACCTTCCTACAGCTCCCTGACAACCCCAACCACACCTTCCTACAGCTCCCTGACAACCCCAACCACACCTTCCTACAGCTCCCTGACAACCGCAACCACACCTTCCTACAGCTCCCTGACAACCGCAACCACACCTTCCTACAGCTCCCTGACAACCCCAACCACACACACACACACACCTTCCTACAGCTCCCTGACAACCCCAACCACACACACACCTTCCTACAGCTCCCTGACAACCACAACCACACACCTTCCTACAGCTCCCTGACAACCACAACCACACACACACACCTTCCTACAGCTCCCTGACAACCCCAACAACACACACACACCTTCCTACAGCTCCCTGACAACCCCAACCACACACACACCTTCCTACAGCTCCCTGACAATCCCAACCACACACACACCTTCCTACAGCTCCCTGACAACCCCAACCACACCTTCCTACAGCTCCCTGACAACCCCAACCACACCTTCCTACAGCTCCCTGACAACCCCAACCACACCTTCCTACAGCTCCCTGACAACCGCAACCACACCCCACAGCTCCCACACACACACCTTCCTACAGCTCCCTGACAACCCCAACCACACCTTCCTACAGCTCCTTGACAACCCCAACCACACTCACACCTTCCTACAGCTCCCTGACAACCCCAACCACACACACACCTTCCTACAGCTCCCTGACAATCCCAACCACACACACACCTTCCTACAGCTCCCTGACAACCCCAACCACACACACACACACCTTCCTACAGCTCCCTGACAACCCCAACCACACACACACCTTCCTACAGCTCCCTGACAACCCCAACCACACACACACCTTCCTACAGCTCCCTGACAACCCCAACCACACACACACCTTCCTACAGCTCCCTGACAACCCCAACCACACACACACACCTTCCTACAGCTCCCTGACAACCCCAACCACACACCTTCCTACAGCTCCCTGACAACCCCAACCACACACCTTCCTACAGCTCCCTGACAATCCCAACCACACACACACACACACCTTCCTACAGCTCCCTGACAACCCCAACCACACACACACCTTCCTACAGCTCCCTGACAACCCCGACCACACACACACACACACCTTCCTACAGCTCCCTGACAACCCCAACCACACACACACACACCTTCCTACAGCTCCCTGACAACCCCAACCACACACACACCTTCCTACAGCTCCCTGACAACCCCAACCACACACACACACCTTCCTACAGCTCCCTGACAACCCCAACCACACACACACCTTCCTAAAGCTCCCTGACAACCCCAACCACACACACCTTCCAGCTCCCTGACAACCCCAACCACACACACTTACCTTCCTACAGCTCCCTGACAACCCCAACCACACACACACACCTTCCTACAGCTCCCTGACAACCCCAACCACACACACACACACCTTCCTACAGCTCCCTGACAACCCCCCACACACACACACACACACACCTTCCTACAGCTCCCTGACAACCCCAACACACACACACACACCTTCCTACAGCTCCCTGACAACCCCAACCACACACACACACCTTCCTACAGCTCCCTGACAACCCCAACCACACACACACACACACCTTCCTACAGCTCCCTGACAACCCCAACCACACACACACCCTACAGCTCCCTGACAACCCCAACCACACAAAGCTCCCTGACAACCCCAACCACACACACACCTTCCTACAGCTCCCTGACAACCCCAACCACACACACGCCTTCGTACAGCTCCCTGACAACCCCAACCACACACACACACCTTCGTACAGCTCCCTGACAACCCCAACCACACACACACACCTCTTCCTACAGCTCCCTGACAACCCCAACCACACACACCACACACCACCTCTTCCTACAGCTACCTGACAATCCCAACCACACACACCTTCCTACAGCTCCCTGACAACCCCAACCACACACACCTTCCTACAGCTCCCTGACAACCCCAACCACACACACCTTCCTACAGCTCCCTGACAACCCCAACCACACACACCTTCCTACAGCTCCCTGACAACCCCAACCACACACACCTTCCTACAGCTCCCTGACAACCCCAACCACACACACCTTCCTACAGCTCCCTGACAACCCCAACCACACACACACACACCTTCCTACAGCTCCCTGACAACCCCAACCACACACACCTTCCTACAGCTCCCTGACAACCCCAACCACACACACCTTCCTACAGCTCCCTGACAACCCCAACCACACACACACCTTCCTACAGCTCCCTGACAACCCCAACCACACACACACCTGTGTGAAGCCCAGTTTGATGCGTCTCTGTTTGAAGGTCTTGGCAAACTGTTCCAGCTCCTCCAGGTCACTGGGCTCCTCCAGACTGGGCGTGGCCAGGCGTTTAGGGGGCGAGGTCTGGCTGTGGGACAGAGGCTGGATGGGCGTGGCTGCTATCGTGCGGGTTGGAGTCGCTGGCTACAAGATGGGAGATGGGGTGTGTATGGGGTTAGACAAACTAAACATGGTTTAAACTCGAAAGGTTTGAAACATGGTAGCCGTATCTGTAGTGTCTGACCTGTGTGGAGAGCGTGATACTGGGATGAGTCTGCAGGAGGTTGGCTTGGCTTTGAGGTAGTTGAGTTAGAAGACTCTGGCCTTGCAGGAGACCTGTTGAGGGAATAATGGAGAACTTTTAAGAGGCATAAAGGGAGGGTGAGAGTATATGTGCGCGTGCCTGTGTTTGTGTGGGTGTATCTGCGTGCGTGCGTGCGTGCGTGTGTGTGTGTGTGTGTGTGTGTGGTGTGTGTGTGGTGTGTGTGGTGTGTGTGTGTGTGGTGTGTGTTTGTGCGTGCGTGCGTGCGTGGTGTGTGTGGTACATACTCTGCTGGCCCTGTGGTGACTGTGAGATGATGAACTGGCCAGGCTGCAGCTGGGTAGCGATGTGGTGGCCAGGCTGAACCAGGACAAACTGGGGCATGGTCAGGTTCTGCTGCTGCAGCTGTTGTAACTGCTGAACGTCCTCACACACGCCAGGAGAGGAGCACACATTACTACAGGTATGCACAAATCTCTTCATGCTGTTGTTGTTCATCTCACACAAACATGGAGCCTTCGTATCTAGAGGTAAAACAGTATTAACAAGCAGGCTATAGTCCTAAAGGTAAGAGTGGTACAGGGCTTCAAAGGTCTCCCTTCTAGCGTCATACTGCAGAGATCAACAGAGGAAGGTTCTCATCAGGCTTCCACATGGAGATCAGGTTCTAATGTACTACAGGAAAAAACCACACTCATTCCTACTACACTGTTTTACAGATGTACCATTACAGTTACATTATACAGGTCCAGTCATTCATGTAACAGTGATTTAAAAAGGAGTACTACAGGTAGGTAACTGCTGAAGGTCGCCATCTCATAGGGGTATCCCAGCTGGCTTAGCTGGCCTGGAAGATGGGTAGAACCAGAGGGAATCTGAGGGGGAACGATGTGAACATTACCTCCAGAGCTCCATGGTTCCTGCATATTCAATTAATGATGACACTGTGGTTGGTATATGATATATAGTGGAACAGTTTTGGGTTGGACATCATTACATAGTTTTTTATATATTTCACACCCCATTCTAGAGGTAGCAGGATACTCTGCCCCCTGCAGATTCCATCTAGCCCTAGTGATGATGTGGTGTGTTTGTGTGTCTGTCTCTGTGTGTGTGCGTGTGTGTGTGTTTGTGCACATGCGGGTTCTCGTGTGTGTGTGTGTGTGTGCGAATCTCTTACAGAGGTGATCTGGATGGGCTGGGACAGGGGCAGTTGTGTGATAGGGGTGGCTGCAGAGGCAGAGATGCTGGCCCCCGTAGTGCTGCTCTGCTGGCTGGCTGACTGCTGCTGCATGGCTGCTGCTAGGAGCTGGGCCTGGGCCTGTTGCAACAACAACTGCTGCTGCGCTGGAGACAGGGTCAACTAGAGAGAGGAGCAGGGGAGAGGAGAGGAAGAGGTAAGAGAGAGGAGTGGGGGAGAGGAAGAGGTAAGAAAGAGGAGCAGGGG
The DNA here is from genome assembly GCF_045791955.1 of Oncorhynchus clarkii lewisi. NCBI lineage: Eukaryota > Metazoa > Chordata > Actinopteri > Salmoniformes > Salmonidae > Oncorhynchus > Oncorhynchus clarkii. The sequence goes on from NC_092149.1 coordinate 78,724,723, forward strand.
AGAGGAGAGGAAGAGGTAAGAGAGAGGAGCGGGGGAGAGGAGAGGAAGAGGTAAGAGAGAGGAGCGGGGGAGAGGAGAGGAAGAGGTAAGAGAGGAGCGGGGAGAGGAGAGGAAGAGGTAAGAGAGAGGAGCGGGGGAGAGGAAGAGGTAAGGGAGAGGAGAGGAAGAGGTAAGAGAGAGGAGCAGGGGAGAGGAGAGGAAGAGGTAAGAGAGAGGAGCAGGGGAGAGGAGAGGAAGAGGTAAGAGAGAGGAGTGGGGGAGAGGAGAGGAAGAGGTAAGAGAGAGGAGTGGGGGAGAGGAGAGGAAGAGGTAAGAGAGAGGAGTGGGGGAGAGGAGAGGAAGAGGTAAGAGAGAGGAGCGGGGGAGAGGAGAGGAAGAGGTAAGAGAGAGGAGCGGGGGAGAGGAGAGGAAGAGGTAAGAGAGAGGAGCGGGGGAGAGGAGAGGAAGAGGTAAGAGAGAGGAGCGGGGGAGAGGAGAGGAAGAGGTAAGAGAGAGAGGGGGAAAGAGGGGGGAGAGACAGAGAGAGGAGGACATGGTAGAGTGGGAGAGGAGAGGAGGACATGGTAGAGTGGGAGAGGAGAGGAGGAGGGGAGCAGAGAGAAAGAGGGAGATAGAAAGCGAGAGGAGGACATGGTAGAGTGGTAGAGTAGAGGAGGAGGGGGGCAGAGAGAAAGAGGGAGATAGAAAGCGAGAGGAGGACATGGTAGAGTGGGAGAGGAGGACATGGTAGAGTGGGAGAGGAGAGGAGGAGGGGAGCAGAGAGAAAGAGGGAGATAGAAAGCGAGAGGAGGACATGGTAGAGTGGTAGAGGAGAGGAGGAGGGGAGCAGAGAGAAAGAGGGGGATAGAAAGCGAGAGGAGGACATGGTAGAGTGGGAGAGGAGAGGAGGAGGGGGGCAGAGAGAAAGAGGGAGATAGAAAGCGAGAGGAGGACATGGTAGAGTGGGAGAGGAGAGGAGGGCAGAGAGAAAGAGGGAGATAGAAAGCGAGAGGAGGACATGGTAGAGTGGGAGAGGAGAGGAGGAGGGGGGCAGAGAGAAAGAGGGAGATAGAAAGCGAGAGGAGGACATGGTAGAGTGGGAGAGGAGAGGAGGAGGGGGGCAGAGAGAAAGAGGGAGATAGAAAGCGAGAGGAGGACATGGTAGAGTGGGAGAGGAGAGGAGGAGGGGAGCAGAGAGAAAGAGGGAGATAGAAAGCGAGAGGAGGACATGGTAGAGTGGGAGAGGAGAGGAGGAGGGGAGCAGAGAGAAAGAGGGGGATAGAAAGCGAGAGGAGGACATGGTAGAGTGGGAGAGAAGAGGAGGAGGAGAGGGGAGCAGAGAGAAAGAGGGAGATAGAAAGTGAGAGGAGGACATGGTAGAGTGGGAGAGGAGGAGGGTAGCAGAGAGAAAGAGGGAGATAGAAAGCAAGAGGAGGACATGGTAGAGTGGTAGAGGAGAGGAGGAGGGGAGCAGAGAGAAAGAGGGGGATAGAAAGCGAGAGGAGGACATGGTAGAGTGGGAGAGGAGAGGAGATGGGGGGCAGAGAGAAAGAGGGAGATAGAAAGCGAGAGGAGGACATGGTAGAGTGGGAGAGGAGGAGGGGAGCAGAGAGAAAGAGGGAGATAGAAAGCGAGAGGAGGACATGGTAGAGTGGGAGAGGAGGAGGGGAGCAGAGAGAAAGAGGGAGATAGAAAGCGAGAGATGACGTATTGTGGAGAGAGGGTAAAGCGGTGTGAGAAATAAAGAGACAGCAGGGAAGAAGAGAAACAGTAGGTTGTCCTAACTATTTATTTCAAAAGTCAAAGGATTTTCACGTTTCAAATGAATACAACGTCAAGCAGTACATGTGATGCAGTGACGGCGTGTCCAGGGGCCAAGAGATGGAGAGAGGAAAGGACTCGTGCTTTTGGACAGAAGATGACTTTGCGGTGAAGCCTTACTGGATGAAGACGTCACAGCCACTGGCTGTCTGACCCTCAGGTCACATGTGAGGGCATGCTGGCAATGTGACAGCGACAGAATGATCACGGATGAGCATGACGCCTGGGCTCACGCACACACACGCACACACGCACAGGTGGTACCAGGGTGATGTGTGTCAGGGGAGTTGACATGATCTGCATGCACAAGCAGGTTATACTCCACACTGATCATAGCAGGAATTAATGGAATGCATATGATAGGTAGATCAATTCCCATCCAATCTTAATATGAATCACTGGTCAATAAGGAGAGGATACAAGGAAAATAGTATTTGGACATAACAACACCCTCTCTCTCTGTGTGTGTGTGTGTTCTTCTCTTTATCAGCCCTGATCTAAGAACAGTGAAAGCATCATGGTGGACGATGCCTACTGGGCATTTGCTGTTCTTTCAGATCAGGGCAGATGAGGGAGATGAGACGAGAAGGCCATAGAGATCCATCACATTACAGACAGACAGATGAACTGACAGGCAAGCAGGCAGGCAGACAGCATGCCACTTACTCCAGCTATCTGTCCCCCAGCCAGCATGAGCTGGGCCTGAGGCAGCACCCCCTGCTGGACGGAGGTTGGAATTGCACCCAAGTCTTCTGACTTGGACTAGAAGCAGAGTACATAGCATAACCTTATATAGGATAAACTCATATAGCATAACCTCATATAGCATAAACTCATATAGCATAAACTCATATAGCATAACCTCACATAGCATAACCTCACATAGCATAACCTCACATAGCATAACCTCACATAGCATAACCTCACATAGCATAACCTCATATAGCATAACCTCATATAGCATAACCTCATATAGCATAACCTCATGTTTTATTTAATTAACCTTTATTATATAGGATAACCTCATATAGATAGGATAACCTTCCCAGAAGACATGTCATATAGAAACAGACTCGTGGTACAGTCACCTCCTGATAAGTGTAAACTCTGACTGTAAACTGAGTGCAATACTCTTCTCCAGTCCGAATATATCTGCATTATTTTACAACTGCATGTTGCGGTTTAGTCCAGTCTCGAGACGTTGCATTTATCACAAGTCGTCAGTTCTCTGTACACCATATCGGTATGTTTTTAAATAAATAACGATGTTGACTGCTACTTATTGTATACAGAAGCCAAAAATCGAGTTGTTAGATTCTTGATTAGAGAAAGACCCATACTTTACTTTTCAACCTTGGAGTGTAGAAGAAGTGGAAGAACATCTACACACCAAGACAAAACACACTCCCACTGACAGATATCCACAGGGTTTCAATACTAGGTAACCTATTGAAGGTATTGTCTTAACAGTAAATTATCTACATGAGAAAAGCAGGAAGGGAGGTGGGTGTTTCAAATGTACTGCAGCCCACAGAGAACAGTGAGAGGAAGGAGAGAGGGAAGGAAGAAGGGAGGGGATGAGTGAAGAAGTTAATAAAAAAATGTTTTTTTAAATGTTATGCAGTGCATGTGAATTCTGCATAGATTTGCATATTCTCCGCCATCTGTTTCCAAGCAACCGCAGAGCAGCTAATTAGCATACAGGGTTGATTAATCTGCCTTGTTCCTAGCCGATACCGAGAAAGCCTAACTCATTTAAATGCACTGTTCCTGTGTGTTGCTGTTACCTGTTGGAGGAGAGCCTGTGTGTGTGCGTTGGTGATTGCGCTTGTGGTCTGAACCGTCTGCCTCTGAAAGTCCAGTCCATTCGTTTGGATTTCTGAAAACAGAAAAGCAATCAAGTCATCAGACGAGGAAAATAATAGCACTCACACACACCCCCCCCCCCCCCCCAGATTCACATGGCACTCTCTTATGCCCCCCCCCCCCTTTCACATAGCTCTCACACCCCCCCGTTCACATAGCACTCTCACACCCCCCCTGTTCACATAGCACTCTCACATCCCCCCCCTGTTCACAAAGCACTCTCTCACCCTCCCTTCACATAGCACTCTCACCCCCCCCTTCACATAGCACTCCCTCACCCCCTCTTCACATAGCACTCCCTCACCCCCCCTTCACATAGCACTCTCACCCCCCATTCACATAGCACTCTCACCCCCCCCGTTCACATAGCACTCTCACCCCCCCCTGTTCACATAGCACTCACTCACCCCCTCTTCACATTGCACTCTCTCACCCCCCTCTTCACATTGCACTCTCTCACCCCCCTCTTCACATTGCACTCTCACCGCCCCCCCTTCACATAGCACTCTCACCCCCCCTTCACATAGCACTCTCTCACCCCCCCTTCACATAGCACTCTCTCACCCCCCCAGTTTCACATAGCACTCTCTCACCCCCCCAGTTTCACATAGCACTCTCTCACCCCCCCTTCACATAGCACTCTCACCCCCCCTTCACATAGCACTCTCACCCCCCCCCCCCTTCACATAGCACTCTCACACCCCCCCCTTCACATAGCACTCTCACCCCCCCAGTTTCACATAGCACTCTCACCCCCCCTTCACATAGCACTCTCACCCCCCCTTCACATAGCACTCTCACCCCCCTTCACATAGCACTCTCACCCCCCCTTCACATAGCACTCTCACCCCCCCCCCTTCACATAGCACTCTCACCCCCCCAGTTTCACATAGCACTCTCACCCCCCCCTTCACATAGCACTCTCACCCCCCCAGTTTCACATAGCACTCTCACCCCCCCAGTTTCACATAGCACTCTCACCCCCCCTTCACATAGCACTCTCACCCCCCCCCCTTCACATAGCACTCTCACCCCCCCAGTTTCACATAGCACTCTCACCCCCCCCTTCACATAGCACTCTCACCCCCCCAGTTTCACATAGCACTCACACCCCCCCTTCACATAGCACTCTCACCCCCCCCTTCACATAGCAAGCACTCTCACCCCCCCAGTTTCACATAGCACTCACCCCCCCTTCACATAGCACTCTCACCCCCCCCCCACCCTTCACATAGCACTCTCTCACCCCCCAGTTTCACATAGCACTCTCTTACCCCCCCCTTCACATAGCACTCTCACCCCCCCCGTTCACATAGCACTCTCACCCCCCCGCTGTTCACATAGCACTCCCTCACCCCCTCTTCACATAGCACTCTCTCACCCCCCAGTTTCACATAGCACTCTCTCACCCCCCCCAGTTTCACATAGCACTCTCACCCCCCCCCCCCCCCCCGTTCACATAGCACTCTCACCCCCCCGTTCACATAGCACTCTCACCCCCCCGTTCACATAGCACTCTCACCCCCCCGCTGTTCACATAGCACTCCCTCATAGCACTCTCACCCCCCCTTCCTCACAGCACTCTCACCGCCCCCCCTTCACATAGCACTCTCACCCCCCCAGTTTCACATAGCACTCTCTCACCCCCCCAGTTTCACATAGCACTCTCTCACCCCCCCTTCACATAGCACTCTCACACCCCCCCCTTCACATAGCACTCTCACACCCCCAGTTTCACATAGCACTCTCACCCCCCCCTTCACATAGTACTCTCACCCCCCCAGTTTCACATAGCACTCACACCCCCCTTCACATAGCACTCTCACCCCCCCCCCTTCACATAGCAAGCACTCTCACCCCCCCAGTTTCACATAGCACTCACCCCCCCTTCACATAGCACTCTCACCCCCCCCCCACCCTTCACATAGCACTCTCTCACCCCCCAGTTTCACATAGCACTCTCTTACCCCCCCTTCACATAGCACTCTCACCCCCCCCGTTCACATAGCACTCTCACCCCCCCGTTCACATAGCACTCTCACCCCCCCGCTGTTCACATAGCACTCCCTCACCCCCTCTTCACATAGCACTCTCTCACCCCCCAGTTTCACATAGCACTCTCTCACCCCCCCCAGTTTCACATAGCACTCTCACCCCCCCCCCCCCCCCCGTTCACATAGCACTCTCACCCCCCCGTTCACATAGCACTCTCACCCCCCCGCTGTTCACATAGCACTCCCTCATAGCACTCTCACCCCCCCTTCCTCACAGCACTCTCACCGCCCCCCCTTCACATAGCACTCTCACCCCCCCAGTTTCACATAGCACTCTCTCACCCCCCCAGTTTCACATAGCACTCTCTCACCCCCCCTTCACATAGCACTCTCACACCCCCCCCTTCACATAGCACTCTCACACCCCCAGTTTCACATAGCACTCTCACCCCCCCCTTCACATAGTACTCTCACCCCCCCAGTTTCACATAGCACTCACACCCCCCTTCACATAGCACTCTCACCCCCCCCCTTCACATAGCAAGCACTCTCACCCCCCCAGTTTCACATAGCACTCACGCCCCCCTTCACATAGCACTCTCACCCCCCCCACCCTTCACATAGCACTCTCTCACCCCCCAGTTTCACATAGCACTCTCTCACCCCCCAGTTTCACATAGCACTCTCTCACCCCCCAGTTTCACATAGCACTCTCACCCCCACACACCCCCCCCCAGTTTCACCTAGCACTCTCTCACCCCCCAGTTTCACATAGCACTCCCCCCCCCCCCCCAGTTTCACATAGCACACACAGATCAATATGTGTGAAAATAATGCACACACTGACATAACACAAGCACTGAAGTAACACAAGCACTGAAGTAACACAAGCACTGAAGTAACACAAGCACTGAAGTAACACAAGCATCGCCTTTCCTTCCAGTTCTCTGCTGCCAATGACTGGAGCGAACTACAAAAATCACTGAAGATGGAGACTCATATCTCCCTCACTAACTTTAAGCACCAGCTGTCAGAGCAGCTCACAGATCACTGCACCTGTACATAGCCCATCTGTAAATAGCCCATCCAACTACCTCATCCCCATACTGTTATTTACTTATTTAGCTCCTTTGCACCCCAGTATCTCTACTTGCACACTCATCTTCTGCACATCTACCATTCCAGTGTTTAATTGCTATACTGTAATTACTTATCTCCCTTATCTTAACTCATTTGCACTCACTATATATATACGTTTTCTATTGTATTATTGAGTGTATGTTTGTTTACTCCATGTGTAACTCTGTGTTGTTGTTTGTGCCGCACTGCTTTGCTTTATCTTGGCCAGGTCGCAGTTGTAAATGAGAACTTGTTCTCAACTAGCCTACCTGGTTAAATAAAGGTGTTCTCAACTGGCCTACCTGGTTAAATAAAGGTGTTCTCAACTAGCCTACCTGGTTAAATAAAGGTGTTCTCAACTGGCCTACCTGGTTAAATAAAGGTGTTCTCAACTGGCCTACCTGGTTAAATAAAGGTGTTCTCAACTGGCCTACCTGGTTAAATAAAGGTGTTCTCAACTGGCCTACCTGGTTAAATAAAGGTGTTCTCAACTGGCCTACCTGGTTAAATAAAGGTGTTCTCAACTGGCCTACCTGGTTAAATAAAGGTGTGCTCAACTGGCCTACCTGGTTAAATAAAGGTGTTCTCAACTGGCCTACCTGGTTAAATAAAGGTGTTCTCAACTAGCCTATCTGGTTAAATAAAGGTGTTCTCAACTGGCCTACCTGGTTAAATAAAGGTGTTCTCAACTGGCCTACCTGGTTAAATAAAGGTGTTCTCAACTGGCCTACCTGGTTAAATAAAGGTGTTCTCAACTGGCCTACCTGGTTAAATAAAGGTGAACTAAAATAAAAAGTAGCCTCTAATTACAGCACAATAACAACTCACTTAACCTCTCATGCCGTTAGGTTGCTCCACACACACACACACACACACACACACACACACACACACACACACACACACACACACACACACACACACACACACACACACACACACACACACACACACACACACACACACACACACACACACACACACACACACACACACACACACACACACACACACACACACACACACGGCTGTGTGCAAAGTGCAGAGTGCAGACCCCGGCGTGTGTTCAGAGGGCAACAAAAAGGACCAAGGGTTTTCAAACAGAAGACCATTCACTGAACTTATAGCCTAATGAACCAAGGTCCTTTTCGTTATCCGTTTGTGACCAGTTGAAGGAGTTACAGACAGGCAGAGCAAAGCAGCGGCTGGTCACAACAGGTAACTCACCTGTGTTGCCGTCCTCACTCTGACTCTCCATTCCACATTTACTCGTTCCTGACGCATTACTCATTCTAGAATCTGGAAGAGGCAGACAGAGAGAATTTAACTCCACGGTCATTGACCCTCTAGAATCGACGCCCCCACCATCCCATCCCAAAACAGCCCCTAAAGCCCACACCTTATACAGATCGGATGTCTTCTACCCTACTATAATGACACTAGACACATCCCACTCCTTCAACAGAGCATGATAATGTTTTCTAATAAACACACACACACAGTAATAGAGCTCTACAATGCAACCATTTGACTTGCATGTGCTCCTAAATATTTAGCTGTGTGACCTGGAATTTTAATGTAGGAGCACCAGTGCGCCTTGAAAATACCTCACATATTTTCCATTGAGCGCCTAAATTTCTTCGTGGGCGCCTACATTTTCCAACTTATTAGAAAGCCCCATTAAATACAGTGATAATCAACATCCTCAACCAAGCAAATGGCAAATAACAGAGACCCTGGAGCATGCGTTTACATCCATAAAAGCCCAGTAAGAGTACATTTCTCCCCCTTTTGACTTGGTCTTGATGATCTCTCTCTCTCACATACACACATCCGCGTGCACGCACACAAACACACTACATCGGACCCCACGACTCACCCACTTCTGGTGCCCCTTTATGTTCAAGCATGGTTGCAAAAGCTAGAGACAGCAGATAGGCTTGGTTCCACCGGACAGACCCTCCGTCAGGCTGTCCAGTCGGCACACTGCCCCTCCCACTCCTCCCTCTCTACTTTCCACTGGTCAGCGAGCTGAGTCCAGTACAACTACAGCCAACCACACACACACACACACACACACACACACACACACACACACACACACACACACACACACACACACACACACACACACACACACACACACACACACACACACACACACACACACACACACACCCTCAGTACTCCACGAAACCCAACAGGGTTTAGACTAACAGCTCTTTTTCTCTCTCTTTCTCTACCTTTCTCCTCTCTTTCTCTACCTTTCTCTTTCCTTTCCAATGGTCTTCCTCTTCTTCTCCGACTCTCTCTCTGTCTCCTGTACACACGAGGATTGTCACGACTACTGGAAAAGTTCTCTCTCTCTCTCTGGAAGGAAAAATAAACGATTGCAGCTGGCAGCTCTCTCCCCCTCTCCTCTCTCCCCACACTCTATAATGAAGTATAATCAGTATTCAGCTGATTAAAGCAGTATGCAAATCAAGCCCTGCCTCGTTAGCGATGCAAGGCTTTGAAGTTCTGCGAGTGACTCGTTTCACACCAGGCTCTGAAAGCTGTCTGCATAATTTAAAACCACCATAAATATGTATTATCTCATTAGCATATTAATTGGATGGCTTTTGGAGGATGATAAAAAAAAACAGGGGAATAGGAGAGGGGAAAAAGGAGATGGGCTCAAAACAGGCATACAGAGAAGGCTAGAGGGGGAGGGGAACAGAACAAACCCAATTACCGGCAGAATGCAAGCAACAGATTAATTAGCTAAGAGGGCCTGGTAAAAAAGGATGCGAAACAACTTCCCAGAATTCAGTGTGAGGATTTTCGAGCGGTGGTCTGGGAACGTTGGCATGGACAGGTGGAGGGCGCTAATAGAACTAATAGAATGGCTCGGACTGCTGGTCCCAAACTCCCCCAGGAGACACAGAGACCAGGCCGGGCTGTTAATGAGGGGTCTGTCATTACTGACGGACCCCTCGTGGCTATGGCATTCCACTCTGCACAACTACTGAGAGAAAGAGAGAGAAGGGGGGCAACGGGTACTATCGGCTGTTTATGAAGCGTGTGAAGATTAGCATATTTAGATTAGCTTTAAATTCCATTAGATACGTTTTTCGTGTTCAGCTGGCTTTTTCCCCCTCTCTCTTTTTCAATTCAGCGTAGAAGAACATGCCTTGGAACATAATGTGGCGGACAGGCAGGCGCCCGACTGACAGAGTGGGGTGTCAAAGCAATGTTAGAATTAAATCTAAATTTTCTTCAGAAGGCCGATTTAGGCCAGGTTACAACACTTAAACCCTCTTTTTCAAAGCCACAGCAAGTATTTCTCACCACCAAATCTCCTACTGCTAGGGTGGATAGATCTCTGAAAAAGAGGGCA